>NC_048599.1:75843747-76149324 GCF_003668045.3 Cricetulus griseus
TCTACTAGATACTCATGGTGGCCTCTGCCCTGAGCCCCACAATGGTACCAATCCATAGTATCTCCATACATGCTATTGTCCCCTAGGGAAACATGAAACTGTCACTTTGGTTGAGAATGTTGGCCTAGCCCTATGACATCAATGCTGGATGTACACCTGAGTCATCTGGCACAAACCAGTACTAAGCCTCAGGGTTAATGTATCAAAATCCCCAGGGGAGGGTCCAGGAATCTATCCATTCTGTTGCACTTTCTTCATGGTACCGTTCTTAGTTTCAATTAACTATAAGCAACTCTAGTATGAAAATGTTAAATGGGAAATTCCAAAAAAGAAGCGATTCATGGTTAAAATTATACCCTATTCTGAGTAATATGATGAAGTCTGTGCTGTTCCATGGTGTGCTGCTTGGGTGAATCATGCCTTTGTCCAGTTTGCGCTCCTTTGATGGGCCTTACCTTCTCATTTCCGAATGTAATCTAACATTCTGCTTCCAGTTGTCTGGACTGACCACTTTCAGCAGTAACCTTGCTGGCCTGCTGCAATGATAGTGCTACTTTTGAAGGTTTGCTGACAGACCCTGAGCTTGCTGGAGGTAGTTTCTTTAGTCTTCTTTATGGCCCAGTGGCTTTCTCCACTTAGGGCCTGGCACACACTGGAGTGTGGTCGAGTTAGATAGACTTTGGACGACTTGCGACTTCCTGAAATGATTGCATTGAGATAGCACTGCTCCTTTGTGGAGCCTGTCCCCTGACTTGGGGAGTTTACTTTCTCTTCACTCCTTCTCTTAGGAAAAGGTATGTTTTTCTCTCTAAGAGAAGACCTACTTTTTAAGGAACAGCACATTTAACACGGAGCACATTTCCCGACACTTCAAAGTGCCATTGGCTGCCAGGCAGTAGCTTTTGACCGCTCCTTCACCCATCAGTGTTTTATATATATTATGTGTCAGAAATGTAATTGCTCCATAATGGTGCGTCTCAGCTACTGCCTGCGTCTAGACTTTCTGGCTTATCATTGAGTAGGCATTGCAGAATCACTGTGGATGACATCCACGGGCCACACCTAAACCATGTGTATTCCAAGAAAGTTGATGTTTAAGTGGGGGCATTTAGGTGAGGAAATAAGAAGTGTAGTATTTCCCACAGTTTCACTTAACTTGCACCAACCAAGGTGTTTTTTTTTTTTTTTTTTTTTTTTTTTTGTGGTAATTATACAGTGGGTTTCTGGTCCAAGTAGTAACGTCATATAGTTACTTGTATGTGAAACTAAATTACCAGTGTCCTGAGTCCTCCAGATAATTAGTGACCTCTGCTAAGTGGAGGTCGGCCCCTCAGCTCTTATATCCTGTTTGCTCAGATATAGAAGAGTGTCCAAGTTTGGACTTCTAGATTCTCGGTTACCCCAGAGTGCTGAGAAAGTTGCTCTTCTTTCCCAGTGGGCCTTTTCCATCTTGTTTGTAGGACCTGGTGCCTGTCCTTAAACCTTTTGTATTAGAGATTTTCATGTTGTTTTGGTTTGCTCATTTTTGAGATAGGGTTTCCCAGTGTAGCACGCACTGACTTGATGTGAGCCACCCCACAGGCTTTTGAGCATTGATCCTTAAGAAAATGAGTGTGGCCGGGTGGTGGTGGCACACGCCTTTAATCCCAGCACTCAGGAGGCAGAGACAGGCGGATCTCTGTGAGTTCGAGACCAGCCTGATCTACAAGAGCTAGTTCCAGCCTCCAAAGCCACAGAGAAACCCTGTCTCGGAAAACCAAAAAAGAAAAAAAAAGAAAAAAAAAAAAGAAAGAAAGAAAGAAAATGAGTGTGCTCTGCTGTGCCATCTGCATCTTTTCCCTACTAGGTTTATAAGTGCCACTGACCAACCAACTGACCCAGAATTCCTTACCCATGTGGTTCTGGTCCACAGTGTCCCTGTGAATGGTAATGATTGGATGGATACTTGCTGGATCATCAGTAAAAAGAATTTCTCTGGCCCCTCTGTAATGCTTTTCCTGGGGACTTAGAGAATTCCTTTTAACTCACTCATTTAAAAGTACCTTTTGGGTGTTTTTGGGGTACCCAGTGCTGTGCTCAGTGTCAGCTTACAGTGTAAGAAGACAGGTGGAGCCTTGGCTTTGAAGGACTTTCATCCTTTCAGGGCTGGTCAGTCAGAGAAAGAACAATTGATCCAAAGACCATGGCTGGCCACATGCTCTGGAGAAGCAAGGTCTCCTCTGAGGGAGAATGGATGAGGTAGAAAGCTCTGTGATGCTCACAGGGGGAAGTGCAGGGTGGTGTCCTGCTTCTTGGCAGCCTATGCAGCCTAGGATTTGGGAGCCCAGACTCGGGGGTCCTGTAGGATTGCTCTTTGGGACACTTTTGCAGGTGTTTTGCTTTTGGGCAAGTGACTTTCCATGATTCAGTCTCTTCAGCTTGCAACACAGGACTTACCAGTCTCTTGGGATTTTGGTGGAAATTACTGATGACAATAAATGCAAATTGAGGCCTAGTCCATCACAACCAGGCTTTAGTGCTAGTTAATATTAATCCAATCAATGGTAATAATGACAATAAAATTGCCATGTTAGGCATTTTATTTGATGAAATAATCTCACTCTTTTTTATTGTCATTTCTTTCTTTTTCTTTCTCTTCCTCCTTCTCCTCTTCTTCTTTAAAGTTTGTTTGTTTGGCTGGTTGGTTCTTCCAGACAGTTTCTCTGTAGCTCTGGCTGTCCTGGAACTCACTCTGTAGACCAGGCTGGCCTCAAACTCAGAGATCCGGCTGCCTCTGCTTCCCAAGTACTGGGATTAAAGTTGTGTGTCACCACTGCCTAACAACAATCCTACTCTTCCTGACCTGGTTCTCATCCAGTGGCCCCGGGGTGTGGATTTTGTTTCTTGTATTTGCAAGGAGGGCTTTGCTTTGCTGTATGTCTTTTGAGATAGCTGGAGTGCTACAGGCTTACTCTTTCTCCTTGAATTTCTGTGTGTATAACAGAGAGAGATGGTATTGTGTTTCCGTGGAGGAGTAGATGATAGAGTGATGGTGAGCTCAGACAGAGAAATGGAGTTAAGACATGACTGATTCGGTGGTGCACTGGAGCCAATCATTGGATGAAGCTGGTTGTGGGCTGTGTTATTTTAGGGATCAAGTTCTTGCGGAGGGTCTTTGGGAGGTACCTACTGTTGACACCTCTAGGGTCAACAAGTAGGAGACTGCACAGCTGGCCAAGCAGAACAAAATCCTGGCTAGTGGGAGGACAAACCATTAGTGAACTGATAAAGTCGTCAGACCATGGGAAGAAAATTGGCATGCCGTGGTTTGAGAATGCTAGAGGCCATAACTATGTGGGATAAAACAAACACCTATATATTTGGTCTCTAAAGGGCCCAGCCAGCTGAATAAGTTTGATTAGTAGTTAGCGATTAAAAAATTCTTTGAAAAAAAATCACATTAAAAATATCTCAGGTCAGGGGTTGGAGAGATGGCTCAGAGGTTAAGAATACTAGCTGGTCTTCCAGAGGTCTTGAGTTCAATTCCCAACAACCACATGATGGCTCATAACCATCTGTAATGAGATCTGGTGCCCTCTTCTGGCCTGCAGGCATACATGCAGGCAGAGCATTGTATATATAATAAATAAATAAATAAGTAAGTAAATCTTTATATATATATATATATATATATATATATATATATATATATATATTTTCGGTCTGGAATGATGGTTCAGTCACAGACTTAGGTTCAAATCCTCTGCAGCTATGTGAAAAGCTGGACATGGCCGTCAATGTCTTTAACCCTGGCATTGTAGGGAAGAGACAGGCAGACTCCAGGAGCTTGTCGCTAGCCACCCTAGCCAGAATGGCAAGCTTGCAGTTCAGTGAGAATCTATCTTAGAGGAATATGGTGGAGAAGGATAAAGGAAAGCCCTCACTGTAGGTGTCTTCCTCTGTCCTCTACTTGCATGTATATGAGTATACATTCACATAACAATATGAGTGCGCGCTTGTGTGTGCACGCACGCGTGCACATACACACACACACACACACACACACACACACACACACACACACACACGAATACGAATTCTGGAAAAGATCAGGTAAAATTGGGCTGCTGTCCCAGTGTCAAAAGCTGATTGGGTTGTATATATGGTGCAAAATAAAAAAAAAAAGGGGGGGGGGTGGGGCGCTAGAAATAGCTAGCTTCATCTTTCATTTTCTCTTCCATCATCGATTACTCCTAGCCTCCTAGTCCTTCCCCACAGCCCCCTGCTGTGGATTACCTGCTGAATAAACCGGGGTGAACAAGTACATGAACAAATGGACTGTAATTGTTAGCCCTGACTTGAGATCAAAAGCCAAGTTCTGGTTCTGACCACCTTCTGAGTGCGTCTTTGAACAAATGGCATACCTTTTCCTCCTCATCTTTCTTTTCTTTCAGGGCCATAGTAGAGCCACTGTTGGTGTCTTTGTTTATTCAAATAAATAATCCAGGTTCACATTTCAAATTCAGAAAGTACAGAAGGGCACACAGAAAAGAGACTTCCCTGGTGTGCCTGCCACCCGGTTGAAGCCTTAGGGGGAACCAGCATGGTCAGTATGTGGTCCAGGGTTGTAGTGGATATTGTGGCACAGATGGGGGTTCACATGGATCTGTGGAAAGAGGACTCAGAGACACTTTTGTATTTAGTCTTTATCAATGCAAGGGTCTTCAGCTTCAATGGACTGACTTGCTTTCCCTATTCCCAGGGAATTTTTATTTTTCTCAATATTTAAACTTAGCCAGTCAATTACCATATGCTCAGAACAACTTGAATGAAGCTTCCAAAAAATACAATGCCAAATGCACATTCTCAGGTTCGGTCTGTAATGTGTCTGTAGCACAGGCATAAAGACCTGGGCTCCGTCCCTAACACCCATGCCAAATCTGGTGCAGCAGTGTGTATCCAGAACCCTGGCATTGGGGAGACAACCGTAGGAGTTTTCTGGGTTTCCTGAACCAAATTTTGCATAGACTTTGTATCCTTGGGAAACTCTCAGACAAGATTCACATAGGGCAACAAGAAAGACAAAGGGTATCTTCTAAACAAAAGATGGGTTAGGGCTAGGTGCTACCTCTCCAGAGGTAGGCCAGGTGTGGTCCAGTGGGGTTAGGGCTAGCTGCTAATTCTCTGGCACCAAGCCAACAAAAATTCTGCCACACAGGATTCCATAGTCGATTTATGCTCTGAATTGAAATATAAAAATGACCCCCAAGTTGTTCTGTGGGGTTGGCAGAATGACATACACAGAGCCGTGTTCAGCTTTCTTTCTTTCTAAGCCTCCGTGGATAGCATCCACCCCAGTGGGTGGGGTACCTGATGTAGGCCTGAGATGAGGAATGGTTCACTTCCTGGATTGGACCTCTTGGAAGGACCACTGTGGTCTGTGATGCTACTTAGAGCCATATGTGGGTCAGTGGTTCTGATGTTGCAGGAGTCCAGGTTGATGTCTGAGGCCTGTGATACTGCCTAATACCATATGGCTATCCATGGTTGGTGCTGTGGCTTGAAGCCATGTTGGTGTCTGTGGGATGTGCTGCTGCTGGGGGCCATATTGATGTGAGTGGCTTGCACTACCACCTGAGGCCATGGTGATGTCCATGGTATGGGATGCTGCCAAGGATCATGGCTGGGTTCTTGACCTTACTGAAGCCGGCAGCAGTGTTTGTGGTCTGTGCTGTCACAAGAAACCATGTGGAGGCCCATAATCCATGCTTCCACTGACTAAAGGGTGAAGAAGCTACTTTGGCAGTGATACTGATGATTGCAGACACACAGTTGAGATAGAGGGACATGGAAGGCTTTTGTGACAACCCCTCCCTACCCCCCCAACACTTGTCAAAAGTAACACCCCAAACAGGAAGCCATCAAAGTGAACTTTTGTAAAGTGTGATAAGGATGCTGAAGTGTAGCTCTCCACACTTGATGACTTCCGGTGGGGGTGCTGGAGGGGAAGGACTCAGTTCTATTTGGGGACAGGCCACTGAGACTTTGACCACGATCCAGTGAGTAAATAGATAACACACACTGGACTTGGGCTTTTTTCTTTTCTTTTTTTTTAGGAAGGAGGTCACAAGGGCTGGGGCAGGTGGAAAGACTGGGAAGTGGGTGGGATAAAGGTGCATGATGTGAAATTCCCCCAAAGAGTCAATATAAATGTTATGTTGAAAAAAAATAAGTAATAATTTTGTACATGTTTATAAGACTGATTGTGGTAAGACCACAAAGGTGGTGAGGAGGAGGCTCTTTGGGGGGATGAGAGCTAATCAAGGGATGATGGGGAAAAGAAGGCTGTCTGATGAGAGGATGGGTTGTGGTTTTGAGCCTGGAGAATGGGATAGGAAATATTTTATGCAGAGGGCGCAGCATGTGGGGAGGGAGGCCCTGGGTGGGGAATGGAAGGTGTTGGTGGAAGTGATATGGGCCAGTGAGTTGGCTTGCAGTGGCTAGAGGCAAGAGTGTTCAGGATGGGCCTAAGATTTATTCTTAGAACTGGGGAGAGCTTGGAAGATATTGATGTGACAGAGTGGCATAAATGACATGAGTGCTGTGGGTTCTTCATTGTTGGATTCTTGTCCCATCACACTTTCTCATAAGTGTGTGACTTTAGATAAATTTGCCATTGTGTATATCCTTCTCTGTGTGATGGGGGTGGTAACAGAGCCTGTCTCCTGGTGACTGGAGGGGTCAGTGCAAGGGCTTTCATGGACTTTGAGGGCTACACAGTGTGAAATATGTGACACATTTTGATATAAATATAAGTGTCCTAGTTGGATACCTGTTGCCATGAAAAAGACTTAGGAAGGAAAGGGTATACTTCATCTTATAGCGTATAGTCCATCATGAAGGGAACTCAGGGCTAGAACCCAGAGACAGGAACTGAAGGAGACCACAGAGGATTGCTGCTCACTTAAGTCTCATTCCTCATGTACTGCTCAGATATACCCAAGGACCACCTGCCTGGGGTGGCACTGCCCACATGGGATGGGCCTTCCCAGTCAACTCAGTAAAAAAAATGCCCCCCAGATTTGCCTACAAGCCAATCTAATGGATGCAGTTCCTCAACTGACAACACCTCTTCCTGGACGACTCTAGCTTGTGTGGAATAGACAAAATAGCTAACTAGCACAGAGGTGTGCTTATCTCCAGGTCACTAATCCTTAGTCTGCTTTTGAGAGGAGGATGTACACATGGCAAGTACCCACTACCTGCTGGGGGGCGGGTGAGGGGGGTGTAAATAGCTCTGCCATTCCCATTGTCATTACAAAGGCTGCTCTGCTGCAGTTAAGAGGATGTGTCAGCTGAGTTACAATGACTGGGAATGTGAGCCTGTGTCTTGGTGAGTCCCTTCATTTCAGGGAGACACTGGCTCCTGTGTTCAGGATGTAAGACAGAAGCTGCTGAGCTCTGGGGGAGCATGTGAAGTGGGCTGTTTCTGTCTGCCTGGGAACTGGATTCTCCTCTTGTTCCTGGAGGTTACATCAGACTGGGTGGCTCTGTCTTTGACTTTGTTATTTACACTAAAGCGGCTTTTTCCTGGAAGCCTCCAGTCATCACCAGCTACACACTTCTTTATTTTAAGCTGTTGTGTCATGATTCTACTTCCTTTTTCAGAGGCCAAGCTGGAGCCTCAGTGGATTTCATTTTCATGTTCCATTAAATGAAACATCTTCTTTTGCCTTGTACTGGTGGGTAGGGTCCCTGTATCATTTCACACTACCAGGCCCTGTACCCAGGCCTTCTCCTTAATCCTTGTATCCCCATCCCCAGACCCTATCTCCATCCTGTCTTCATGCTA
Organism: Cricetulus griseus; assembly: GCF_003668045.3. Taxonomy (NCBI): domain Eukaryota; kingdom Metazoa; phylum Chordata; class Mammalia; order Rodentia; family Cricetidae; genus Cricetulus; species Cricetulus griseus. Next base: position 75,851,579 of record NC_048599.1, read on the forward strand.
CATCCCTCCACCCTCATTCCTAGGCCCTGTTCTCATCCCCAGCCCTATTCCCATTCCCATCCCCATTCCTGCCCTCATGCTTCATCCCCACCCCATCCTCATCCCCACCCCATCCTCATCCCCACCCCATCCTCATCCCCACACCATCCATGCTCATCACCATCTCATGCCCCACCCCATCCCCATCCTTATTCCTACCCTCATCCTCACCCACACCCCACCCACACCCATCTTCATGCACCATCCCATCTACATCTTCACCTCTGTCTTTGTGTTCCTCCTCATCCTCTCCTCATCTCCACGCCCCTACTCCATCCTCATCTTCGTCTCCGACTTAGTGCCCCTCCCCACTTTCATGTCCAATCCCTGCTTCTGTGTGTGCCACACACAACCTGTTTTCTTGACCCCATACCCAAGCCCTGCCAGATGTAGGAAGAAAGTAGGACAACAAATTCTTTTCCAAGAATCCCATCATGGGGCTGGGGTGAAGAGCTTGGCAAAGAAACTACGTGGGGCACCTGGAGAACCAGGCCAGTGATGCCTCCCAGGGGCTCTGTGACCCTCAAAGTTACTTTGTGGACCCCCACATCCCAGCTGTGTACAGAACTGAAGTGGACCATTCAGCACCCAAATCTATTCATTTAAGGCATTGTTACATGACAATTTAGGCAGCTTGGTCCTTCAGAAGAGAATTTTTTCAATGCAGAGACACTAGACTTGAGCTTTCTGTGATGGTGGTGGTGGTATGGGCTGGTGTGACCCTTTTTAAGTCTCCATGTTGAAGCTGTAACCAGTGTGCCTCTGAACATGTGTGAAGAGCATGATTAGTTAAAACAAGACTGTTCCAGTGGCCCTAGCCCAATCTGTTAGCATCCCCATAAAAGAAGCCATTTAAGTTGCTGGAGACTTAGGATGTGAGGCTATGGAGGGAAGATCCAGGGAGAGGGCAGCCATCTACAAGCCAGACCGAGAGGCCTCAGGAGGGAGCAACCCCATTGGTTCCTGGGTCTTGGATTTCCAATCTCCAGAACTAGAAGGAAGTCCTTTGGTGTGGTGTAAGCCAACCTGGCTGTGGTGTTTGGCTCTATCAGATTCAGCAGATGAATAGAGTGGTGATAGTGATACAGCTGATACAAATAAACAGCGGACTGCGTGTACCAAACACTTTCTGTGTCTTCTTGAGTCACCACACCTAACCTCATACCTGTTCTGAGTCAGCTGCTGATCAGAAATGATAACACCATCCTGTCTGTGCCCGCCCCCAGCCCAGGAGAATACATTTTTTTTTATTAAGGATAATGCATATTTGAGCAAACATGAAAGCACAATGGCAGATACAGCTTCTCCAAAAGGCAAAACTGACATGTAAGCTTATCAGAGCAAAAAAAAAAAAAACAAAAAACAAACAAACAAACAAAGAGATAAAGAAATCAATACCAGAAGCAAGATTGAAATAATGATAAAAATATAATCATGGACAATTTCTTATTCTTTTTTCCCTAACATGATATCTTGTATTACCCCCCCCCCCAAAAAAAAACCAAAACACCAAGTCTAATTTGTATTGTACATATACTCGTTGGTCAAACTCTCGGTGACCAGCATTTAAAGAAAACTGGGTCCGGGTCCACGCCCCTCCCCCATGTCATCACATCAGCATCTTATCACAGTTTTTAAGCTTCAGTAGCTTCCTTTCTGGACTGTTTCTTTTGGGGCGGGGAGGTGTCCAGAAGACTTCAATGTCTCTCATTCTCAGTTATGAGTCTTGCAGTTATCAATGCCACTGCAAAAGAAGCTTCTTTGCCCATGGCAGCTGGTGGCAGCTCAGATCACAGACATCAGCTTGGTCCCCAATGGCAGCATGGATCACACATTAACATGATCTCCGGTGGCAGCACAGACTATAGACATCAATATGGCCTCCAGTGGCAGCACAGACCATGGACATCAATATCCACTGTCTGTGTTTCATGACCCAAGCTCCTCTCTTCCGGGACCATTCCCTGGACAGTTACAGGAATCATGCCTTGCACTTCCTAGCCTATATTTCTGATCTTCACAATATTTCACCAGTGAAACTCTCCCTATTCTTGATGGACACTGTACTTCCCATAGTCCAAGACTATGCATGCAGTAAATATTAGGTTCCAGTAGCTGCTGTAACAAGTCACCACAACCTTTGTGACTTAAAACAACAGAAATTTATTTACTCACCGTTCTGGAGAGCCAAGGTCCAGAGTCAAGTTATACTGGAGCCATATTCCTTCTGGAAGTTCTGGGAGACTGTTGGTTTCTTTCCTTGTGCTGATTCTGAGAGGCTTCTGGCATCCCTTGGTTTGTAGTTGCATCACTGCTGTCTTTGTCTCTGTCTTCTCATTTTTTGCTGTGCTGTCTGTCTTCTTTGCTCCATCATCTTCTTCACCCCATTTTTTGAGGTTGCATGGATTGCATGTAAGAACCCACAGATCCTGGATAATCACTTGCTTTTAAGAGCTTAGCTTTATCATAGCTTCTGCTGTATAAGGTAATATTTAATGAGTTCTGGGGGTAACACATAAAAATAAACCTGTAATGGTGGCACATGCCTGTAACCCCAGAGGTGGATCAGAAGTTCAAGGTCATCCTCAGCTATGTAGCACATGCAAAAGCAACCTGGGCTGTGTGAGATTTTGTCTAGAAGGTATCCTCAGGTCATTCTGCCTGCCTCTGAATAACAGAAAGAACCATGATAACTCCTGTGATCCACAGTCTAGAGTGACATAGCTTTGTGGTGTCTTATCCTCTGGAGCCAGAGACATTACCCTTTAGCCCTTTCCTGTGTGCTATTTCTGGACTGCTGTGTGGGTGAACGTTAGGGCCACAGAGTGACACTGGCTAAGAACCATTAGATCTAGCCATCAGAAGCACAGCAGGGCCCCGAGACCTACAAATGGATTCATCTTCTGCAATCCCATAATTCTGGAATCTTCCTAAATGTCCTTTCATAGGGAAATTCCTAAATACAATGTGAGTTCCCCTAAGTGGGGTGGTTCATCTGCCGTTCTCACAGTAAGGCAGACCAACACAGGTATGAGATGAATGTAGTGTACTAGGAAGAAGAAAGAATCGCCCACCCTTGATAAAATATTGTGGCTATTAAAAGTGAAGTAAAGGCCAGAGAGTTGTTCCAGTCAGAAAGCGCTTGCCACACAAGATAAAGACTTGAGTTTGCGCCCCAGAAGTCATGTAGAAAAGCCAGGTGTGCTGGTGTGTGCTTGTAATTCCTGTGTTGGGAAGGCAGATCCCTGGGGCTCACTGGCCAACCAGTCTAGCTGAATGAACCAAGTCTAGGCCAGTGAAAGACTGTCTCTTTGAATGAAAAGGAAGATGGTGTGTAAGCTGCTAAGAGAGAAAAGCCATCAGCAGCTATGAAGTCTGTGAGCCACAATAATGACTCGTGGCAGGGTAGGCCCAAGAGTTATCGAACCCATGGCATGAATGTTGTGGGAATAACAAACTACTTTCTGATTGTATTTAAGGTGTAATCCACAGTATCAAACATACGCCTACTACTATAAATCTGGCCCCAAATCCAAGGCTGGGGAACTGTTGGGCTCCAAGTGTAAAACTACCTGTTTTTCCTGAACCGACGTAATATCCAGCTGCCTTCTAGACACATATCTTTAGCCATAGATTAGTGAACCTCAGTTCTCATCATAGAAGCATTTTGTGCAGTAGATAGTGTTAATACAGGGACCCACAATTGATCAACGTGTAGAGAATAGTTGTCTGTGGGGTGATCATCCACAAATGGGAACCTGTATCACATCCTGTCTCCATAAGGCTCAGGGACAATTGCTAAAGAGGAGAGTGGGAAGAGTGCAAGAGACAGAAAATTGAAGACTAAAGTGAAACAGTATTTCTTAGACATGATAGGACCCCTGCACTCATGAACTCATAGCAGCTGTGGCTGCCTGCACAAGGTCAAACCAGTCAGCATGCTAGCATGGAGCGGGGTCTGGGGGCGGGGGGGGAGCATAGGCACCATCCCCAGCTGACGAGCTTTTGGAAGCTTCTTGGGGAAGGAGAGTCAATTTCATTTTAAAATCAAGGTGGACGGTTCCTGAGGAGGAGTGACACCTGATGGTGACTTCAAGCCTCCATAGGCGATACTCTTAACAGGTGTTCACACACGGACATGTAGGCACAGACACAAAGTTAAGTAAATTCAAAACTCTTCGGTTGCACAGGCCACATATTAAGTGTTTAGTGGCTCTATATGGCCATGGGTGACATCATGGATAGCATCAGTTTGTATACTGTCAGCTTTCAGGTAGCCTTTCACTTCTTGTTTGCAGACAGCACGAATGTTTACTGTCTTTTTTATATAGGAGCAAATATGCCATTGCCCAGAAAGTGGGAGCATGGCTTTCTGAGGCAGTGTTGTATATTACTCAAGCTGCTGGCAGCTCTCTGTCATGATTGAAATGTGTGCACAGTTTCCAAGTGTGAATCAGAATGAGAACATTTTGAAATATTTAAGAAAAAAAGACAAAACCAATCACCTGGGCTGGTACATTATGGGGCCAGGCTTAAATATAGAACCTTCTTGACCAGCTCTGGGTTACTTACAGCCCTCCAGTCCTGGCTGGGTGAGTCACTCTGCCTCCCTTTCTTCATTAAGGGTAGAATCCCTGCTCTGCCTGCTTCGTGTGGTTGGGTGACAATATTTGTATGTGTGTTTGTTTTCTTGTTTATAGAAAAGAGTCTCTGGTCACCCAGGCTGCCACTGAACTCCCTATGCACTTCTGACCTCCTGTCTCCATCTCTGCAGTGCTTAGATTACAGACATGTACCATCACACAGGTTGATACAGTGCTAGTTCATGCAACATGGGCACTCCTCTGACAGACCTGCATCCCCAGCCTGGGGTTGGGTGAGATTTAGAAGCAGGGGATGTATGAGTTAGGGCAGTGAAGCCTCAGTACCTAAAGCTGTGTGTGAGTCACCAAAGGCCGAAGAAACAAGAGTCAATTTCTGTGACAGTGTCAGGGTCCTGGCTGGAGGCAATGTTTCAGATTCTGGGGAAGCTGTTTTCCCACTGCTGTGGGGGCTGGGCAATCTTGACACAATACCAAACAATGTTCTTTTATTGATTTGGTCAGTCCTGTGTCACACTTGCCACTGGCCAGGCACTGTTGAAGGCAAATGCTTCACAAATGCTTCCAGTACCCCAAGGATTCACTGTTGGTGTACCCCTTTCCCAGGGAGAAAAATCAAGCTTCAAAGGTCAAGTACCTTGTCCAAGGTCACACAGTGGGTGATGGTGACTGTCTCTCTGACTGGCACAGCCTGCATTTCCTTGTGGTGTCCTTTCTCTTCCTTTGTTCCTTCTGTCCCGATCCTGTGTGGCCGTGGAGTTGATTTTGGTAGATCTCTTCTCTCAGAGGTTGAGATTTAGGTTTTGATATGAAGGCGGGTGATTGCCATTTCAAACTCAGTAGCTTTGATTCTGGGATCCTGTCTCAGTTTAGTAGTGTGGAAGGTGGAGATGGGCTGGAAAGGCGGGCCAACCTTGACACGTCAGTGACTTGCCTCTAGCTAGCTGTATGCCCTCAGGTTGGTTACTTCTCTAACTTCAGATGGCATTTTGTGAGGGCTGAATAAGTCACCTTAGTGACAGGGCCCAGTATCCTATCAGAGAGCTTGTCCATGCTTCATTCATTTTTAACTCTACCTTTGTCTTGAGCAGTGAGTGAGCTAAGGCTTATGGGTTCAGAGTGACCCAATCTCCTGTCTGCCTTCAAGGTCTTCCTACAGTGGCCTCCTGAAGCTGCAGAACTCAGGCCTAGAATTGGGGAATGGAAGTTGTAAGCTGTGTTGGCTTAGTCCTGTGTTGGAGATTTTAGATAAATATGTTTGCTCATTTGCTCTACATTTGTTGGTTCTAAATGACTGCACTCCTAGGACCTGTCTGTCTTGTCACTTCTGACTTGTCATATGTGGGTCAGGACAAGTCAGTGTTTGACGGGCCAGGGCCTTAGCAGGTGTATACAGGGTGTGCCAACCTTACTTCAGGCCCATGTCAACACGTCCTATAGCTTACTCCCTCGGTCTCCATGTGGCTGCTGGGCTCTGTGACAAGCAGGGTTGGTGTGGACCACATACTTCCTTCATCTTTTCAGCATTTGAAGAAGACAAAGTTTGGGGGGCTGTAAACAAATCAGAGGGAACTCCTTGCTGTGTGTGTCCTTGACTTGGGGTGTGGGGACTATGGTCATTGATAATCCTTTGGGCTGAAAGTTACCCTTATTTATAATGGGGCAGGCCATGCTGCTGGAGCTGTGCCATGGCCAAGACTGCCTTGGGTGCTGTGCAGGGTGCTCAGATAGCTTGGAATGAGATCCGGGTGCTGTAGCTGAGACATGAGAGGGAGGAGCCACCTTAGATACTCTGGAATCTCAGCTCCCAGGAGAAGTGGCATGTGTGCAACCCATGACAACGTGTCCTGTGCAGTCTTCTGCTTCCTCAAGCTAGTGCCCCAGAGTGGGCAGCAGCTTCATTGTCTTTGGTTTGAGACCCTTACACAGTGAGTTAATATCCGGGAATCCCAGTGAGTTGCATTTCACAAGCCTCCCAAAGCAGGGCCCAGGGAGGCATCTTGTCTAAGTAAAAGGACCTTTGCTGCCAAGTAAAAACTCCAGCCAGCCAGTATTATTATTCTTAGGGTTCCATGGTTTTATTTCCCCTTCCTCTCATCACTGGTGTGCATAGTTCCTTCCAGATTTTGGGGTAATTGGGAACCTGTTGAAACCCTCTCAGGAACATAACAGGCTTCTGCAACAGTTATTGGTCAACTTTGATAACTGTTGACTTTCTCAGTGTGCAGGGTTTCCAGGCAAAGACTGTTTAAGAACATGGCCCACACAATTCCTACCCTTAAGGAGAGCAGTTACAGAGCTACAAAGGGGGACTAGCCATCCTTCTTGTGGCCCTTGGACTCTTGAATTCGGTGTCAGTAGGCCCATTGCCTACACAAAGCCATCAGCACCTCCATGCCTTCCTGAAGAGTTGCATTGTCATGGTGCTGGTTGTGTTGTCCCTCCCTGTCCGCCAATGCTGCAGCCAAGGCTGTGGGACTTCCCTTGCCAACCTGCAGGCTAACTCTTGTGCACTCATGGATGGAATCTTACTTTTCTTTCTTAGTTAGTATCTGGGACTTATCTGAGTTAACTTGACCAGAAGTAACAGTTAAAAACAAACAAACAAAAACAAAGGCACTCCCTAAGTGAAATCTACTCAACTGTTTAAGAGAAAGTGCCTTTGGCTGTTTACAGCAATATTCCAGTCTGCTCTAGTGGCTGCAATAATGGGTCCAAAAGAGAAGAGCATGGAGGGAACTAGCTAGCCCTGAGGCTAGTTCCTGAGGCTAGAATGGGTGCTCTACCATTCTGTTGGGCATGTCAGCTGATCTCATTTTATCCCTCCCAGTCCTGTGAGGTTGGTCCTTTAGCACCTGAGAACACTGCGCTCACAGTGTTTGAAGTGGTACAACTTGGGACCTGTGTTAGTTCATGAACCCCAGAATGAAAGCTCATTGAAAAGCCATTGGTTCCCACCAGAGCTACAAATCGTCTTGTGTTTTGCTACAAGGAACTGAACATTGACCCCAAAGAGCTTAAGGCATGCACACATGCTAAGCAAGTGTTCTACGTCTGAGTTACATTCCCAGCACTCTTTACTTAAGACAAATGTTTATTTTCTCTCTCTCTCTCTCTCTCTCTCTCTCTCTCTCTCTCTCTCTCTCTCTCTCTCTCTCTCTCTCGTGTGTGTGTGTGTGTGTGTGTGTGTGTGTGTGTGTGTGTGTGTGTGTGTGTGTGTAGCATACTTGGTGGAAGTCCAAGGACAATTTGTGGAAGTTGGCTCTCCTTTTATCATGTGGGTCTTAGGGATTGAATTCCAGGTTGTCATACTTGGTGGCAGATACCTTTACCTGCTGATCCATCTTGCTGACACTTTTTATAATTTTTTACTTTTTATTTTGAGGTGGGGGTCTAATTAAATTATTCAGGTTGACCTTAACAAACTCTGTAGCCCAGGAATGCTTTTGATTTCAGATTCTTTTGCTTTAGCCTTCTGAGTTGCTGAAATTACAAGTCTGCACACTAGCCCTGCTCAGGAACAAGATTATAAGACTCAACCTGACTGAATTAGTTGGATCTAGAAATGCACAAAGCCCAAGGAAGATCATCTGGTAAAGGAGAACAAGAATTGGCTTAAAAGCCTGGAAAGAGACCTGGGGTGGGAGAGATGGGACAGTCCCACGGCTGTCATTTTATCATTGCCCAGTACCTCAGTGACTGGAGCTTATAGGCTCAATATGTATTTATTGAATGAACAGGCATAGGAATTGTTAGTCATCTTTACCATAGAGTGGGAATCTCTGGAAGGCAGGGCCTGGGCCTTGGCGATTTGGGGTGCTTGACATGTTACAATGGCTGTTATACAACAAACAGTAAATATATCCTGATGGACTGCATAACACATGGCAGGTAGGAAAGGGAGGGCAAGATGTGCCTGAGTGAAGAAACAGTCACGACTTGAGAAATACTGAACAACACGTAGTGACTGATGGAACAGGGGGTGGAAGGAAAAGGAGCTTTTACATTTCACTTAAGGCATTCACAAAGGCTATTCTTCTGTTACGGTTTAGTGTGTATCTCAGTCATAGCATGCTGGCCCATGTTCTAAGTCCTGGGTCCATGCCTAATACACACACACACACACACACACACACACACACACACACACACACACACGAGACAGGAGAGCTTCGGTGGCAATAGAGGCTCTTGCAGTGTCATTGATTTTAGGATCATTTAGCTAGAGAGTCTAGCCAACATCCTTTCGTTACATGTTTTCAGTAGAGGCTGCCTGTCATTTCAGGTGTTGGCTCAGAGGGGGCTTTTAAGAGAACCCAGAAGCAGCGTTGGGAGAAGCCTTTTCTGTGAGTAGCCAGAGACGTCTGGTCCTGAAGACACAGCTCAATCCTCACCTGGACTTATGACCCGAGGCCTTGCTCCCCTCCTGCCCATTGAGTTCCACAAGATGGGCTCCTTCCGCCGTCCTAGACCACGATTTATGAGCTCCCCTGTGCTCAGCGAGCTGCCCCGCTTCCAGGCTGCACGGCAGGCTCTGCAGCTGAGTTCCAACTCTGCCTGGAACAGGTAAGGGCCTGAGGGTCCAGCACCATCAGGGAGGGCTTTGGGGTAATCTGGGGGTGAGCCGAACATCTGCTGCCTCAGAGAGCATTACTCATGAAGTCTGATCATGGTGCAGATGATAAATGGGGCAAGTTCCCCTGTTTTCATAGAGAAGGTAGCTCACTGGGAGTTCTAGCCTATCAGGGTGCATTTTGCCAGCCTGGGATCATTGACTTAGAATTTATAGTTCCAGTTTATGCCGCTTAACACCCTACACTGGGTGAGTATCTAAGGGTGGGGTCTTTCAGATGACCTTATATCACCTGTTTCCCCTTTAGGAAGCTTAGGTGTGTTTCTGTGCAAAGCTCAATGAATGGTGTACGTCACATTCTCTTTCTCCTCATCCACTGGTGCTTGGGAGAGGAGATGTAGCTTTGGGAGGTGTCCAGCAGAGCTTGTGGACCATGCCCGGAGCAGATCAGCCCATCAGTACTGCCTTGGAAGTCTGTGGGCCAAAGGTTTCCAAAGCTGTGTTGGCCTCTGGATAAATGAGTATTACTGAATTCTCTGTGCTTTTTCAGTGACAGGCCATCAGGCACACTCAGCTGATGCAGTTCAGCAGGGCTGCCTGGAATGTTCTGGCATTCTGAGGATCACTGTCCTTTGTAAAATTCCTCAGCACAGACAAGATTATAATCAGCTCTTCTGCTGCTGCTGCTGTGGTCCTTTAAGAGCCCAATTTTATGACAGTATACTTCCCTCCCTGGGGTGAAACAAAGGGACAAGGAAAGCCCATGGAAAATTCTATCTTAAAGGCGATAGTTTCAGTCTCTGTCTGAGAAGATGGTGACTTCCCAGTAGTAAGCAGTCAGGGTCAACTCCTGCTGGCAATGAATGCTATCTGGATGCTTGCAGGGCCACAGTGCTGGCAGTTCTCAGAGAGCTGATCTATTGCCTACCTCCATGTGAGCAAGGGGAAGAAGCCCCTGTGACCTGCAAGTGTCCTGGAACTCCCTTTGGATCCTTTGCCCCAGTCTTCTCAGTACTTCTGGGACAGAAGAAGTGGCTGCGAGTATCCCTTAGGGCTTCCCAGCTCTTCCATGACCTCCCCTGGGAGCAGTTTGAAAAAAATGGCCCCTGGAGGCAGATCACCTAACTGGCATGTGTTTCTTTCTCTTTGCAGTGTGCAGACAGCTGTGATCAACGTTTTCAAAGGGGGTGGCTTGCAGAGCAATGAGCTATATGCACTGAACGAGAACATCAGGTACTTACTTGGCTGGCCAAAACCAGTGCTGGTATTTCATTGGGAGGCTTCAGGTCCTCCCCACCTCCCACCCCTACCACCTTGCTTTGTACTTGCTGCTAAATTGTTGTTGTGTGTGTCGTATTGAGACCTTTACCATCTAGACTTCTCATTCTGATATGATGCCTATGCTCATGTGTATTATGCACTTTGTGCTGGGGGTGCAGGTTGATAGATGGTGCTAATTCTGTAAACTGTATTAGGCAATACAGAATTCTGAACACTGTATTAGGCAATATGACTAAGTGTTTGGAGCCAGATTATTTGAGAGTTGTATTTGTTAATAAAGACTTAGTAATAAATATGTACTGCCTTGATGGCCAGGTGCTGGAGCAGACATATGTGGTCCTGCTGTCCTGTTTTTTTTTTTTTTTTTTTTTTTTTTTGGTAGCCTACACTGGCCTTGAACCAACTATATAACTGAGCATGGCCTTGAACTCCTGATCCTTCTGTCTCCACCTCCTGGAGTTCTGGGATAAAAGTATGTACTACCATCTGTGGTTTCTAAGATGCTGGGGAGGGAGCCCAGGGCCTCTTGTGTAGCAGGTAAGCATTCTGTCAACTGAGCCACATCCCAACCTCACTGCCCTGGAGTGGACAGTCAGATGGGAAGATGATTATTAGTCAACCAGTCATGAGCTGTGTGATGACCGAGCTGATATGATGAAAGCATGGTAATATGACTTGGTTTTGCCAAGAGTCCAGGGACAATGGAGGTGATGCTTATGCCACGATCAGAGATTCATTAGGGGAGGAGGGTTCCAGTGGGTAGAATCAGCAGGAGCACAGGTCTCTGTGCTTGCAGTGAAAGGAAGCCTAAGTACACAGGGTGCTGGTGGTGGGATGGTGGCATAGTTGGGCTTGCGTCTTGGTGAAATGAGAGAGGAAACAGGGCTCAGAGCCCCAGGCTCAGCTAAGGCCAGGGAGTTGAATTAGCTAGCTAGCCTTTTAATTCCTCTCTGGGTACCTAAAGGGAGAACATCTAGGCTAAAGACCCAGCCCTGCAGTGGCCCAACAACAAACAAACAAGGCCATTGTTCAAGCCTTGTTTACATTGAATCAAGGTCAGCTGGGTGTTTAAGAGCTCTGTTTTCATTCAAGCCTTTACAGCACATAAGCGAGTGGTTGTGTTACATTTCTACCTCCTATGTACTTGAATTTCTTGTCACAATTACATAAATGTGGAAAGAGACAAAAGAGACCATCTAGCCCAAGGCCTCATTTTACAGGGAAGAAAGTGAGGTCCCAAGAAGGTATGGTGTCAGGGGCAAAGCTGGGTCACCAGCCTCAGACTTGCAAGAAAGAGCCCAGCTTACTCCAAGCCCCGAGTTCCTGCCCCTCCCCACAGGTTCTTTAGTCTCCAGTGGCAATATAAATAAATAATCCAGTGGCGCAGGAATGTGCTAATTGTTTCTCAAGTCAGGACACAGATCCTGACATTGTACTTCAAAGATCTTTGTGGGCAGCTAGGAAGGTGGGAGCTAACCCTGATGTCACCTGCCCCACAGCCCAGAGAAGCAAGCAAGGTGCCAAGGGGCCCTCTGAATGGGGAGACCGGCTGGGAAGCATGCAGAGATGTTCCCAGAAAACCTGAAATTAAAATTTCTTTCTTTATGTAAAAAAATTTTTTTTTCTCATATGAGTGCTCTGTCTGCATGAACACCAGAAGAGGGCACCAGATCTCATTATAGATGGTTGTGAACCCCCATGTGGTTGCTGGGAATTGAATTCAGGACCTGGAAGAGCAGCCAAGGCTCTTAACCTCTCAGCCATCCCTCCAGCCCCATCTTTATGTAAAATTTTTTGGTTTTATTTGTTTTAAACTTATTTCAGGGTCTCACTGTCCTGGAACTCACTACTTAGCCCAAGGTGGCTTCAAACCCACAGAGATCTGCCTGCCTCTGCCTCCTGAGTACTAGAATTAAAGGCAATAGCCACTGCACCCAGCTCTTTTACAATTTTAAGCTTTATTATTTTTTCTGAATTATCTTTGTTTTTTAAAATTGGTATATCTGACTCCCAAAGATTGGTTTTTTGTTTTTTGATTTTTTTGTTTGTTTGTTTTTTCGAGACAGGGTTTCTCTATAGCTTTAGAAGCCTGTCCTGGAACTTGCTTTGTAGACTAGGCTGGCCTCAAATTCACAGAGATCTTCCTTCTCTGCCTTACAAATGCTGGCATTAAAGGAGTATGCCACCACTGCCCAGCCAAAGGTTGGTTTTAAAAATGCAAATTTCTTCAAGCCTTGGTGAAGACCTAACAAAACACCTCTGGGGTCTGAGTGTGGCGTCACTAGGAAGGGCTGTCACAGTGCATATGCAATGATGTTTCTGTTGTAGAAATGTGTTGGGTCCTAGACACCTTGAGGAACTGCCTATGTCCCCACACAGCTATCTCTTTGTTATGTAATTTATAGACTAGAAAACCATGAATGAGAGAAACCATGTGACCTGCCCATGGTTGCGAACTCTAAACGTAGATCCGGATTTGAACTCCTGCCTGAACACCTGCAATCTGAAAATCCACACTAGTCTGCTTGGGTTGCTGTAACAAGTGCCACAGACAGAGTGGCTTAATCAACAGAAATCTATTTATGTTCTGGAGTCCAGAAGCCCAACATCAAGGTGCTGGCCAGCTCAGGTTCTGCTGATAGCTAACATGTGATCACCACCTCACCATGAGCTCACATGACCTCTTCTTTGTATGTTCAAAGGTGGAAAGCGAGCTTTCTGCCTTGAGGATTGTACCCTTAAAACCCATCTATAACTAAGCATCTCCCAAAGGCCCTACCACATATGTGGAGGGTCAGGGGTTAGACATAGGAAGTAGGGGGCGGTGTGCGCAGTTCAGCACACAGTGAAACCTGACTCTGCACCACACTGTGGTGTCTGGGAGAAGTCTCTTACTGGGAAGATGGTTGAACTGATGTCCATGGTCTTTTTTCTGCTTTAGTTTCTTTCACAGGGTCTTGATGAACCCATCACTTACTATGTGATAATTCTACCCCTCGCCCCACCCCGAGAAACAGTGAACCTTCAGATATTCTTTCCAGTTTAGGGCTCTGTCTTCAGCCTGGTGGGAACTACAGTGGTTGGTGTTTGGAACAATAGCCCAGGTGTGATTTGGGCGTAGAGTAAGCTGTAGCTTTTAGAGCACAGTACTTGGCCTCATTTGCCTCTAGGAGTTCTGCCCTTTGGTTTCTTTAAACCAGTGGCTGGAGTAGAAACAGGCATCCCTAACACAGAGGCCCAGGGTAGACCTGGGAATATGAAGCACATCCCAGGCAGATATGTGACCCGGTTAGTTATTGTTCTCTTGCTATGAACAAATGTGACCAAGGCAATACTTATAAAGGAAAACATCCAATTGGGGGCTTGCTTACAGTTTCAGAGGGTTAGTCCCTGATCTTCATGACAAGAAGCATGGTGCTGTAGCTGTAGCTGAGAGCTTTATATTACTAATATACAAGCAGCAGGCAGAGAGTCACTGGGCCTAACATGGGCTTTTGAAACCTCAAAGCCAACCCCAGTTACACACCTCCAACAAGGCCACACCTCCTAATCTTTCTAAACAGTTACACTAATTGGGCACCAAGCATTGAAACATATGAACTTAATGGAGGGAGTCATTCAAACCACCATACCTAGACACCTCAAATTGCATAAAGCATGCCACCCAATATGTTTCCATATCTGCAAGTATCTGTAGACACAGCTGCTCCATGAAAGTCATCACTGAAGTACCTGCTCTCTCCACATTTCCACAGACATGGGGCTTTGACTTTTCTTTTTCTTCTCCTAAGCCCTGTTTGCAGGTAGATCTCTCCTTTTTTGTTTTGTTTTGTTTTGTTTTGTTTTTCAAGACAGGGTTTCTCTGTGTAGCTTTGGAGCCTATCCTGGCACTCGCTCTGGAGACCAGGCTGGCCTCGAACTCACAGAGATCCGCCTGCCTCTGCCTCCCGAGTGCTGGGATTAAAGGTGTGCGCCACCAACGCCCGGCAGATCTATACTTTTAACAGGGTGGAGGGCATAAAGGTAGACAACATAGGACAGTAGGAATGTTGGAAAGAGGATGACTGGTGGTGGTGAGGCTGAGTTGTCCCCAACCTCATTCTTCAATTAATCTTTTTCTTTAAAAAAGATTTAATTTATTATATATACAACATTCTGCTTCCATGTATATCTGCACACCAGAAGAGGGCACCAGATTTCATAACAGATGGTTGTGAGCCACCATGTGGTTGTTGGGAATTGAATTCAGGACCTCTGGAAGAGCAGTCGGTGCTCTTAACCTCTGAGCCATCTCTCCAGCCCTTTTCAGTTTATGTGGTGCATCTGTTCCAGGCTCAATAGAGTGCCTCCCTGAAAAAAAAAAAAAAAAAAAGCCAGCACAGCTGGATTCATAGCCTGCAGAATCCAGACTAGTTAAGCCCCATGAGCTTGGGGAAGTTGCTTAATTTTTCTGTTTTTCGATTCAGAAAATGTGGGTGACAGTAGCACCAACCTCGTGGCAATTGTTGGGACTGTGATCCTGCTTAATTGGCCTTAGTACAAAATCTGGTACAGAAGAAATGCTTCATGTATATTAGGCATGCTCTATGCTGCTCTGATGAGCGCTTGAAAACAATGCTGTGTTAAATGCTATGGGGGACCCCACAGGGTAGTGTGACAGAGTTGCCCTAGGGGCAGTACTAGCATGGCATTCCCCCAGGGTTTTGGAGGAAGTGACCTCACTTTGAACTTAAGAGTTGCATGGACTTCTCAGAGTGTGCTTGGGACTGAAGTTTGGGTGAGGCCGAGTTCTTACAAGGACGGACAGCTATTTCTTCTTTTTGTGGAGACCAACTTAAAGAGGTTCTCCATTCTATTCAGACAAGCAGTGGTAAGCCTTTTGATGATCACCCCAGTCTAGTGTCAAAACTGGTACCCCACCTCTCTCGTGTATGTGCATGCATACATATGTACAAGGTGTGGGCAGAGGTTATCAGGTACCTTCCTTATTGATTTATTTATTTCTGGCCTCCTGGGCACCTGCACACATGTGGGTCACATCACCACACACACACACACACACACACACACACACACACACAGAGAGGTTATGGTTTTAACCTTGTTTTTTGAGATGCTGAACCCAGGGATATATCTATTTGACTGAGCTGAGTGACTAATGAGATGTAAGAAATGGAAATTGAGCAATCCCAGTGCTGGCATCACAAACTCACACCACCATGCTCAGTTCTTGTGTGGACCTTGGGATACCAATCAGATCCTCATATTTGCAGTGGGCATTTTGCTGATGGCTTCTTATGGTCCTCTTTCTCATGATGTAGTTGAGATGAACCCGGGAGAAGTGGATCTTGTGTAACTGGATCTTACAATGCAATCATGGCAAATGTTGGCCCTTTCTTTTAAGATGTGTCATTGAAAACATTATCTTTGTAGCTAGCCTTTGAAGTTTGTGCAGGGAAGAACTTTGGCTCAAGTGTGGCTAGGTTCTAAAATGTAAGGAATTTATAGACAAATATTTCCAGACCTTAGGAGTAAGTCCATCCAAAATAGACTAGCCAATTTCCCCAAATAAAGTCAAGGCACCTGTTTTGTTAATATGAAAACTATAAATCAGAATATTTTCTATTTGCAGCTGCCTTAGGAAGCAGAACATGATTCAGTATCCTCAAAGGCAAGGGAATGAGCTTTCTGAATAGATTTACTTTGGCCCGATTGCCAGTAGTCACTGTCCACAGTGCTGCCTCAACAAGCATGCCTTCCTGACTGAATTCCCTGGTGTTTAACACTCCAACCTCACACCTGACTGGAGGTCTGAGTTTCAGGAGTTTCAGGAGAAGCAGGGGTGGCCGAGTCCTGATGTGGTTCCCAGGCTAGCTCAGCAAACAGCTCATCTACTCTTATCTGGACAGCAAGAACAGTGAGAAAATCAAGATTGATGTTCACTGGTTCTCGTGAGAACCTGGTTTGGGGTTATAGACGTGGGATAATTGGTGCTGTTATCCACTTACTGAATGTTTGTGGTGGGCTCTGCTGGGTCCCTGACATGTTCTGGGGCAGCCATTGAGGCAGGTGATTCAGAGTTTGCAACCTAGAAGAGCTGGGCAGGGAGTCGTCATCTGATGTTTTAATTGTGGTGGCAGCAGATGGATATGTCATTAGATTGGGGACAGGGTTGATTCCTAAATTGAAATCTGAGGGTTGAACAAGTGGCAGTCAGGTACACAGGGCAGCTAAGGACGGAACTATCTTTCCATTTGTCACCCTGTGCCCTCAGCTCCCAGGGAGGACTTTTTCTCTGCAGAAGTAGGTCCTCAGAGGTGTGGCTTTTGGAAGCTGGAGACGAGTTAGCTGCAGCTGCCCGAGGCAGGAGTTGTACATTTTCCTTCTTTCTCCAATCACACCACTTCTGTTCTTGAGGAGGAAGGCAGTTGCATAAAGGGAACCCTGGAGAGTTTAAGGAGAGGAGGCTCCCATGACAGTTTGATCTCTGGCAGGTTTGGGGTGAGACTTGAGATGGTCTGAGGAGTAAGTAGTCTGCTCGAATCCCATAGGGAGTCCACCTTAGAGGTTCCCACCTCTCTGAGCCTGCTGACTGGAAAAGCTTTGTAGGGGGATGAGAAGAGGGGGTGCCTAAGTCCCACCCAAGGGATTGTGCCGCTGTGCCACTGACACCAGTATGAGGCATGGTTCCCTGAGGCAATGCCTATAGCAAGTGTTTGTTGAACACAAAGTGCCAGACCCTTCCAAGGCTGTGTGTATACTCACTCTTGTACAAAGTATCATGCCTGGAAGATGGATGCTGTCTCCCTTTGTATGGATGAGGAAGTACAGGTGCACAGAAGTCAAATAGCTCACTGGGATTTAGCCTGCCATGTTGTCAGACGATACTAGAGGCCCATAGTGCTGGCACAGGTCACTTCAGGCCCGATGTACCTGGGTGTGGCTTCACAAATAGACCTGTAAGTAAGCAGGGGTGCTGGCGATGGTGTCTTTAAAAACAAAACCCTTAGTTTGGGAGGAATTCAGATAAGGTCTGTCTTTTCGAAACAGGTTTCATCATGTAGCCCCAGTTAGCCTAGAACTCACGTCGTAGACCAGGCTGGCCTCAGACTATCAGTGATCCACCTGGCTTTGCCTCCCACATCCTGGATTAATGACATATACCACCAGGCTGGGCTCTTGAGGGCTGCCCTTTGAGCTCTTTGGCTTTGCCTGATCTTGTGTTGATACCTTGCATGGCTGTTGAGAAACAAACGTCTTTGGGGGACAGGAAGGTCCTTAACAAGAAGTGGCAACTGGAAACCAATGCAGCTGGCTCATGTGTTGGTCTAAGTATTGTTTAGAAATCTTCCCTTCACTAAAATACAAGGTTTCTAGACTTTCTGGAAAGTTCCAATCTGGCCATATTAGACCCACAGCCCAGTCTGTGTCATTCATGGGGTCTAAGAGTTGCCTGCTTTTTTTTAAAGAAGAATTTTCCTCATATTGCTCATATTCCCTTCCTCAGTTGCCTTCTTCCTCTGTAGACATGGTGTACTGCCTCCATTTGATTTCTCTGAGCTTTAGTCTCCTATAGACAGAGGAGGGTAACCTGGGAGATTCCCTCCTGTGAGGCTGTTGGAGTATTCAAGTGTGTGCACGCTATCCCACACAGCGTGTACCTCATAATTAGGAGTTTAGCTTGTGCCTATTATTGGGTGTCTCCTTTTCCCTCAGTGTTCCCACTGATAATCCACTGGGCTGCAGGCACAGATATGTGGAACTGGCAGCACTGTGCCTCATCCAGGGACACCAACTCCAGTGCATCCCAGTGGATGAGGTCAGAGGACTTGAAAGGGGAGCTTTCATATGCCACTGCATTAAAGACTGCTGCCTCCACACAGTCCTGTTGTAGCTGCTGGTGACAGTCTTCAGAGGAAGAACAGTCCTCTGAAGTTGGATGGACACAGCTATGACATTTTGTTTGGAGCCCTGCCTGGAGGGCCTTGCTGTTCCTGGATTTTCAAAGTAGTTGAGGTGGGTCTCACAGGGGGACCTAGGGAGAACTTGGGGTGGCCAAATATTTAACAATCAGTATTATTCTTTTGACCCATCCTGGCTAAATGGTATAGTACCTGCCCGAAGTGGCCTCCTTATCTCTGATGTTAACCTGTGAAGACAATTAAAGCAAGCTGACAAGCAGAGGGACTTGGTTGGCCTGCTTCTCCATCCCTCCCCTGTATAAGCAGAGGGGATGGTGCCTGGTGATTCAGGCAGCTTCTCAGAGTCCCTTGTGCCCTGTGCCTCTGCTGGCCTGAACACAGCTTTGGCTGACTGCTTTACCTCCAAGCCAACGTGAGTGGAGACTGTTGACACATGGTGTGAGGAGGAGATCAAGGGTCTGTGTAATCACAGGAAGTTCTGTGAACTGGGGTGGCAGCTCAGCTGGGCAGCCTGAGCAGGGATGGGGGTGTGATACAGTAGCCCAGTAAATTGGTTCCCCTTTTGTCCCTGTTGTGGCTCCTTTTGGCTTCTAACTGAACTTCATGCTATTTCTGCTTTCACTGGGCTCACATGTCCCACAAAAAATGTTTCCTTCCCGTTGCTCAGCTGCTTGCGGTGGAGCCGCTGAGAGCAGAACTCTGTTGTCAAGGGAAACCAGGGGCCTGGGAATGTGAAACTGATCATGTGGGTGTGGCCTGGACCCAAACATCAGCCTCTAGCCACGGCAACCCTTTCCTCACATGATGTCTACCTTTTAGCCCTTTGAGTGCTATGCTCTGGGGTCTACCATGCTGTTCCACTCGCAGGATTCCCAGGGCCTAGGTCTGAGGTTGGGCAAGGCCTGCCTGCTGTCCTGGGCAGGAGTCAAGAAGAGGAAGGGTGGGGTCATAGGGCTGTAGGCTTCAGGGTCAGGCAGACCTGGTAGAATTCTCATGACTAACTCTTGCCAAGCCAGGAGCTCATCCACAAAATTATCTCAAGGATGAACTCACTTGTCTCTTGCAGTCCTCCTGCCCTGTGGGGACTATCTCATTATCCACACATTCTCTGAGGACTGAGAGCAGGAAGGTCTGGTATGTTTGCTTGCTTACTGCTGTCAGTAGCAGGGAAGCGGCCATCGGTATTCAGACCCAGGCAGCTGCTTCCAGATTTAATGATCAGCTCTCTCTGAGGTAAGCATCTAGGATACTGCTTAGGCAAAAATACAGAAATATAGATGTTGTGCACATCAGGGTTTGGCACACATGAATAGTAAATTGATTTTGAAAAAGAGACACCATCTTTGGTACACTTTGTTCTTACTCCTTGTTATTTTAATTTGTTCCAGCAAATAATTGCATTCCTGTTGACAAGGAAGAAATCTTAGGAAAAACTGGGTAAAATAGAAGGCAGGTTGCCAGATTCTGAACCCAGTAGGAACTTATATGCCTAGGTACCTGGAGTCCTCTTTCTGTAGTTTACACATGAACTAGATAAACCTGGTGAGCCAGGGAATGGTGAAGGTGGGAGGGGGGCTTATCCTTTTAGAGCAGTTTCTCTCATACCTTATTTTGTGTGTTTCTGAGTGCGTGTGTAATATGTGTGACTGTGGTGTGCATGTATGGTCTATGTACATGTCTGTGTGTGTGGTGTGTGTATGTGTATGTATATGTATGTCTGTCTCTGTGTGTACATGCGTGTGTACCTCTATGTATGTGTCTATGTGTCTATGTGTCTGATGTGTGCCTGTGTTTATATATGTGATGTGTGGGCACATGTCTATCTGAGGACCAGAGGACAATCTTGGGTGTTATTTCTTAGGAGCCATCCATTTTGCTTTCTGAGTCGGTGACCAGCATCACTAGCTCTAGCTATCTGACCAGCAAGCCCCACGGGTTCTGCCTGTCCCCTACTTCCTCAGTTCTGGGGTTACAAGTGCACACTACCATGCCTGCTTTTGTTTTTGTTTTAACTTGGGTTCTAGGGCTCAAACTTGGGCCCCCAGACCAACTTTTAAAGAAATCTCAGCTTTTGAATGAAGTCACCATATCTAACATTTAACAGGTTTCTAGTAAATTATTACAGATCAAAGAATTGATTTGAGGGCTTCCTTTTCTCTCTGCAGTTGTTCTTTTCTGTTTTAGCGAGGAGGGGGTACAGAGTATGCCCATAAGAGAGGCAACATCTAGATTCCACCAGAGATGGCTGAGTTACCTGTGTTAGGGTCAGTCTGGACTCTGGCTGCCCTGTCAAGCTAGACCTGTCATCAATAACTAACTGAAAGAGCAGATGATGGTAAAAAGCAGAAAAAGGAGATTAATTCAATACAGTCCTGTTGAAAAGGGAGCAAAGAAAAGCTGGGCATGGTGGCACATGATTTTAATCCCAGCACCAGCGAGGCAGAGGTAGGAGAATCTTTGAGTTTGAGGCCAGCCTGGTCTGCAAAGCAAGTTCTAGGACAGCTGGGCTGTTGTACAGAGAAACCCTGTTTCAAAGGAAGCAAAAAAAAAAAAAAAAAAAAAAAAAAAAAAAAAAAAAAAAAAAAGAGGAGGGAGGGAGGGAACAAAGAGATCTAGTGACTTCCTGAGTCCATCTTCAGGGTCCTGGCATAAGACTTAGGCTTCACTAGCAGGCCAGAGGTATGCATAATAAAGCAGTGTTCTTGGTCAAGGTGTGGTCCTATCCATCACTGACCCATCATTATCCCAGCCCCAGGCTGTCCTATACTATGGTCTGACAAGTTGACAAACTACATGCAATCTCTTTCTGGGAGACAAGTGTCCTCTTTGACTGGCACCAGGGTTCAGGGTTTTCTTTATTTGAACATGGAATTCTTGGGGAAATTCCAATTTCTTGGGGACTACTGTTTCAATGGCCCCAGCTCGGGGTAGGGGTAGTGGTACAAGTATCTCTTTCAGTTTTTTTTTTTTTGTTTTTCAAGACAGGTTTTTTCTGTGTGTAATGTAGTCCTGGCTGTACTGGAACTCCCTTTGTAGACCAAACTGATCTTGAACTCAGAGATCCACCTGCCTCTGCCTCCTGAGTGCTGGGATTAAAGGCGTGAGCCACCATCATCTAGCTCTTTCAAATATTTTTATGGCCATGATGGTTGTAGAATGAGGTGGGAGTGTGAAAGAACTTCTAACTCTCAGTTTGGCTGACACACAGTAGTTTTTAGAGGTGCCCTTTCCTTGTGAGACAAGGACAAATAGAAGACAGTGTTGAGGCAGCTGTGTAACCTGACTTCTGTGGTCTATCCACAGGTTGACCAGCTAGCACTGCTCTCCAGTCCTCTGTCCCTGGCCCCCTTTCTTTCTTTCTTTCTTTCTTTCTTTCTTTCTTTCTTTTTTTTTTTTTTTGGTTTTTCGAGACAGGGTTTCTCTGTGGCTTTGGAGCTTGTGTCCTGGAACTAGCTCTTGTAGACCAGGCTGGTCTCAAACTCACAGAGATCCACCTGCCTCTGCCTCCGAGTGCTGGGATTAAAGGCGTGGGCCACCAATGCCCGGCCCTGGCCCCCTTTCTTTACCTCCTCCTCTGTGCCCCCTTAGATCAGTGATTCTCAAGAGGCTGGAAGGGCAGGTTCATAGGACTTCCAGGATTGTATCACCACTATGCCTGTCTGCTTCCTGATATTGCGCCCTTGCTTGGAGCTTACTCACACAGTCCTTTCCTGGGTTTCACACCATCCTCAGTAAGCTTGGGTGGAGGTGACTGCTAATTTTAGAATCTTTTTAAAAAGCTGTTTTGAACAAGATTATCTTCATTCAATTCAAAAATGTTATAGTTGGGGCTGGAGAGATGACTCAGTGGTAAAGTGTTGCTGTATAAGCAGGTGAGCAGAGTTTGGTCCCCAGTGCCCATGTGAATTGCTGGCCATGGTGGTATGTGTGCATTTGTAATCACTGGACTGAGAAGGCAGAGCCAGGAGGATCCCTGAGGCTGCTGGTCAGCTAGCCTAGTTGAGTCATTGAACCATGGATCCCTGTGAAAGACCTTGACTCAAAAAACAAGATGGTTGGCTCCTGAGGAACACCTGAGGTTGATCTCTGGTCACCACATGCATGATCACACATAAACACACATAGGCACGCGCGTGCGCGCACGCGCACACACACACACACACACACACACACACACACACACACACACACGGGTGCACTTTATAAAAAGGTAAAAGGTAGAGAATCTTTACTGGTCCCCAACAGCCTAGTTCCCATTTCCTCCTTTTCAAAGGCAGATGTTATAACAGTATCTCATTGAGTAGTCTTCTAGAATATCTTTCTGCACAGATAGGAATATACATAGACATGCACCTGGTGCCACGGGACACCTAATTTTAGGACAGTAATGTGGTACGTCTGTAGGACCCTGAGTCCCTCTAACTTCAGGGACTACAGTTTGCTAAAATGTTGTCTTACCCGTCTTAATTTCCGGTTACAGCTTCAGTGTTCTCCAATTTCTTCCCTGGAGAAGGAGAGGAAGACATGCACATCTTTGTGTTTTTCTGCATTATTTTGAAAGTGTTTCATGTGTCCAAAAATCAAGAATTCACAACAGCTGTGAATGCCTGCACAGACTCATGCAAGTTAAAGTCAGTCAGAATTCCAACATGGGTCGGGGAAGGGCTCACAAGCCTGAGGTCAAGGTGTCATTTGATGGTCCCTGAGACATGGGCTAGCTGATAGCACCTGGCTCTTCTACTTTTCCATAAACTTTTCTTCACCCATGGTCTTGGGACTTGCCAGTGGCTACAAAGACTGTGAGCTGGCATTTTAGCTTCTTGGTTGGAAGCAGACCCCTTGCCTCATTCTGCTTTGAAACTTCCATGCCTGTGGTGCCAGCTGCTCTGCTCTGTTTTCTCTCCCAAGGTGCATTCTCAGCCCAATGGCTTTTATTTTTAAGTGCATTCATTTTTATTTTATGGGTAGGAATGTTTTCCTGTATGTATATATGTGCACCACATGTGTGCCTAGTACCCATGGAGACCAAAGGGCACAGGATCATCTGGAGCTGGAGTTACAGATGGTTATGTATTGTATAATCTGGGAGACTTTCTTCTGTGGCCACGTGACCTAGGCAGGTGCTCTGTTCCAATCCTCACTGTGTTCTTAGAGAAAGAGTCCCCTCCTGAACCTCCCTTGCAGCACCTGTAAAAAAGGGTACAAAATAACAGACTGGTGAGCCTCCATGTGAGTGCTGGAAACTGAACCTGGATCCCCTACAAGAGCAGCTGAGCCGTCTCTTTAGCTCCAGCTCAGTAGCTTTTGGTAAGTTTCCATCTCTCATCAGACTTGTCCACACCTTGGAGAACCCCAGGGGTGTATTGCTGGTGTGGCTCGTAGCTCCAAATGCTTCATCTACTACCTACGATGTGTTCTGCTGTGGGAAAAGGGTGGAATTCTCCACGTGGTGCAGCTTCCCAAGCTTTTCCGGAAATTTCAGACATCAGTGTTTCTTGTTCTGTCCCCAAATTCTTGTTCCTGTTTTATGCACATAATGACATATTGCTGCTGTCACTGCCTGTTTGTTCTTCAGTGGCATGTGTGAGCATGTTTGGAGGGAAGTTCATACCCAGCAAGATTGTCAGAAATTTGAGTATTTGTTCCTTAATAACCGTAGCAGGTGGGAGGGACATGAGAACATTGAAGACAGGGAGACTTTGTTCCCTAGAGAACTTATCGAATTCTAGGAGCCAGTTTTTCTTGTTTTTAGCTTTTTCTCACCTTGTCTGGATCAAATTCAAGATGGATTGGTAGGGATGGGCTCATTATTTGTCATGGGGGGAAGAAGTCTGGTGTCCAAATCTCTATTTATAATTTTTAGTACTGAAGATGCTTTGACATCACCTTGTGAATTTACTAACATACTGTCTATCTACAGTAGTTGTAACAATTATACCATCCTGCATACACTTAAAATCTTTAGATGGAGAGTGTATGGAAAGTGTGTTTTAGACTATAAAATGTTTGTAAATATTATCACTGCAGTAGCACCAGGGGTGGGGGCCCTACCAGGACCTAGGAAAGAATACTTCCCTCCTTAGGCCTAGATTCCACCCCTGTGCTACTGGTAAGCACATGGTCACCAATGATGAGCCCTTTGTCATCTTCCTTTGGAACTGGCCTTCAAGAGCTGTATTCTCACCACAGCTGCCTGACTACGTTTATGTGTTTCTGTCTCCCCAGGCGGCTGCTGAAGAGTGAGCTTGGATCATTCATTACAGACTATTTCCAGGTAAGCTCGGAGGGGCCCAGCCCCCATCATACTTGACATACCAACAGGGGTGTCTGTACTGCACATTTGGATGTTCATTTAATGCCTATAGTTACACGTGCTGCAGGACTACAGGGGGCTGCTGGGCCAGCTTGGTCACCGATGTTAGTGGAGATCAGATCCCTTGCAGTCAGTCTCCAGGCTCATTTATATTGTTAAAATTATTGCTCATTTGGGTTCTATCTGTCCTTACCATCTGAGGAACTGTGCCTCAGAGCTTTGCAATGTTTATTAATTAACAGATTAATTATAGAAGAATGCATAGCACTTACTTTTCTATGAGAAAAAGAGTTTGCAGGATAAAACAGAAGCGAGAAGAGTGCTGTCCGTGTGCATGTGCAAACATCTGCATGGCCTGCTTTCTAGAAGGCAATTCTGTCTCCTGTCTGATTCTTATTCTGTGGGTTGTGTATTGCATGCCACATTGTCTCAGGAGAGCTGCACTGCCCAGCCCGGGACACGGGGGAAAAGGCAGAATCCACTTACTGTTACTGAAGACAGTTTTCACCAGAGGACACTGAGTCCCACCACTGTCTTAAATCTCTCCTGTCCCATGTGTGGTATTTAGTTGGGTTAGGTATTTGTGCCCTTTAGACAGATTATTTCTTGTCACTATACCTCCTAGTCTGTTCCATTGAAGGCAGGATTGGATTTGACAGTCTACACATTGTTGTGAGGCTACGAAATTCAAGGTCCTGGGTCTCTACAAAGGGCTGTTTCTAAGCCATAGTCACAAGCTGCTTCCTTAACTCTAACTAAAGGTGTCTGGGAGCAGCTGGGTGACAAGCAGTGGGCTTGGCAAGCTGCTTTATTTCTGTCTGTCTCAGTTTCCTTGTTTGTATGTTAGTCAAGATCATGGGCCATTGAGGCAGGTTACCCAGGTTCAGGGCCCAACACAGCCATTTACTGAATGTGTTACCCATAAACAAGTTGCTGTATCTCTGTTTCAGTTTCCTCTTCTCCAAAACTATGACCTAACCTTAGAACATACCCATATAGTGTTAATGTAGGGACTAAATAAATTGTTATCTACAAAGTCCTTACTGCTAGCACAAAGACAGTAGTGGTGTTTGTTAAATTTATGCGGGTTCTTATTTATTATTTTAAAGTGCAAACCATCCATTCAAACGGGAAAGGAATGTGAAAATACTTAGGATCTTAGTGGCAGGTTGTTTTGTATTATTTCATGTCCAAGTAGAGCACAGTTTTAAAACTGTTTGAAAAGAATTTTGTTGCTAAAAACCCAGAAATCATTTTGTTTTTCTACTGAAGTATCAGGAAATGTCAAACTATTATGTCCACTTTAAAAGAATGACAGGTGTCAGTCAGCTTAACATCAGTACAGTACACACACACACACACACACACACACACACACACACACACACACACACACCAAGAAACACTAACTCTAAAGCTGGACAGACCAAGATCCAATGAAAACCTGGAGTTCAGTGGAGTCATCCTCAGCTGTTTGGACCTTAGCATTTGGTGTGTGTGTCTGTGGTGTGTGTGTGTGTGTGTGTGTGTGTGTGTGTGTGTGTTGTAGCCCGAAGACTCAGAATGTGATAATGAGTCCCGACTGTGAATCATCTCAGTTGCTCTTCACTCAAAGGTCAGCCTCTACCTCTCTATGCCCCCTGTGGTCTTTATTGACTGATTTGAAGCTTGGCTACTGAGAAGAGGTTTTTTTCCCCCAGTCCTGAAGAAGCCTGCTGGGCCTGCCTGATTTCTGCCTTGACATTTCAAATGAGACAGGGTCCGTGTGGTTTCAGTCAAGTTGTAAATGTCAGCTGTCTTTTGGCATTGAGGGCTACCCCTAGGCCTGTAGGAAGGGTGTGTCTGGGTGGGGACTTGTGCATATGGGAAGCCCTGAGGTTTTGGGGGGTGGTTAATACTGCTTACAAAGATGCCAGATACTTCAAAACTAATAACCACATGTCATTTCCTATCAGGATCCTAACCAGAGAAGCTATTTGCTGAATGTCGAGTCTTTTTCTTGGGGTCTGATGTGGGGACAGATTTTCAGAACTTTGAATCTGGGGTTTTCCTTACTTAGGGTGCTAAACTTGAGGAAAGCTCTCCTGGATACTCTTCTAATGTAGGTTTAAGTTTGTTTTGTTTTTTTAAGCTGTGGGTATCCATCCCTCCCCTGGCGTTTTTAACCCTTTGAGTATCCTCTTTTTTGTATAGTGTATATTGGATATTCTGCCTACATTTTTAGGGTGGGCAGGAGAGATTGTCTACTATACATACCAGAAGTGACATTTGGTGACCTATACAATGACAATAAATAACATAGAGATTGGGCTTAGACAGTGTTTCTTCCCTTTTAAATTTTTCCTTTAGCCCTTGTGTTCATGCTAGAGAAAGTCTTGAGCAGTATTCTTCAGGACTCGGCAGTCTTCTTATTTAAGGAAGAGGGAGCTGGCCTTGAACTTGGTATCCTTAGGTAGGTATGCATGGCTGGCTAAGGTTCTATGTCATTCTTTTTGTTTTCTTTGAGTTAATTTCTGAGTGGTTTTTCCACTTGTGCTGAGTGGTGCTGCTACTGGTTCCTTTTAACACATAATGACAATTTTGACAAGTAGTTTTAAGAAACAAAAGTAACACTTCAAGGACAATGGTGCAGGTGGCTCTGGCTATGGTCCCCAAGGTGAAAGTGGTTCAGGAACCATTCAAGTGGGAAAGTTGGGTTGGGCGCTGCCAAGGAGTCTTCCAAAGCTGCTTGAGGAATCTCCACAGAGGAGACGGTCAGGCACACAGAGGCAAACTTAGCTTCTGCAACAGTCTCATTTCCAGAGGTGAAGCCTGAAGAGGCTCCAACAAAGGACTAGGAGGGAGGTGGGGACCTATGAGAAGCAGAGCCTGGGGCAATCAGGAAAGTCCCAAAACTTGGTTGCCCAGAAGAATGTAAACAAGCTCCTTGGGCCCTGTGATCTTCCTTAGTGTGAGGCCTAGATGCCATCCCTAGGCACCTGCATTTGGAAGGGAGGTCTACACACTCTTGGGACCCTCCCTTCCCAGGGAGAGCTCACCATTTGCCAAGCCACAGACAGAGCACTTCCTGTCTGGGGCTCTGCTTTTGCTAGCTCAGGTGAACATTTTCATTTTACAATTTTAAAGAAAGAACATCCAGAGTGAAGAATAATGAAAATGACCTGAAGAGAGGGCAGGGGCAGCAGGTAGGAAAGTGGTGCTTATCTCCAGTCTGCACACAGAGAAGACAGCCTGTTCCATGCGCAGAAGCCTGAATAGATTTCCATGAGGCACTGGCCAGAGAAAGCTCTGACATTTCCAGTACTGACTTCCCTCCCCACTTCCCTCCTGTCTGTTTTGAATTGTGCCTGGGAGGAAAATTGAGGTTTCCAAGTAGAACTCTATCCTAGTGACTGCTTGGAGGGATAATTGCTTCTCTATCGTGCAACGGTTATTATAAAGTGATCTGCATTTTGGGATTGCCTAGTAAGGTATCTCTCCGGTTTAAAATTGGGGGGGGGGGCAGAGTGTTGAATACCTCACTTTCTCAGTTCTGCATCTGTGGGTTACACTATGTGCTAAAAACCTTGCCCCAAGCCCAGAAGGTTCCATTTTTTTTTTCTATCTTTTGGTGGATTAAAGTTTTGCTTCAATAAGAAACTTGTAAAGTCAAAGGCTCTGGGTGAGTTAATGTTGGGGAGGAGGGAAATGTGTGTGTGCAGACCCATGTGTGCAGGCACATGGTGCATGTTAGCACATACATGTATGTACATACGTTGGTTCATCTGATTACTGCAAGAATATATAGGTAATATGCATATGTTGGTTTATCTGATTGCAAGAAGAGCCCCAGGAAAAGACTGAGTTAGGGAAATGTACAGTGGGCAGTAGCTGAGAGAGGAGACCCATGTTGAGGGGTCTTAGGCAGAATGGAGTTTAAAATTGTAAACAGTGCAAGGATATACATGAATCTACCACCAGCAGCACACACAGTAGCATTGACTGATGATGGGAATGGATGGCAGGGTTTTCAACCAGCATAAATAAATATAAATAAAAATAATTATGAAAATGGGACTAGCCTGGCAGGGTTGGTGTACACCTTTAATCCCAGCACGCAGGAGCCTCAGGCAGGTGGGAGGCCAGCCTGGTCTACAGAGTGAGTTCCAGGACAGCCAGTGCTACACAGAGAAACCCTGTCTTGGGAAAAAAAAAAAATACAGAAACAAAAAAGAAAAACTAAAATGAGACTTGGTAAGGGATGGATAGGACAGGGTGTTGAGAATAACTCTTGTGATTTTCAAATTCACACTGAATGGGGGTGGGAAAGGTGCCATTCCCTTCTTTGATCTCAGAAGACTCCTATAATAAGTAAGATTCCCCAAAAGGAAACAGAGATTGTGAGGTGGCCATCTGGGCAGAAGGGGAATTCCATGCATACTCAGTGGGTTAAAAATGGGGCCAGTGCACAGAGGGCTTTGACAGGAAGGCTGGGTGAGGATTATATTTTTAGGTGAGAAGGTCCTTAGGATTGAGGTTTGACTGGTATTTGGGACAAAGCATGATGAAGCCTACAAGCTCCAGGGGTCACTCTACCTTGGAGGTACAAGTGGGGGGGGGCATACAAGGAGTCTCTCTGCCAGTCAGGGGTTACCTTTCAGCAGATTTCTTGCCCCCAGTCTCCGGAGCAATTACATGAATTCTGTGCAACTATTTGAATATTTCGTTGTGCTTTTCTCATACTTTATGGAACTAAGTGGAAACATGAGTCTTGAAATTGATAACTCCAGGCCTTACTAGTTCGTAGATAAAGATGAAAATCAATAGGTATGCTGAGGTAACGGATCATTGGCTTCATTGGATTTGGGTTACTGCATCTTTAATTGTGAAGGAAAAGAATGCAAAGGCACAAAACACTGAAAAGAAATGAAAGGTGGGCTCCGAAGAGGAGATGTGGCTCTGGGCTTTATCACCCTGCTTAGCTCCGTGGGAGCAGGATTCCTTTGAAGTCATGTAGGTCTGTTGTTCTGTGAGAACATATTTTCAGGAGCTGTTATGTATG
Organism: Cricetulus griseus; assembly: GCF_003668045.3. NCBI lineage: Eukaryota > Metazoa > Chordata > Mammalia > Rodentia > Cricetidae > Cricetulus > Cricetulus griseus. The sequence continues at coordinate 75,881,349 of NC_048599.1, forward strand.
AGATTGAGTGATTTTTTATAGACCAGATAAGGACTAGAATGAGCCCGGATTAGTGGGGAGGTGATTGGAGGCACAGTAAGCTGCCGTCAGTGCTGCACATGGGGTGTTAAAATGAGTAAAAGATGGTCAGCTGTGTAAAGGCGGTTGCGTTTTTGTTTAATATGGGAGGCTTTCTTGAGAGTTACAATGAAGACTGGCTACATAGCTCAGTTGGTACCATGAATGCCTGGTAAGCATTCATGAGGCACTGTGTTTAGTGCCTAACATCCCAGGAGCCAGGAATGGTGGTACACGCCTGTGGTCCTATTTGGCATGGAGTTCTTTTTCCTGGGGAGGTGGGGTTGGCATTATTTTTCCCCAGCCTTCTTGATTATCCTCTTTCCTGGGTTCCTCTGATGGGGTTGGGAGGTGTTTTGCTTGAGATACACACTGACAGGCTGTACCCCACACAAGCCTATCCTCTTCTCTGTTCATCTCTGCACCTCCACCGTGCCCCATGCTGCCCAGGATAAGCTGGTATTTTCCCTAGCAGAGGCGGGTGGCTTGGGATGCTTTCCTCCAAACATCCTTGTGGGAGTTTTTCCCAAGCCTCTTTTTTTGTTTGTTTGTTTGTTTGCAGCCCTTTTCTCTGTGTCTTCAGGGAAAAAAAAGTCAGCTCTTTCCATTTCCGGATCCTTCTGCCACTTCATTAATGTGCTGTTTTGTCCATGGCCAAGTTCACTGATGGTATGCCAGAAGGATGTGTTAAGTAACAACCGGCCCATTGCCAAGTCCCAAGTCATTTCCTAAGGGGCTACTATTTAATGAACTGGTGGTTTGTGATTTGAAGCTGTCTGACTGGGGAGGTGGCTGGGAGAGCCATGGGGCATCGAGAGCAAAGTAGGGTCTCTAGCTATGTCAACCCTGCTTGGCAGCAAATGTCTGCTCAGAACCTTTTGGATTCAGGCCCTTTGTCAGGGGTGGAAATTCTTTGAGGTGAGGTCCAGGAAGAACAGATGCTTAGAAAATCATATAGAATAGTTACCTTTCTCTCTCAGTCCCTTCCCGATCCTCTCTTTCTGCCTTCTCTCCCTCGATTCCTTCTTTCTTTCTCTCCCACCCCCACCCCTTCTCAGAACTTTGAGCAGGACTGTCCCATACATGCCAAATTGGCTTCTTCTTAGGTGAAATGGATGGTGGTGGTGTGGGCTTCATAAGCTGCAGAGCCCTGTGCTAAATGAACATGTGCCTGGAGATGCATTGCAGACTTGTACTGCGTTCTCATGGGTCTGCCACTGCTACATACAGAAGTCAGGTAGCCCCAAAGAGGTCTTTGAAATCTCAACACTGTGACACATAGATCACAGCAGGTCAGGGAGTGGGGGACAACAAGGCTCACCTAGCAAGTGTGTCACAGCAGTGCCAGACCCGGGTGGAGATGGCTGTCACCACCATGTTTCTGTTCAAGAACTAGTAGGCATGTATCCAACGCTGACCTGCATGCACCATGCCTAGACCTAGATCTACTCCACTAACACCCAACTCATGACAGCCCTAGGGGTAGGGTGACAGCAGGGTGGGGTCAGGGTGGGGAAGTGTGGGTGTGGTCCAGACACTGGGGCATGAAGAAGGCCTACAAACTCCCTGTGCTTTTGTGCTACAGTGTCCCACCATACCTCACAACACACACACACACACACACACACACACACACACACACACACACACACACACACGCACGCGGCTTAGAGATGGCAACTGCAGAGCACTGAATTCCTGCTGCAGCCCCCTTCAGATGCTAGGCCCTAAGGGATACAGCATCCACAGTAGTGGAGATGTGTGATTGCAGATTCACTGGAGGGAAGTCTTGATCACTGGGGTCCTGGGAGGGGCGTGGGGACAGGAGCAGTCCTGGCGGCTGAGCAGAGAATATGGCTGTGGTCAAGTTGGCATGGAGTGTGAATGAGAGAGGGAGATCAAGGCAGCAGTGCTCCAGAGAAGGGAAGCTGCATGGTTGGCTGCCCCGGAGAATCCTGCAGGATTCAGCCGGGCACTGAACGAAGGATTCCTAGTGGAATCTGAGCTGCATTCCTGTGGGTTGGAATCTGGGGAAGGAAACTCTAACCTAACTAACTTCAGTTACTGTAGATCAAAGCATTTGTGGCATGCTTTTCAAGGGGCTTTAGCTTCTGGGAAAATGGAACCTCTTAAATATCAGCAAATCTCTGTGTGAGCAGACTATGGCAACCGCAGGCTCCGAGCAGGGAGAGGCAGTAGATGACCTGAACGGCTCCTTCAGACCCCATGCTTTTGTTTGTTTTGATCCAAGCTACAGAATTTCCGTGCTGTGTATCATGAGAGCTTTAGAAAGAATGTTTTCTGTCATTTCCCCCCAAGCCAGAAATAACTCCCTTTCCTTGGAAACACACATTTTTCCTTCCAATGTCTCCACAAAGGGAGAAGACTAAGGGCCAGGAAGGAGTCTCTGGACCATCTGTTGGAATTTTTTCCTTCTGATCTGGGCAAAGGAATTTTTACCAAATGAAGAAAATGGTGACAGATTTAGGGACCCTATGCCACCTCCCTCAGCCCCTCCAAAACATTCTACTTCTTATCTTGACTCCTTAAAAATACAAAATAATTCTTGTCACCAAAATAGGCAGTTAAGTTCAACAAAGATTTGCCAAGTGCCAGCTGCACCCCGCCTCGTGCTGGGAGTGGAGTACTAAAGTTAGAAGTGGTCCTTATCCTCAAGGGTCTAAAAGCCTAATGGATATGTTTAGTTTTTGTTTGCACACGTGTGTGTGTGTGTGTGTGTGTGTGTGTGTGTGTGTGTGTGTGTATGTATGTGTGTGTGTTTTATATCTGAGTATTCGTGGATGTGTATGTTCATGTGCTTGTGTGCATGTAGAAGACAGAAGATGTCCGATATCTGTCTCTCACTCTCCACATTAATGCTTTGTGGCTAAATCTCTCACTAAAACTGGAGCAAGCTGGCAGACTGCAAACTTCAGGGAGATCTTCCTGCCCCAACTCCCTGTAGCCCTGGGGTTATGTGTACTTACTGCCACACTCCTGGCACATGAGTTCAGGGGATTTGAACTTAGGTCCCCCTGCTTGCCCAGCAAGTACCTCTTACCTACTGACATATGTTCCTAATGCTGGAAGGATTTATAAACTCATGTTATAACCTGGAGTGATTTTTGTTTTTTAATTTCCTTTAGCATCCTAGTTTGCTGCTGTTTCCCTTAGTGTAGATAATTATAGAGCTGGAACAAGATGATGTGAATCCCTCCTGGAAAGTCTTGGTTGCACTTTAATATGTATGTGCCTTGGAAATGTGATTAAAGGGAACGCTCAGATTTGTTCTGGGGGAAAGCTGGGGTACCAGTGTTGACATCAGGAATCTTGAACAGTGCAAAGGTGACGTTCTACGAACCTGGACTGACTCAGAGGAAAGACTAGGACAGATACTCTAAGATCACACTGGAATTTGTGCTCAGGTGGAGTGACTGTCCTTTCTTTCCCTCATCTGACTAATCTTTCAATCCATCTTGGCTGCCAGGAAGTTAAACCAGCTGACTTCAGGCTGCGTTCTTGATTTCTGACCCAGAGGCAGGATGCAATTTGTTGGACCAGAGCTGGAGAACAGGTTGGGGCTCTGTTATAATTGCTTGTCCAGTCCATATTGTTTTGTCCCCCGTATCATGATAATGGGGATTTTTAATGTTCCCAACACAAAGAAATGCTAAATATCTTCGATATGCCAGTTACTGTGAGCTCACCACTACATATTACACACCTTCATTTAAAGGTGTGATTGTTTTGTGATGAGCAGTTTTTTTTTTTTTTTTCCGTTCCATCAAAATTGATACACTCCAGTATGGTGTTATTTGAACTGTGATTTGAGGTTCCATCTGCCATCTTGGAATTAAACAGTGGCCAATTACATTTTAAAATTGAGTTATTGCTGAGTCTCGGTGGGATTTTAGACTCTGGATGTGTGTATCTGTCACAGAAATGTGATAGTGCTTTTGATAAACTGTCTTGCTTGGTACAGAAGTTGGAGAGATGGCTCAGTGGGTAATGTGTTTGTTGTGCAAGCATGAGGACCTGAGTTCGGTTCCCTAACACCCATGAAAAAGCCAGGCCTGATTGTGTGTGCTTATAATCCCAGTGTGGGAAAGGCAGAGGCAGGAGGATGCTGGGGGCTTGTTGGCTAAATGTTCTTGTAGCAAATAGTGATCTTTAGGTTCATTGAGAGACTGTGTCTCAAAAAAATAATAATAAAAAAATAAGTGGAGAAGGGAGGCAAGTGCACCACACACAGATCCATGCGTGCACACATGGACTCCCCCAGAACCTCCCAGTGCATCCTGTTCATCACTGACTTTCTTTACTTCTCACTCCTGGGAACATGTTAGGCTGTTGCCACCTCCATCACTAATTACTAAGGATGTACAACGGTATGTGTCTATAGTCATTAGCTTTTGTAACAATTTAATGATATGCCAGTCATATCATGATAATGGGGATTTTTAATGTTCCCAACACAAAGAAATGCTAAATATCTGTGATATGCCAGTTACTGTGAGCTCATCACTGCATATTACACACCTTCATTTAAAGGTATCAAATACAGAACTATTTTATGTGTCCTTTAAAATTTTTAAATATGGGGCTGGAGAGATGGCCCATCAGTTAAGAGTGCGTGCTGCTCCTACAGAGAACCCGAGTTCAGTTCCCACCACCCACAGTGGTTGACTCACAGCTGCCTGTAACTCCAGCTCCAAGGGATTAGATGCCTTTGGTCTTTGTGAGAACTATACTCATGTGTTCACACTCCCACACAGACAGACACAGACACATAATTACAAATAATAAACGTAAATGTTTTAAAATTAGGGTATACTAAAATCAATTTAAAATGATAAAATAATACAGTTAGTGGGGGAAAAAAGAAGAAAACTAGTGAAAGCTGGCAGGGGCTAGAGCACATACCTGTTAGCCCAGCAGTCAGGAGGCAAAGGAAGGAAGGTTACAAGTTTGAGACAAGCCTGGGCTACATTGTGAGACTCTTATCTGTAACTAACTGACTAACAAACTAAATAGATACATCAAGTAGCTAAGCAGGACCTAAACCTACATGGGACCCACAGTCTTCTCCCTCAACCACATACACTGCCATCATCATTGTTGTGCTGACTAGTTTTTGTGTCAGCTTGATACAGGCTAGAGTCATTTGAGAGCTGGGAACTTCGACTGAGAAAACGGGCCTTCGTAAAATTGGACTATAGGCAAGCTATTGTACTATATACTATATACTATATACTATATACTATATACTATATACTATATACTATATAGGACATTTTCTTAATTAGTGATTGGTGATGGAGGGCCCAACACATTGTAGGTGGTGCTTTCTCTGGGCTGGTGGTCCTTAGTTCTAAGCAGGCTGAGCAAGCCCTGAGGAGCAAGCCAGTAAGTAGTACCCCTCCATAGCCTCTGCATCAGCTCCTGCCTCTAGGATCCTGCCCTGTTTGAGTTCCTGCCTTGAATTCCGTCAATAGACTGTGACTCAGGATATGTAAGCCAAATAAACATTTTCCTTCTCAAGTTGTTTTGGTCGTTTGGTTTTATTACAGCAGGAGAAACTCTAACCAAGATAACTGTTTTAGGAACTTGGGGGTGTTACAAAGGGCAGTGTGAGGAGAGTAATGGGTTTTATTGTTTGTATACCACCATTGCTCTCTGCCTTCTCCAGGATGGGGCACAAGTCTTTGATAACCTAATGAGGGAGGCCTGGAGAGGTACCAGAACATCAGTGATCTCAGAGTTTCTGTGGCTCACACAGGGGTAGTTCTCTGTGTTTGGGACACAGAGCAGAGGGAAAGAGCATAACTTCTGGAACGAGGAAGGGCAGTTTTGTCTCCTGTGGGCCTGCAGCCATTGGTAAGTGAGGAGAGCTCCCACTGACGGAGCTGAAGTGTGATGAAGGATTCACATTCTCTGGTACATGCTGGCTATGACTGAAGAAAATTAGCCTGACTCTCTGTGCAGTTCTTCCATGCTCAGCCTGTTGTTGATGGACACATATTCACAGCTCCCTGAGTTTGCAGATGAGCTCTTTCTAGTGTGTTCAGTGTGAGAAACCCCAAATTTATTCTTTTTGATTTTTTAAAAGTGTGTGTGTGTGTGTGTGTGTGTGTGTGTGTGTGTAGTATGTAGTATGTGCACAATGAGAGCAGATACTCACAAAGGCCAGAGGGGTTGGAGCCCACTAGAGCTAGAGTTACAGGCAATTGTGAGCCACATGATATGGGTACGGGGATTTAATTAAACCTGGGTCCTTTGGTGAAGCAGAGCCACTGAGCCACCTTCCCAGTTCCTCTAATTAATTAATTAATTAACTTGAGGTGGGAACCTTTTTTGTACCCCTGGCTGTCCTGAAACTCATTATGTAGACCAGGCTAGTCTTGAACTCACAGAGATCTACCTGCTTCTGCCTCTCAAGTTCTGGGATTAAAGACATACACCACAGCACCTGCCTTTGAACTTATTCTTAAGATGAAAAATACATCTATCTCTGTTTAATTTCCCATCTGTCTAGGCTCTGCATGTGGGTTTAAGTCATCACAGGTCTCAAGGACATTGGGCTCAACAGTGAATTGGGCTGTGCCCCTTCTGTATCTCTTAGTTTGAGAGGTTGGCTGGAGACTGCATTTGGCTTTTGGCTTACTGCCCTTTGGCTGTTTGATGTCTCACTGTCTTCCTCTGAGGTCTTGCCCTTCCAGGAGGACAAAGGGCTTCTTAAATTTAAAGGCCTGACTGGCACAACAGGCTTGGAAAGTCAGTGCTGTTAGTTGGAATCCGAGGAAGGCTGGTCACTCCCCCTCAGAGTCTCCTAGCTCTTGTGCTCTTTGTTCTCTTTTGGCAGAACCAGCTTCTTGCAAAAGGACTGTCCTTTGTGGAGGAGAAGATCAAGCAGTGTGAAGGCAAGTATAAGGCCCTGGTGCATGGGGCTGTGACTCAGCCTCTGATGTTTGCACAGCTGAGATGCTCCTGTCCAAAAGCAGCAGACTCCCAGAGAGTGAGTCACCCCTGCTTCTTGCTGCATTCAGTGGTTTGAACCAGCTGCCCCTCTCTGTGCAACCCAGACTGTCATTGCAAAAATGCACTGCGATGGGGTGACTTATCGGAGACCTGGGTAAGGGGTTTCCATGGGTGTGACCAGGTGGTTTCCTTTGAAGGGATACAGGCAGTTGCTTTACCATAGATGCTGTTGGTCGTTCTAGTATGCTCCAGGCTCGTCCCCATTCACTGTTGCAATATGTTTCTTGGAATCACAGTAGACATAAGTGGCTCCTCATTTGGGGACATTAGGACAAGGAAGCTCTCACTCAATGGGATGTGGTCTGACAGCTGAAGTGAAATTTCCTGGTCTGTCTGTGGTTTTAGAACCCAATTGCCTGGATGGAAAGAAACTGACTACTGGAGAAAAGGTAGTCTCAGAGGAAAGGATTGATCACCCATTCAATCCCACTGAGGGCTTCTAGGGACCCAGCCTAGCTCATTCCTAAATTCTCCAGTGACTTTTGCCAAGTTTCTCTCCGTCCATCCGTCTCTCCCTCTCCTCTCTCCCTCTCTCTCTCTCTCCCTCTCCCTCTCCCTCTCCTCTCCCTCTCTCCCTCTCTCCTCTCCCCCTCTCCCTCTCCTCTCTCTCCCTCTCCCTCTCCCTCTCCCTCTCCCTCTCCCTCTCTCTCTCTCTCTCTCTCTCTCTCTCTCTCTCTCTCTCTCCATCCTTATATCCCAGGTTGGCCTCGGATTTCCTACATAGCAGAAGATGACCTAGAACTTTGTGATTCTCCTGTCTCCATCTCTATTTCTGGATCATAGGCATGCAACACTATGCTTGGTCTATGCTATGCTACATTTTTTTCCCTCTGGATTACATTTAGGCTGTGATTTTTTGTTTCCCTAAGTCTATAAATACCCACTAAACCATGTAGTTGGACTTCCTTATCAGACTTTCTTCGGACCACCAGCCCTCAAATAATGAAACAAAGACTTACTATTAATTATGAAAGCTTGGCCTATAGCTTAAGCTTGTTCCACTTTTATAACTTAGATTAACTTGTTTCTATTAATTTATACTGTGCCATGTGGCTTTTTATCTCTCCTTCATTCTGCAGGTCTGACTCCCCCATGTCTGTCTATTTAGTGAAATCCCATCCCAAGTTCTTCTCTCTGCCTGGAAGTCCCACCTAACCTCCCCTGTCTAGCTATTGGCCAATCAGCTTTTTATTAAACCAGTCACAGCAATACATCTTCACACAGTGTATGAATATCCTGCAACAAAACCAGGACTATAAATTCTTTGAAATGGGGTCTGGAGAGATGGTTCATGGGGTAAGGATGCTTGCTGCTCTAGCAGAGGACCTAGGTTCAGTTCCTAGCACCCATGTCAGGCACTTACTTGTGGCTGTAACTCCTGCTCCAGGAGATCTGCCTCCCTCTTCTGGCCTCCTTGGGCACCTACACACACACACAATTCTTCACCTTGAAACTGGAAACTCCATACCACTGAGCACTCATGTTTTCATAACTGCCATTCACTCCTGGCTTCCAGAGTTTTGACTAAGAGGGATCATACAATAGTTTTGTTTTTGTAAGTGACATGTCAGAAGACACCATGTGTTCTTGAAGTCATACACTCCAGTATATAGCTAGGTAACATTTTCTGCATCCATTCATCCACCAGCCGTGACTTGTTTTGATCAGGAAGTTAGTAGTTCTTTGTATCTGGAGTCAGGTTTGTATACAGATGTGGAAGGTTGCTCTCCAGTCAAGGGAGGGACAAGAAGCATTTGTCCCTGGCCATGCTGCTTGTATGTCAGTCTTCTGGGAAGTTAGTACAGCTATTACAACTGGAATTGGATAAAACCAGCTCCATGAAATAGGCACTGAGTAAGACTTAGATGTCCTTAAATCAGGAAGTGTGGATACAAGTGACCTTCAGCAGAGATGGACTCAGAGATTGAGCTTAGATGGGATGACCAAAAATAATCCAAGATTTTGTGCCTGTACACCCAAAGCATGGCTGGGACCCAGGGATACAATGCAGGCATTCCCATGAGGCTTCCTAAAGTCGGGGTTGTGATGTTGGAGCCCTTTCTGCACACTGAACAGGCACAGAAGGACATTTAAGAGATGGCCTCATCTTCAAACAGAATGATTCTACTCTTTGATTTCATGTATTCAAGAACTTCAGGAAAGGTTTTGTTTGGTTGAAAAGGTTCTTGTGTCACAAAAACTAAATTTGAGAATAACCAGGATGCCCTGTGCCATTGCTAGGTGAAGGTCCCTGGCAACCTTCTGCTTGTACTGGGGTTTATTATTGTATGCAGCTGTACTTGGTGACAGCTGGTGGACAGGGGACACAATGTTGTTGTCAGTCCTTTCTACTTGAAAAGCCCTTGCTTTTCAAGATGTTTTTTGATAGTAACCTGTGTGCTGCTGCTGATTTAACTCCTGTGGTACATCAGTGGGCAGATTTGATGACAGACATCTAGAACCTTCCATCCAAACCTTCACCTTTGTAGCGAGCTGACTCTGTCTTGTAGGCTATTTCTGGAAATGAAGCTACCTGTTTCCTTTACCGCTTTCTTCCTCTTTTGGTCTGTGCCTGCTGTTCTCACAGCACACTTTCTGGAACCTTCTTTCCTTCCTGACTTATATAGCCATCAGTCAGATCCAGCCTCTCAGAAGGTACCTCCCAGCTCCAGGGTGAAGGAAGGACTCCTTGATGCATCCATGAGGCCTCCACCTTAGTTAGCATGGAAGGAGGCACAGTCCTGCACCACAGGGTTCTCCCTCCTTCCCTTCATTGTAGAAGGCTTCAGATAAGGGTTCTGAACAAAGAAGCCAGAACAGCTTTTACTCCTCTTTGGGGTTCAATTTGGATTTAGGAAACAGATGACCCTTTGATCCCCCCCCCCACCTCATCCTGCGCTGAATGAGTATTGCTTATACCTGAAAAATGATTCGGTGCAGCTGATCAGTCACTTACTGGATGCCAGGCCCTTTGCTAGCATCTGAGGCTGCTAAACTGGAAATGGGAACAGAGAGGAATCAAATCACCATATATTAGTTGTGTGTGAGTGGTTGGGTGAGGGTGTAGCCAAGACTGGTACTACTAATGTACACACATGGTGATGGTGGGTGTGTGAGATTAACTGGAGGAATAAAGTCAGAATGTAAGAATAAACTCTAACTGAAATGAGGAGGATTAACAGGTAAGTTAGGCAAAGATGGAAGGAAGGAGAAGTCTGGGCAGGGAAATTATCATATGCAAAGGTTCTGTGGTATGAGGAAGCCTGGTGAGTAAGAGGGGCTGAGATCAAACCTGTGCAGTCATAGTCCAAAGACCAAGGAAAACCTAGCTGAGGATGAAGACACTGGAGAGGGAGACAGAGCCTCTTGGCTGTGTAGTCTACATTGTAGAAGTGTCCTTCTCGTAAGAGAAAACAGAAAATGTTCCTACTGACTTGAAAGCCTTGCTCTGAAATGTCAGCTATTTGGGTCAGATGGGAACTCCCACCCCTGAGAGACCTGACATGTGCAAAAACCTACACATTTGGCACTTGCCATTCTTCACCATGAAGGCCTGTACATAGTGGTTTACTGATGTGTCTGTCTTGGTGCTCTGAACCTAAAACGTGATAGGAACAAACCTGCCCCAGGACAAACCTGTCTCAGCCTCTCAAGTTCTAACTGAGGACAATTCATTCCAGCAACTTTTGATTAGTGCTTTGCCAGGGAGAGCAGAGCATGGCACAGGTCTTCATTCTCCCTCAGCTCTCAGCAGCTGTCAGCGACTAGCTGTGCCCTTGTTCTGTGCTTTCTCCCCAGCCACTGCTTTTATTGGCCATTAAATTAATAGACGGAAGATGCTAAATGAGTCTATCAAGATTCGTTCCATGGAACTAGTAGTGTTTTGCCAAACACGTCTCCGTGTCTCGTCTTGGCTGACCCAGTTTCTCTGCTCAGGATGAGCAGACAGTAGCCCATGAGCTCTGACATCTAGGTCATTAAGCAGCTGCCACTTCAACCAGGCTCTCTGCTCTCATATCCCTTCAGTGGCATGAGGTGACCTGTGTACTTTAGCTTGTAGGTGGCATTTGACTTCCTGGGGACAGGGGTGAGCAGGCACAGGCAGGGGGTGCCTCCCAGCTACAGTGCAACAGTGGGGGAAGTTGATACTGCAGATCTTCTTTCTACTTCTCACCTGACAGCTCAACCCCAGAATCAGGCCAGAGAATGCAACTGTGCAAACAGGTTGGTGTACAACTGTGCAAACAGCAGTATATAACTGCAAAAAGAGCAGTGCACAACTGCGCAAAGAGATCTGTAGCATGAAACATAAAAGACCCCCGAGACTGATATTGGGGTTCATGCTTCAAGCTGAAGATCAGAAAAGCAAAACAGCCAGACTCTACCTCTTCCCTCTACCTCAGACTGAAAGGGCTGAGCCTGTCTCCATGAGCTATTAGCAAGCCTCACACTGCTGCATCTCTTCAGCATGAATGGAGAGAATCAATGCCTTCCTATCCTCAATGTGGCTGGAGAATAAATGCCAGCTCTGAGACTCCATGCCTGTCTTAAATACCTCTCCTGAGTCCTGGGATTAAAGGTGTGAGCTCTGTTATTCTTTTAGACTGATTCAATCTCGTGTAACCCTGGGTGGCCCTGAACTCAGAGAGATCCATCTGCCTTTGTCTCCTGAGTCCTGGGATTAAAGGTGTGTACCATCACTGCCTGACCTCTATAGCTTGTGGCTGACTTTGCTTTCTGAATCCTCAAGGCAAGCTTTTAATAAATCATAAATAATGTATTACCACACAGATCAGTGTGTAACTGTGCAAACAGCAGTGTATAACTGTGCAAACAGATCAGTGTACAACTGTGTAAACAGCAGTGTATAACTGCAAACAGATCAATATACAACTGTACACTGTGGCTGTGATCTCTGGGTGTCGGCAGCTCTGGGCTACAAGTTCTTAGAGTATGTGACTTCACATTTGAGGACGAGCTGTCCTGTGGCCTCTCCTGTGAGTAATGACATCTTCTCTTCTTTCTCTCGTCTTCTCTCCCATGTGTAGGTGAGAGTCGCATTGAGGTTCTGGCTGAAGTCTGGGACCACTTCTTCACCGAGACTCTTCCCACCCTGCAGGCAATATTTTATCCAGTTCAGGTTAGTGTCACTTCAATGCAACAGCCTGTCTCCTCCAATGACCTGGGTGATCAGGCCTCTTGCTAAGAGGGGAACAGTCTAGAAGTGGTCACCTTGGTTAGAAAGGGCCCTGGAGAGTTTCTGAGGACTCCCTGGGTCTATATTTAGCCCCTAACTTCAAGTAAAGAGCTTCTCATATATAACCAGCAAATTTCTAGGTTCTTGTTACGCTTGTGGTTTTGATGATATATATACTGAACAGGGTGGGTTTCTTTTTCCTTTTCTTTCCTACCCTACCTCTCCTTCTCACTGGCATTCTCTTGGAAGGGCAACTTTAAAATACTTTATGATCAGATTGTCTTGGTTCACTAGGATAGCTTCACATGTGTGTCTAATGTACTTCCACCAGATTTGCTCCCTTTATACGCTGCTGCTCCCCCGCCCCTGCCCCTAGCCCTCTTGAAACACATTTAAGCAAGTTACTGTTGTCCTGAAGTCATGGGAAAGGATAATGTTCCTTGCTGTCTGTGAGGGACTCTCACCCAAAGAGCTACATGATATAGTAGTTCTGGGTAGGGAGTGGGCAGGCTGGAGTTCTAGGGTGCTGCTTCAGGGCTACTTAACTTTTTGCACAGCACTATTCAGTCCCTGAAAAAGGTGGGGTTGGAGAGATATCACAGCAGGTAAGAGTTTGTACTGTTCTTGGGGGAGGCCCTGAGTGCGATTCCCAACACACATGATGGATGGCTCACAACCACCTGTAACTCCAGTTCCAGGGTGTCCAGTGGCCTCTTCTGAACTCCTTGGGCTCCTACACTCATAAGCACAAACCCACACAGTAACACAAGCATATACATATGATTTATATATAGATATATAGTTATAATTTATAATAACAATAATAAATGTCTTTCTAGAACGTGGGATTTAGGGAAGGGTATTCAACAGTAAAAAAGCTGGCCACAGCAAGCAAGAGACCCTGAATTCAGATCCTCATCACCCATTTAAAAGTTAGTGTAGCAGCTGTACTAACCTCAGTGGGTGGGGGAGATGGGCAGGTTTCTGCACCTTGCTGGCCAGCCAGTCTTCCTCTCCCAAATTGTTCTCACATACCTGCAGCTTGTTCACATTCTTCTCCTCCCCTGAGGTTACGCTTTTGCTTGGTCTGGCTTTGTTGAAGGGTGAGTGTAATAAGCAGACTGGAAACAGAGCCACCAGCAATGGTTGGAATTTCCTCATTCCACAGCGAAGGCCCCCGGAGATGGTTTGCACTTACGGTGTTTTAAAGGAGTTTAGGATTGCTCGCACTCCGTGCCTGATATTTAAGATTTTGTTTACTGGTGTCACTCCCCGTTGCAGACTTACCTCTCCCATCTCCTGCAGCGCAGTGCATGTAGAAGCCTGGCCTGTAGCCCGTTCCTCTCATCATCTTCAGTCTGAACCAGTGCTGCTGGAGGCCCTGCAGCTTCTGCCCCCACAGATACCCCTCCCTTGCAGTTGTCACCCCTTACAGCGGGTCCTCAGAAAGACAGACCCGAGGGTAGGGTTCACCGATGTAGCAAAATACTAGGTGTTGCCTTAACCTTGGATTTTATATAAATGACAAATAATGGATTCTGGCACACACACACATGTATATGAAAACAGACTTTAGCCAGCATCTTGTGCTTGATTTGTTTAACCCAGAGGAAGGGGATGTACAAATCAGGGACACTTGTGTAGCAGCTGCCAGGATGAGGTGGTAGCTATTGAATGTGGACGTGGGTCAGGGTGGGGTTCAGAGCCAGGCAGGAGCACAGTCCTGCAGACTCAAGGATGGGTCTGTTTTGATTCTCTTAAAAAGCAGGAAGAACTGGCAATATGAAGTATCACTTATTTCATCTTCCTCACCCCCAGCAACTAAGTGGCCCTCATTCACCTAGCCGCTTTCTTCCCCTGGTGACCTTGAAGGGCGTCTACCTGGGCTGACCCATTTTATTTGCTGGCTGAGATTCAGTGGGAGAGGCGTGGATTCAAAGCCTAGATGGATTATTCAAAGGAGGTGGGAGCTCTGGAACAAGTGGGCACTGAGGTAGGAGGCACACAAAGTACTCAGCCTGTACACTGGGTAACGTGGAGGTGATTTTTTTTCTGTTTCAAGGACAAAAATAGGCATCCTTTTGTTTTTGGATGAGTAGGCATCCTTTCCCTGGTCCACTATGAAGGGGAGCCATGTCAGAGTCTGAGGATACCCCAGGGCCCTGGTTAATGGCCGAGAATGAAAGTCCCAGGAAGTAGTGGTTGACTTGTTTCTGTCGGTATATCCTGGGCACCTCATCTCTTCCACCCAGTCATTTTGTGACAGTACCAGAAGCCAAATTTTGCATGTGATAAATAGCCTTTGGTTTCTGGGGCCATAGATGTAAAGTTCCACATTTCAGCCTGGTTTGAAAGCGTGAGGTATTGAGGGCAGATCCAAGGTAAGTGACAGCTCACACCACTGCTCCGGGCCCTCTTGGGCTCATATTTTTAACCCGGAGCTGCCTGGTATTGACACTGTGTAACCCTCTGGTCAGTCACTAAGCCAGGTGTCTTCTCTGAATATGTAATGTTTAGCCTTAGGCTTGGAAGGCCCTCGGGAAGCCTTTCATCTTTGCCAGGGGAGTGCTGTGACCCTCCTGCTAGCCCACACTCCTGCAGGTTATTTCTTGTAAAGAGTCAGGGCTGAGAATATTCTGGGAAGGAAATGGGGATGGGGAAGGATGGAGTGGCGATAGTAAAGTAGGTTGATTTAGGGGTTCGGTAAGAGAGGTTGCCCTAATTGTTTGGATCTGTTTTTCTCTGGCCTGGCCAAGCAGGTGGGTTTGGAGTGGGTTACTTGTGAATGTCCACCATTTTTGCCCCTCAAAGACTCATCTCCATTCCCTCTACTGTGTGAAAAAATGCGCTGTCAGATATTCACTGGGAGCATAAGTCAGTTTATTCTTGAGAGGCTAATGTGGCAGTGTTCATAAAACGTGTGAGTGTGCATGTATGTATGTGTGAGAGCCTGTGTTTGTATGCATGCATATACATATGTGAGCATATATGGAGAGGCCAGAGGTCAATGTCAGGTGCCCTTCCTTTTTGAGATAGGGTCTTCTCAAGCCTGCTATCTCATTGACTTGGCTAGATCAGGGAGTGCTAGGAATCTGCTTGGCTCTTCCTATCCGGTACCAGGATTACAGACAACCTCTGGTCTTTTGAATGTGGGCCTAACAGTGCCAGGATTACAGACAACCTCTGGTCTTTTGAATGTGGGTTTTGAGGGCTCAAACTCAACTCTTCACGCTTGTTCAGGACTCACCATCTACCCATCCCTCATTAAAGGTGGATTTTGATAGTGTAAGTTTTCTTTTGAAAAGTGGTAGTGATCTGGATACACTAACAAGTGTCCAGAGAATCGTTGATACACATATTTACTACAGCATTGTTGCAGTATAAGACACACTTTAGAATCCGGGTGGTGGTGGCACATGCCTGTAATCCCAGCACTTGAGAGGCAGAGACAGGCGGACCTCTGTGAGTTCAAGACCAGCCTGGTCTACAAGACAGTCACCAACGCCACAGAGAAACCCTGTCTCGAAAAAACCAAAACCAAACCAAACCAAAACAAAACAAACAAAAAAGATGCACTTTAGTTGAAGAAGTGGCAGTTAGAGTATATTCACACGTTAGAGTACCGTGTGGCATTAAAGTACTATGGGGCAGGGAGAAGCAAGTTATGCTCATATGCAATGATGTCCAAGTTACACTCAGCTAAACAAGGGCATGAAAATATGGTCTCTCTGTGTGTTTAAAGGTTATACGTGTAATTTAATAGAGGTAAAAACTTTCTAGAAAAATAAACACAAACCTTCAGAGAATGGTTTCTTGTATGGCTATCAAGAAAGCTACAGAAGGTGACTGCTACTTGCCCCAATCCTGTCCAAACTTTGAATAGCCTAGAAATACCTATTACCTAATGATTTAAAAATGAAATCCAAAGCCGGGCGTTGGTGGCGCACACCTTTAATCCCAGCACTCGGGAGGCAGAGGCAGGTGGATCTCTGTGAGTTCGAGGCCAGCCTGATCTACAAGAGCTAGTTCCAGGACAGTCTCCAAAGCCACAGAGAAACCCTGTCTCAAAAAACAAAACAAAAAAAACAAAAACAAAAATGAAATCCAAAACAAAATGCAGAGTACCAGGAGTCATCCCTATGGCTGGCAAGTGAAAAGGCCCCCAGTGCCTGGGTGGCCTCTAAGGGGCTTCCTGAGAAAGACCAGTTATGTAAGGTTAGTTCTGAAGTTGTTGGTGGGGGAGAGGGAGTTCTAGAATTGCCTGCCTATTCCTTGCTGGATCCTCATTCCTCCAGATTGCCATTCAGACTAGTTTATAAAAGTCTGCTTGCCCTTGCCTGCCTTTTTTCTCTTTCTGGGCCTTGTATGATTTAAATCAAGCAGTTCTACTATGGATACCGCAGAGGGGGCATGAACAAAAGTTGGATAGTGCCTCTCATTCCCCCACCATACTGTATCATCAAGTAGCTTGACCTAAACAGTAATGAAGGCTAGTATTGAGACTTGCATCCCTAGCCATCTAGCTTTCAAGTGTGTGTAATCCCAGCTTCCCAGCCTTTTAGGTAGTAAAAGAATAAAACTGTATGTGAAAAAAAGCAGTACAGAAATTGCTAAGATGTCTGCTCCATGATTAGGGGGAAAGGGTTTATTGTGGATGAGAGAGAGAGAGAACATCCAAAGGCATCTGGAAGAGTTTAGAGCCACAAGAAAAAGAGACAGACTGGACATGGGCTAGGAAAGTGGGGGAGAATAGCAAGAGAGAGAATAGTAGAGAATGGAGGGTGGGTAACACCTTGCCATGATAAAGGGATCTGGAATAGCCTGGGGGCTAGCATAATGCAGAGTAGTGGAGGCGTGAGAAGGTCCAGAAGGCTACTGTAGGTCCATGAGATGTACAATAAGTACTTGTGGATAAGGACGGAGGCCAGCATGGGCTTTGATATGGAACCACCCCGGTGTATGTCAGTGGAGACCCATGTGTCCCTTCTGCCAGAGTGCAAAGGAAATGACTCCTTTTGATGGGTAAAAACCCATTTCACAAGTTGCTAAGGAATGCTGGGTTTTATCTGACAGCTAGAAGTCCTTCTCTAGTCCAGCTTTAACTAAGCTAAGAATGTCATTTCTGGACATATATGCTGCCTGGGACCTAACAAAGACCAAGTAAAAGCACCTTTCATTTGTAATTTGTAATCATTTTAATGCTATAGAAACAAAAACCTTGAGGAGTACATTGCATCATCTCAGATGGCTTTGAGAGGACCATTAAGGATTGTTGTAGTAAGACTATTGGAAGGTTACTAACACTGTGGACAGACAGAGAACAGCATGGCCAGGTCTCCAAGGAGAGTCCAGGCCCCGGCTCCACAGACAGATGACATGGGGTTAGTTAAGTTTATCTCCCTTTCTCACACACACTTACACATAAATCTTCAAAACTGTAAAAATGCCTCTCCAAGGGTTCCAGCAGAGGAGTTTGAAAGGACATACACAAACCACAGGAAAGTGGAGATTGCATGCATGCACTGTTTACATCTCAATGCTAAGGGTCCTGCAGAAGCAAACTCTTGTGACCATTGGTATTTTTATCTCTTGCCCACTACCCCCACAGCTGAAATAGTGACACTCTTCCTACTTACAAGTCACTTTTCCTCCTTGGGTACTTGGGATTTTATCAGAAGCTAACCACGTAAGGGCTGATGCTGCCTGATGTATGATGAAACTTCAGTAATTAACAGACAAAATTGAAAAAGCAGCCTCGAAGTGAGGAGAGAGTTGTAAACTTTTCTGCCTCTTTCTCCTCCCTTCCTCTCTTTTCCTTTTCCCAACCACTGAAATCCCCTGACAGCATGGCCCCAATTACATGCGTCTTCTATTGTCTTTGGGTTATCTAAACAGGCTGGTCCATACCTTGGTCTTAATGCCTGAAGAAACAAGCCCTGGGTCTTCTGTGACAGCCCACAAGCCTTGCACATTGCCTGACCCAGTCCATCCTGCATACACTGTGAACACTCCCCCTAGACTACTCGAGGCTGGTGGGGACCCAGCAAATGCTCTCTCACTTTCCCACCTGTCTTCTTCCCCAGGGACAGGAGCTGACCATCCGCCAGATCTCCCTGCTGGGCTTCCGGGACCTGGTCCTGCTGAAGGTGAAGCTAGGTGACTCGCTACTGTTGGCACAGTCCAAGTTGCCCTCATCTGTTGTACAAATGCTGCTCATTCTGCAGGTGAGTGCTGGGGGAGGCCTGCCCCTTATGCCAGCAAACATAATCCTGCCATGGTGGAGGTGGAAGGAGGTCTAACAACAGAGTGTAGCTAAGCTGTGTGTTCTTCTGCTTGTTCATCTGTGTTTCTTGGTTCACTGGCTCATGTATTTGCTGTGCACCTGCCAGACCCCAGTGCTGTACTTGGTGCTGGCATTGGAGTAAGGGGAGAAAAAAGGACCTGGAACCTAATTTACTGGGTGCTGTGGCCTTCTCAGTCCCTGTGAGGGTGGAACTTGGGTGCTTGCATTCTCTCTGCTCTGAATGCTCTGTTGTCTGTGACAGTCAAGGCATATCCTAAGCATTTTCCTCATGCTGTGTCCTCAGCACCCAACCCAGAGTTTTGAGCACAAAAGTAAGCTTTCATTGTGGTGCCAGCTAGTGATGAGAAGATGCTCTTCCGTGCTTTTCAACTATGTCAAGGAGCCAGGTAGTGCAAATAATGACAAAGTATCTACCAGAGTTGAGTCAAGATAGACCTAGAACTCCTAGGTGGGTCTCAGAGCCACCAGCTCTTGTCTCTTCCTGGCCTCCATTTGGATCATTCTTCCTTATTTTTCTGTGATACTGTCTCTTGTGGCCTTGCCTGGTTGCTCTTGGACTTAATCTTTCTCTGTGTGTGGAATTACTTGGGTCAGATTACATGTGACTTGTTGTGGTGTTTGTTTCCAGCAAGACACTACCCAGATGGCTCCATGCTGTCCCAACCCTAAATCAGCAACAGGAAGATGAGCTAACACTTCTCAGGCTCTGGTTGTTTGCCAGGTGCAGGCACAAGGACTATAAATGTACTGTTTTCTTAAACAATCCAAATAACCGTTTTATGAGGTCAGCATTGTTGTTATTCCCATGCTCCAGACAAGGAAACAAAAACAGGGTGCTTCTACGCTTGAGTGAAATCCTTGAGCCGGTAAAAGGTGGTAAGATTCTAATACTCAGAACATCCTGCTGCCTCCTTTGGGGAAGGGATCCAATTGGCACATGTTGGGTTGGGGATCCCTTCTGCCCAATCAGCTGTGACCTTGAGTGAGGTCAGGTGGAACTAACATGCCTTGGGGAGCCCTTTCCCATAGATGGGTGTGCAGTTCTCAGTTTCTAGCCTCCATCAGGTAATGACTGGTGGAATGTCACCAGCCCCATCTCCCCTAGCTGCTGTGCTTTTAACTATCATGGGGCCACCTTTCTGAATATCCCCCTTTCCTATAATCAGAAAGGATGGGCACCAGTCTGGTCCAGCCTTTTTGTAGAAAGGAAGAAAAGGATGGACATGGCAAAGTATCTTCAGGCTGCATCTGAAGTACTAAACACAGAGCTTAGCTCCCAAATACAGAGTGTAGAAAAGGAGCCCCAGAGGATTCTGGAAGTGAGGTTAGGAAGTTGGGCTCCACTTTCTGTTTTCATTTGTAATGCTTCGGAGAGGCATCCAGTATTAGTTACTTCCCCTTTTGCTGTGACAAAATACCTGAGAAAAACAACTTAAAAGAGGAAGGGTTATTTAGGCTTACAGTCATTACCGCAGAGAAGGCATGGCAACAGGAAGGCCAGGCAACTGGCCATACCGTATCTTGTATGTGTATCAGCAAGTAGAGAGGGATGAATGTTGGTACTCAGCTGGGTTCCTCTTTCTGTGCAGCCTGAGACCCCCAGCACAGGGAAATGTGCTGTTCATGTGTAGGGTGGATCTTCCCACTTCTATTAACCTGATCTAGATAAGTCCTCACAGACATGCAGGCATGTTCCCCAAGGGGCGTTTCCATTCTGACAGTCAGGATTAACTACCACACATCCCTTTCTAGTAGTTGTCATGGCTGCCCTCTGAGGATTCTCCCCAACTGAGCAGGAGGACCTGTTTCTATTATTGAAAGCCTTCTGAGTTTCTGGGCCCTGTGTAGATCAACCAGACCACCCCTTAAAGGCCCTGAAGATGTACCAGAAGAACTTCTATCCACTCTGACTATGTCCCATTTACCCGCCAGGCTGTGTACCTGAAACTCTTTGTGGCTGATCTTAGGAAATCTTTTCAAGACTGTCCCTGGGCCTACAGTTCCTCCACCTTCCCATCAGATATTAGAAGCTGGCTTCCCTGGTGCTCCATCCTTCTTGGTCCCTGTGGGGCCGGGATCTTGGTGCTCACTTTTCCTCTGCTCTAAACATGGTTGTCTGGAACAGTCGAAGCAAATCTTAAGCTTCTTCCTTATGCTTGCATCCTAAGCATCCAGCCCAGTGTTGATCATAGAATCAGGTATCTAGAAAGTGATGGAGCCAGCTAGTAAGAACCTAAGGAGGACCCCAAGTCCCTGGCCTTGAGTCCCATGATGGCCGCTTCTTTTAGAAGAGTGAAATACAGCTAGAGAAGCTCTGTGGCTGTGATGGAATTCTGGAAAATTGGGCAAGGAAACAGTCTCTGCTGTGGATCTTGGTTTTCCCATGTCAAGGTGATGGATGAGAGGTTAGCTAACCAACAGGAGTACAGACTGATCTGTGGGAGCTGGACCAGTCAGCCATTCTCCCATCTTTCACTCTCTTGGTCCTTTTAACCTTCCTTCCTATCTCCACCTCGGTGCTGGAAACACCTTAGAACTTCTAAGATGGTCACACTCCAGGTCGGGGTGCTTAGCATCTTTTCCTTCTGAGCCTCCTGGGGATGGGTCTCCTGGGCCCCTTTCTCCCTTGGATATCACGGAGCTGAGGCAGGAAGGATGACAACAATGAATTTAGATCTTTCCTCAGTCCAGATCTTTCCTCAGTCTATTTTCTGGGGCCTGAGGGGCAGCAGCTTGGGAGTCAGAATAGAATGTCCCGGGAATCCATGCTGGAGCACACCTGCTGCAGGGAATGTACTGTGGATTATCTGTTCTTTCCTAGGCCCTTAACTCTCCAAGAGACACAAGACCTGCGATGATTTCCCCAAAGTGACCTGACTCTGATTTAAAAAAGGAAAAAAAAAAAAAAAAAGCCTTTCTCAGGCTTTAGCTCTCTTTCCCACAGCCTTCCACACATTCTTAAGCCAATCCCTCTCTTACAGGAAGATAAATGAGGGAGGTCTTCAGTCAGTATGGGGGCCCTGCCAAAGAGGCAAGGTGTATGACATTATCCTTGGAGGGTCCTGTGCCTAGTTTAATAGTCTCCCCTCTCCCACTCAACATTCTCAATAGGCTTTGAATGTAGGGCTCAGCATCTTATTTCATAATGGGCCATGAAAAGTGGTCATCTACTGACCGTGTTTTGCTAAGTGGGACAGAAGGCTAAGGATGCTCTCATCCTAAGGAGAGCTGCCCAGCTCCAAGCTGTATTATCATCCCTTTTCCTCCTCCCTTTTGCCACTTCTGTTTCCTGTCATGTCCCTTTTGGGGGAAAGGCTAGAGAAGAAGTTGATGAGAACTATCTAGAGAAGAAATAAAGAAAGACAAATGTTTCCCAGGCTTTGAGTCCTAATGAAGGTGGTTTTATAGCTTGGAATGCTCTGCCATGAGGTCTCGTAATGTCCCTGTACCTTTTTCTTCCTACTGCCTTGAGTGCCCTCCTGTGGTTTGGGTGGGCCTTCATGTGTCTTCCTAAGTCAAGCAGCTTATTTTCTTTTCCTTTTCCTTTCCAATGCTACACATTCTAATGCTTGAGCTCAGGGGAGTGGAGCTGGAACAGAGGGTGTGGACAATCGCCATGGCTATTCCTAGTGCCACAGTCAAGTTCATCCCAATGAACAGTCACTTACTGCAACTGTCCCTTCCCTCCTTTTTTTTTTTTTTGTCTCAGACGGCAAACTTTGCCTACACCTGTAGTTTCTTCTTAGGTTTCTTGTTTCCTTAAACGATCCAACACCCAAGCATATGCATCTCATTTGATGTAGCTGAGGAGGACCAAGGAAGAGCTTGTTTCCTTGGGAACCACATCTCACCCATGGATCCCTAATCAGCAGGATTAGCCCCACCTGCTTCACTCCACAGACAACTCGGTTGGGGGTGGGGGCATGGTGAGCTTTATCCCTTTAAGGAAAGCCAATCAGGGTCTATTTTGAGAATTCAAGGAGATAATCTCTGGCTAAGCACAGAGACCCCTGAAGCCTTCCTTCTTTCCTCCTCAGGCCCTTGGCCCTTTCCTGGTGGTCTCTGCTTCAGCAGGAGGGCACATTTTCACACCCCTTCTCGTGAGAAATGAGTTCACAAGGAGCCTGCTGGTTTTCTAGAAAGCGGGTTTTTACCGTCCCTTTCCAGTTTTGGCTGTCATGCATTTATTTTGGTTGGCTTTTACCCAAGGCTTAGTTTAAGGACTCTGGCCATGCTGGACTGCTGATATCTGACTCAGAACCGCTCTTCTTTCTCCTGTTCTGGACGGTTCGGTGCTTTCTCTCCATTTTCTAACCTGGTAACAAGTGACAGTCACATGGGCTCAGAGCCAGATAGCTTGGGTTTCAATACAGTGGGGCTTTTGTTGTTGTTGTTACTGTCACTTTGTTTTTGTCACTTGTTGGCTGTGTTATACTAGGCAAGTTTCCTAAGCCTCCTCGTGGTGTTTATTTCTGGTCACTGGAAGGGTTCTTGGGAGGCCTGTGGGTTAGTACATAGGCAGTGCTTTTGTTAAGTGCCTGTGTGCTGTGGGTAAGTTCATCACTCTTCCGTGGGTATGATAATTGTTGGGCCTTGCCACCCTGCCCCTTTAGAGCAAGAGAGTTAGGACTATGCTACCTGCATAGTCAGGGGAGAACCCAGATATTGTTCTTAGAAGGCCCAGTTTCTGGTTTAGTTTAGGTTTTTTTTTTTTTTTTTTTTTTTTTTTTTTGGTTTTTCAAGACAGGGTTTTCTTGTGGCTTTGCAGGCTGTCCTGGAACTAGCTCTTGTAGACCAGGCTGGTCTCGAACTCACAGAGATCCTCTGCCACTGCCTCCCGAGTGCTGGGATTAAAGGCGTGTACCACCACTGCCCGACTTAGGTTTTTTTTTGTTTGTTTGTTTTGTTTTGTTTTGTTTTGAGACAGGGTTTCTCTGTGTAGCCCTGGCTGTCCTGGAAATTTCTCTGTACATCAGGCTGGCCTCAAACTCAGAGATCCACTTGTCTCTTAGTGTCTGGTTTAATTATTCTCTCATCTTCCACTCAGTGTCCTTACTGAGGGTCCTGCATCTTCATTTTGCACGGGGCCAGGAAAACCTGACATTTGTGTTTTGCTAGGCAACCTGGCAGAGGGGCCGAGGAATGAGGACCACTCTGAAAGGCTCAATGTAAGCTGTGTCCCCACTGCCCATGGACCTGGGAGAGCCAGCTCCAAGTCTTACATTTACCCTTTCTCACCCACCTCTTGCCTCATCTCCATTTCCTGTCCTCTTTTATTCTCATCCATTGACCCGGGATAAATGACCAGTGCTTCTGTCCTGTTTCCTTCATTCTAACCACAAGGAGGCTGACTGTGGCCATACTGCCTTATACTCAGAGGAGGATCACTGGCAGGCGCTGACAATTGTCCAAAGCTACGACACTTTTCACTAACCTTTACCTGTCTTGGGTGTTTATTTGTAGAGTGTTCATGAGCCCACAGGCCCAACTGAGGGCTATTTGCAGCTGGAGGAGCTGGTGAAGCAAGTGGTGTCTCCCTTCCTTGGCATCAGTGGGGACCGCAGCTGCGCAGGCCCCACGTACTCACTGGGTAAGATGAACATTACTTTAAAGTCTAGAGGCTTGGGGATAACGAAACCTGCCCCATGGTACCAAGCACCGACTGTCTGCCCAGCACTTTGTTCCAGTGGAGGCCAGTGCAAATCTTGGTGTGTTAATTATAGATGTTTCTAGGCCATATGGCAGTAACCCCTCGCCTCTACCAATCTTCCTGAGAGACTGATCCCAGCCTCTGTAGTGGTACCTGTCTCATCCACATCTTTGATCAATGACTTTTATCTTTATATGTGCCTGGTCATTAATTGTCTTCTATCTAATACCAGAAACTGTATTTTTAAGATTATACCTGCCTTAGTCACGGTTGCTATTGCTATCATCAAACACTATGACCAAAAGCAACTTGGGCATAGGGGAGGAGAGGGTTTGTTTCTTGTTAGACCCATGCAGGCAGTTGTATTCCCAAGCCTGGGCAGCTGGCACTCACAGAAAGGTACAGATCAGGAAATATCACCTGGAGTCGAATC
The DNA here is from genome assembly GCF_003668045.3 of Cricetulus griseus. Classification (NCBI taxonomy): domain Eukaryota; kingdom Metazoa; phylum Chordata; class Mammalia; order Rodentia; family Cricetidae; genus Cricetulus; species Cricetulus griseus. Next base: position 75,906,028 of record NC_048599.1, read on the forward strand.
TCTTGGCCCTCTTTCTTCTGTGGTAGAGTTGTGGTAGAGCTTCAAAGCCAAGGGGGCAAGGAACAGTTTCCAGAGAGCTTGCTGCCCTTCCTGGGTCTCTCTGAGTGTAAGGCTAAGCCTTCTATTGGCAGTTTTCCTGGCCCGGATCCTGTTTCTCTGAAGGTACTAGCTTCACTGTATCCACAGACTGGTGGAGACTGGCTCCAGTCAGCTGACCCCCCAGGTCTGTCCATAGCTTTAATCTCTGATCTCTCCCTCACTCCCATCACATAAGATCAGAAAGCTGTTGAAGAGAGAGAGTCTCCCACCCTCTGCCCTAGGATGGATGCTATATTGCTACAGTCTCCATGGAGCCTACCTTCCTTATTACTGCCTGGGCTCATGTCATTTCAGGGATGGGAACTCAGGGAGATGTCAGGATGCCAGTGAGTTAGCTGAGTTATGCCAAGAGCTCTACCATAGTCAGGGCCTAACGCCAACAGAGGGGAAGAAAAATAACTTTTCTTCAACCCCCATAAGCCCTTAGTTGGAACAGATCCCTGTAACAGATTAACGAGAAAAGCAAACAAGTGTATTGAAACGTGTTCTCACATGCAGGAGAGACATCCAGGGAACAAGTAGTTTTCAAATAGTTGGCTTTGAATTCCTGTTTATGTCGTATCTTTAATAAAGAACAGTAATTTTTGAGACAGGGTCTTAATGTAGCCCAAGCTGGCCTCAACCTTGCTATGTAGCTGAGGATGGCCTGAACTTCTGATCCTCCAGCTTGAACCTGCTTCTTCATTGCTTTTAGTTCACTAATCATTCATGTTTTAAAATTTATTTTATTATTTTACGTGTATGGGTGTTTTGACTGTATGTGTACTCTTGTGTGTCTAGTGCCCAAAGAGGCCAGAAAAGGGCATTGATTCCTCTGGAACTGGAGTTACAGGTGGTTTTGAGCCACCATGTGCTGCTGGGAATTGAGTCTGGGTTCACTGGAAGAGCAGGCAGTGCTCTTAACTGCTACCCCATCTCTCCAGCCCCTCCTTCATGTTTTGAGGAGGCACATTCTGGTCTCCTATGCCTGGAATAAGAGAAGATACGAGAACTCTAAGACTAGCTGTGTCTGGCTCTTCAGCCCAGATGAGAACAATATATGCTTTTGTCAGATATGACGAGCCCTGAAACTTTATTCTTGAATGAAGGACAGTGTATTTTTTAAAATTACATTTATTTTATTTACTTGTGTGTGTGTGTGTGTGTGTGTGTGTGTGTGTGTGTGTGTGTGTGTACATGCATGCATATGCCTATGCGTACATGCACATACATGTCCAACCACACATGCCACAATCCAAGTATGGCAGTCAGAGAACAGCTTGTGGGAGACCATTTTCTCCTTCCATCATGTAGGTTCTGGGGGGTCTAACTCAGGTTGACAGGCACCTTTACCTGCTAAGCCATTCTGCCATCTCAGTCCTTGTTTTTTGAAAGGGACTTTGTCTTCAAAGGGACAGAGGGTGGCGATTATCCTCTTTTGAGCAATTTAAAATTATTATTCCATTTAGTAATAATCTCAGCAGATGTGTCATCAGACTCTCTGCCAGGTACCTTGTGTGCTGCTACACATGTGCCAGTGAGCAAAATGGGACGTATCCATACCCACAGTCCAGTGAGGGTGAAGGTAAGACAGAGACTCATCTGTATATGGATGCTCTGAGGGGGAAGCACAGGGACCACCCAGACAGGACACAGGGGAAGGCTTCCTGGAGGAAGTGATGTCTGTTTCGGGAAGTGTAGAATGAGCAGGAGTTAGCTGAGTAAACAGGAAGGAGGAAGATTACCCAGTCAGGAAGGACCATTGGAAGGACTAGGGGGTTGTGGGAGGGCCAGAAGATGGAACACTTGAGGAACTGAAGGAGCTTCAGAGGTTCAATGTCACTAGTGGCAAGAAACAGTGCTCGTCACAGGCCAAATCATAGGCATTGTGCTGGATGGGCTGTGGAGTAGGGTCGCCATGCCTGCATTAAAAGGGAAGGATCACCAATGTTAGTATTTTTTAGTCTAGGAGGTGTCCCAGGCCAGACATTTCATCACAGCAGACCTCTGCATGTTAAAAGCTGAGGTGACCTTCCTTACCATATGGGGACAGAGCCCTCTATTGATGGTGAAAATAACATGCATTCAGTCTGGGCAGAGGGGTATTAAGACAATAATTGAGGGGTTGAAGAGAGGCTCAAAGGTTAACAACACATAATGCTCTTGCAGACAATCCAAGGTCAGTTTCTAGAAGCTACTACAAGCCACCAATGTAAAATCTAGCTCCAGGGAAATTACAATACCTCTGACTTCTTTGCATTCACTCAGGTGCGCACACACATACACGTTTTAAAAAATGGACAATGAAAAAATTTTATGAGTCACATTGGGGTCACAAGAGATCCTTTTATCTGAGGCACGGCTGTGGCTGAGACCAGAGCAGCATGAGATTGCCAAGGCAGCTGGGACATCATCTGAAAAGCCACTCAACCAATGGCTGTGCTGCACACTCCTGTCCAGGCTGTTGACAGGTCTGCATGGCCTGAGGAGGGTGTTGCTACTGTTACTCTTGGAATCCCTGAGAGATGCCCCAGCTTTGCAGGCAAGAAAGGTACTTACCCTGTATCCCTGTTGTATGCATGCATCTCTGATTCCAGAGATGCAGGGACAATCACTTGCTGGACCAGGACAGGGAGTTGTGCTTTAGAATAACAGAGAAGTGATCTCTGTGTGTGTGTGTGTGTGTGTGTGTGTGTGTGTGTGTGTGTGTGTGTGTTGCACACATGTGCAAGCCCTCCCCTCCAAAGCCTCACTTTTATCTTTTATTACAAGAGGACAATGGTAGTATCAGGTGAGGAGGGCAACATTAAGAAACTAAAAGAACAACAAAAACACATGCCTGACCCAAGTGCTACCTTTCAAGTTGCCCAAATTCCTGAGCTGCTTAGGGTTTCCTGTACCTCTCAGGGCCCCTGCTCTGCAGCAAACATTCTGAAGCTAGATTCCTCCCTCACAAAAGCCCTAGCCTCCCATAGCCTCCCTCCTTTGTATTCCTGGGGCCCCTCTGTTGCCAGCCCTGTAGCTGGACACTAGCTTCTCTGCATGACAAAAGCTGCCTGGGCCTCTCAGGTTCTGGACTAGTGCAGGAGCCCTCAACGGTTTTGGTAGGCAGGGGCATTCTGGGAGAAGATCAAAGGCCTGTTGGGGATCCAATCCCCCACAAAGGTCCGCCCTACAGCTTTGCCGCCCTAGGAGTCTGAAAGGAGCGACCCTTGCTGGTTTCTGTGGAGATGAACGCCTGGCCGGGTTGAGGGCCTGTGCGGAGGGAATAAAGGCTCTGCTCACCCTACTTTGTGAAAGTCAAGGAGGAAGAGGAAGTGGCCTGAGAGTGGGTGCCAGCTGAGGTGGCAGACCAGCCTCTCCCCGCAAAACTGTCCCACTGCCAGGAAAGCCTAGTCTTTAGGTCTCTGGTGACCCTAGGAAGACAGTCACAATAAGTCCCTCAGTGGGAGACTCTGTTCCCTTTTCCCTGGGGATATGGTACTGCCATCCCTGGTGCAAAGAAGAGAGGGAGAAGATAATGAGCCCAAGAGTAGGAAGCTGCCTGCCTGTCAGCCCAAGTCCTAGCCTTTGATTTTCAGTCTCTCCTTGGAGACCGATCTGCTGACTTATCCAAGGATTAGCTCCGTGACTGGCAGCTCACCAAGGAAGCACTGTCTTCCAGGACACTTGGCAAACCATGAGGTTCTTGTGGCCTTGGCTTTTCCAGCACCATCTTGGGAACCAAAACATTCTTCAAGAAAGCAGAATGAAGAGCTAGGTGTATGCCTCTCCTGCAGGGCACTGCAGGGTAAGAGAGGAGGCAAGGTGGGAAGAGTGGGGCCGTGGTGACCACTAGGGTCAGAGCTCTGCTGTGTGATCTGGTGTTAGTTACCTACCTTCTGTGACCTGCATGTGGCTTGAACACCAGTCCTGGCCTTCTGCTGGGAGAAGCCAGAGGAAGCAAGCAGCACTGAGGGCGGAGCCACGCAGTGCTATGCCATGTTACATTATGGGCCCCTTAGGAGTAGCCTGCCCCCCCACTCTTCCTTCAGGTGTGAGGTCACCTATTAATCGTTCCCTGACTCCAGACCCTGTCACACTGTGCTGCCATGATCTGCCAGCCCTCCCCTTAAACTGTGCAAGGCATGGGGCACGTTCTTCTTTGTACCCCAAGCCCTAGAGAGGTCTGTGTGTCTTGAGTCTTACCCATGCTTCAGTCAGTAAAGTGTTTGCCGTGCAAGGGTGAGGACTCAAACCTAATCCCCCAGAATCCTCGTTGAAACGTTGAGCATGCTGGTACACCTTTTACCCCAGGTACAGGATCCTTGGGGCTTGCTGGCCAGTTAGTCTACTTGAATTGGTGAGGCCCAGGTTCAGGCTGAGAGCCAGTTTCAAAAGCATAAGGTGGAGAAGTGTTTGAGAGAGATACGGATGACAACTTCTTGGCCTTCCTATGCATGTCTACCCGAATGTACATACGTATACCACATGTACACACCATACAAGATTATCTGTTCCTTCTGTTCTGACATTTGTCACATTGATATCAGGGAGACCAGGATCCCCTGTTGGGGTTCTTGATCTCATTAATAAAATTAATAAAAATTTAAGAGAAAGCTGAAGGACAACTTTATAGGAGTTGAATTAAAAAACTTCCTATTAGTTGGGCAGTGGTGGCTCAAGCCTTTAATCCCAGCACTCGGGAAGCAGTGGCTGGTGGATCTCTGTGAGTTCAAGGCCAGCCTGGTCTACAGAGTGAGTTCCAGGACAGCCAGGGCTACACTGCGAAACCCTGTCTCAAAGGTAAATAAATACATATTTTAAAAAGAAATAAATAAAAGGACTCAAAGTTGGTAGGAGGGTGAGTGGATCTGGCTTCACTTGGGGAGAAGGGTTGGAAGTGAATATGATCAAAACAGAGCACTGAATTTCAAAGAATAGATAAAAATATTAAAAAGAAAAAAACAAAACAAAACCCAGGGCAGGCGAGCAAAGTTATACCTTCTCAGAAAGGTAGGCAGACCCAGTTGAACTTTGGGCACTATGTTAAGGGTGGGTCTTCTAGGAGGGAGAATACAACGTCTCATTAAAGGGATAGCAATTCTACCTATCTCTTTATCATGGCTTAAGGTGACCCTGCTTTGCCAGCTCATAGACTCTGACCCACTAAAGTGTTAGGTCTGCGAGCAGGCCAGAGATGCTTGCTTTTCTCTTGACCTAACGTTTTCCTGTAATGCCCTGTTACTGCTACTGAACCAACCCGACCTCTATCTAGCTTGTGGAGGTCATGCACAGCAGCTCTCCTGTGGCCCAGACTGGAGTCTCAGCTTTGTATGTCATTGTGACTGCATACTTCATGTTCCTCTTCTGCAACCCAAAGGAGGTGATGGTGATGATGTGCTCCTTTGGGGCACAGTGCCCAGCAGGCTTCTCCAACTTCCTCCCACCCCCACCCCACCATCTAGCAAAGTCGTGCTTCTCTTCTCTTCAGCAGGTAGTGTAACTTTTTGCAAAGTGTAGCTCTGGAAGTATTTGCTGAAGGCTGAGGTTCTCCACACCCCACTCCCACCCCCCAAGACTGTCTCAGTCTCACTCTGGCTTCAGTTATCAGCTCTTTTCAGTCGCTGCCAAAGTGGCCTTTTGTCAATTCACTGCCTGTAGAACCCTTCAATGACTTGACTGCAGTGAAAAATGGATGATGTCCAGAAAACCCTCAGAGACACCTTTCCTGGGCTGATTCCAGCAGGTTGAGGTCCATGAAAATCCTTCAGCCAGCTATGCAGTGTGTCTTAGCTACACACATTGAGTCTGCATTCCCTCAGCTTCTCCTGTGTCCTCCACAGCATCAGCCCCTGCTCCAACCCTGTGCTCTGCCTGGACGGCTGTGCTGGCTAGTCTGTCTGTCTCAGGTTTTAGCGTATATAACATCTCAACCTCATATCTGTGTGATGCTTTCAGTGGCTCTCTTCCCCAACTAGAGGGCCTCCCAGCTCCTGGGAGTATGCTCACAGCCAAAAGCCTCGTCTTCTCTTTGGCTCTGGCTTCTGCAGATACCGCACCTTGCAGATGGGTGTTGTGCCTCAGGAACAGAGACTGGCTTTTAATACATATCCTCTGAAACTGCTGGACCCAGCTTCTTTGAGGCTGATTGTGGGTTTCCCTCCAACTGGTCTACAGGACGTGGTTGTAAAAGGAGTGTGAGAAATGAGTTGTTGGCTACAGTGGCATTGTTTGGAGGCTGGTTCTTCAGCTGGGTCCTTGCTGCTGTGAAGTCTTCCCGTGCTTCTTTTGTAGACATATTCATTTTTATGATCGTAAAAGAATCCCCTGACTGTCCTCAGAATGTGAGAACATTCTAGAAATGTGCTCCTCCGAGAGAACAAGTACTGTGCACAGGTTCTTATTGTCTGTTAACATTCTTCATTTAATTCCCTCTTCAAGACACCAGCCTCTTGGTGAGCACCCATGGGATGGGGTGGCCCTTGGTATTACCTGAGTTCAGAGGGTGCTGGTTCAAGTCACCCTGAGTCCTGCTCCTCCACAGCCCATCCCATGAGTTCTGTAGTATCATAACTGGTGTCATCAGCCCATTGTCACTTTGACCTTCCTGTGAGCCATTCTCTCTCCTGTGAGCCACCTCTTTTCTTTACTTGGATATTGGCATTCACTTTCCCCATGTGTCTCTGCTCCCTCCCTGGCTTTTCTGACTGTTCCTCTCCCATGCTCCATCCCCTGCTAGGGCCCTTTTCCTGAAGCACAGCCTATCCTATCCTCTCCCCAGCCTAGCCCGTGTGTCACAGATACTTCACCTGTCATCACAGGGCCCTCCTAGGACACACTTAGTTCCTATATGTTGAGTTCCTGCAATGCTGCGACCCTAGGGCTCATCGAGCAACTTGCTCAGGCTAGTCTCACCATTCAGAATGTTGCCTCATCCATCCTCTTCAAGACCTTCTACCACTCTGAAGGCGCATTCCAGTGTCCATCCTTAGCTAGTACCTTGATTATCCTAGACACTTTTCCCACCTGTGAGCCCCACTGGCTTGTCCTCCCTCAGGGTTCTTTGCCTGTAATATTTCTTGGTGGGCTTTGTATGGGCAGCTAGGGAAAGCAAGGTCTGGAGTGATGCAGAACTCATTGAGTCCCAGCTTGACTGTGTTCTAGCTGTGCTACCTTGGGTAAATATCCTACCTCTGTGATACTCAGCTTTCTCCTCCTTAAAGTAGACACTAGTACTATCTCGATGTGTTATGATTTAGGTTCAGCTTCTATCAGGAGTCCAGAATGCATGCTAAATACTTTATTTTTTTGTGGTTATTAGATTTGAACCTAGGTCATCATTCATGCTTGGTAAATGTTCTACCATCGAGGTACACCAAAGTCTCAGTTGCTTAGACTGGCCTTGAACTTGCTCTGTAGCCCAGGCAGATTTTTAACTTGAGATCCTCATGTCTCAGCTCCCAGAGTAGCTGGGATAACAGGCTTATCCCTCAAAAGCCTCATGCATATGAAATTTCTGCAACATAGTGCTAAAAAGCAACAGTTATAGACTGTACTCTCCACTTGATTTATGGCAACAGGGGCTCTCAACTGAACCCAGAGCTCACTGATACAGGTTAGTCTAGCTAGGTGACTTGCTCCAGGGATCTCCTGTTTCTACCTTCTGAGTGCAGGTATCATACCCACATGGTATTTACATGGGTTTTGGGGATCTGAACTCTGGTCCTCAGGCTTCTGTAGCAAGTGCTTTATCCACTAAGTGATCTCCCTAGTGCCTGGGTTTTTTGTTTATTTGGTTGGATTTTGGTTTCAGTTTGTTTGTTTTTGTTTTTAAGAAAGGGTTCCTCACTGGCCTGGAACTTGCCAGATAGGCTAGGCTGGCTAACCAGCCAGCCCCAAGGATCTATCTGTCCCCAGAGCTGTCAGCTCTGGACTTACCAGCTCAGGTCACTGCATCTGGCCTTTTTGCTTAGTCCTGGGATCAGACTCAGGTCCTCAGGCTTGGAAGGCAACCACTTTCTTGAGGCAGCCCAACCCTCCTGACATGCAGCTGTCTGTCACCTTCTGAGCAGGGTTCTGAATCCCTGGCTAATGTGTATGTCTTCAGGGAAGAAGGTTACAATGGAATTAGAGGCCAATTCAGTGAGGCTCAGGCAGCACCAGGAAAGGGGGGCATTGTGTGTTCACTCCATCCAGGAAAGTTTTAGGTGACTGTTCATTGTGGGATTCTAGTTAACTGGATACAGGATCTGGTATAAACAAGTAAAACTGCATGACATTTAGATGGTCCTGTCCTCCACTGTATTCAGTGGGCCCCTACCTAAAGCTATTCCTGGAAGCTGAACTACTCCTCCCTCCCTCTCCATCTCAGGAGAAACTTCTGATCACTGTCTGTTACCTTTCCTCAGTCACATTGTTGCTCTTTCTCTTGCAGCTAGGAGGCATTCCAGGGTCCGGCCTAAGGTGACAGTCCTGAACTATGCCTCTCTGATGAGCTCTGTTGGCCGGGAGATGGTCCTGACTCCACTAACAGAGCAGGAAGGAGAGGCGTATCTGGAGAAGTGTGGCAGCGTTCGGCGGCACACAGTGGCCAATGCACACTCGGACATCCAGCTGCTGGCCATGGCCACCATGATGCACTCAGGGTTGGGGGAGGAGGCTGGCAGTGAGGACAAGCATCTGCTCCTGCCACCCAGTTTCCCACCACCACACCGCCAGTGCTCCAGTGAGCCCAGCATCCTGGATAGCCCCGATGAACTGGAACTAGAAGATGTAGCAAGTGGCAGCCAGGAGGACTCAGGGATGAACTGTGCTTCCCTCAGCTGAGCTGACTCCTCCAGGGTTTCCTTGTGCCTACTTTGTAGTCAGGAATGAGGACTGTGTGGGTGTGTCTCCTCCATGGATCATCCTGGGGCTCTTGCTTTGAGCGACACTGCCTTATTTTTTAGGGTGTAAGGCAAGTCTCCATGCCCCCTGGAAACATCTGCAAACCTCCCCACTCTGGTGTCTGTGACTAGCTAGCTCCTCATGCCACTGTTCTCCTGATGTCAAGCCTACCCTGCTTCACCTGGATCCTCATTTCTGGGCCCTTCCCATCCTATTGGGCTGGCTGATGTCCCTAGTATATAATGCTCTGGCATTACCATAGCAGAAGGTTGGACCACACATGAGCATCTATAGTGCCCCGGCCTTTGTAGTTTCCCTAAAGATCCTAAGTAGCAGAAGCCAATGAGTGGAAAGAATAGTAGAGGTTATATATAGCATGGAAGTCAACTGTAGCCCTTGTCACATATGGCCCTGGGACTGTGTCCTTATAATGCAGTTACCTTGAAAGCATTATCCTATTCGTGGGTGAGGGGGTCCATCATCCCTACATATGTCCAGATGTCATGTGCTATCTACATGAAGGGCTTTACCTAGGAGAATCTACCAGGCTGGAGCAGCCCTGTCTTATATTCAGCCTCAGCATGTTCCTCTCGGGCTTCCTGCTAGACTCCATGAGTGAACCTTCTCAGTCACCGGTGCCTTAATCCTGCTCCAGTTTCAGGAACTGACCACTTTCCTGTTGTGTATATGAGAGGCTGGCTGACAGCAACTAACCTAGTCTGTACCTGGATTTCACTTGAATTTGTAAAATGTGTATTGTTCAAAAAAAAAAACAAAGTTTGCAAATATTTGCACATCGGACCTTGCACTGTTCATTTCCAGTGGAGTGTGTTTGCAAACTAAACACAAGTGTACCCCTTCAAAAGGTGATGAAATAGTTGAGAACACCAGGATCAGTAGTTGGCAGGACTCACATACCTCAGAACTCTGGGAGAGCCAGAGCTGTCTGGAATGGCCGGTATTCTAAGTGCCTCGACTTCTTGGGATGGCCACGCTGGAGTCAGGAGCCTGCCTCTTGAGCATAGACGTGTAGTGACTGGAATGTGTGTGTGCTTTACGTGGATGGAGAGAGATGGGCATGTGGACACATTTTATTTGGAGGGATGTTTATTCCTTGAGATTACAAAGTATCCAGAAATGTCTGGGATTCCTGTCAAATCTGTCTCATGATGCTGTTTGTGGCAGCAGGCTTTGTTACTGTGCTAGGTCCTCCCTAATGTTCCCTCCAGATTGGGGGTGGGGAACTTTTTTTTTTTTTTTTTTTTTTTTTTTTGTCTATGTTGAATCCCTGGCTTCCTGTTTGTAGTTGTCTATTGATTGGTCTTGCTAATAGAGCTGAGAAAAACATAGAAAGTTTCTCCTGATCCTGCTCTTGGTGTGTGAGGGCCTTTCAGGATCTGGTCAGTCTTTGGAAATTTGGTTGATGGGATCTTGATACATAGCCACCAACAGAAGAAGAGGCCGTTCACTCTCATGCAAGCCTTGGTGTGTCTCCCTTCTGAGCAAAGATCTGAAATACCACCACAGCTTTGTTTTCAGGGGTTCTGCTTTAGAAATCTAGTTTTTAAAAATGTTTCAGTTTGGTCCTTCCAAGAGAAAATAACAAAAGAGAAATGTCTAAATGTCACCTACCTGTGCTCATGCACTTGCACACACACATACACCCATACATGTACACACAATGTGTGAACCCATATATGCGCACGCGTTCACGCACCCACACACACACACACCCACACACACACACCTCATACACAAAGAGAAATGTCCAAAGTCTACAAGTTGGGGGCTGGAGAGATGGCTTGGTTCAAGGACACTTTCTGCTCTTACAGAAGACCAGAAGATGTGGGTTCAGTTCTCTGCACCTGTATTACAACTGCTTTTAACTCCAGTCCCAGGGATTTGATGCCCTCTTCTATCCTCCAAGGGCACCTGCATGCATGTAGTATGCATGCATACACTTGGACAAACACACACACACACACTAACTTTAAAAAAAGTCCTCCATAAGTTAATTAACATGTGTTAGCGGGCAGAACATTGCAGTTTATTTAACTTAACTGAAGGCTAGGTCCTTATTAGTACACCAAACACACACTTGAGATTATTTGTTGATCCAGGCAAAGTAATTAATTAGTCATGTCTGGGTTTGCTGTTTTCATTGATAAGATTAACAGTGCATATTTTAAATATGCTGTTTTTCTTATCTTGGTTGTCTCTGTCAAGGACAGCAGTTGTCAGTATAATACATGAGCTCTTGTTTTGAAAGTGTACAGGCTGTCGAACTCCATTGCTGCTGACTTTAAACAGTTTACAAGTTTCTCTTTGGACACACTTGGTATTAGTACAGAAATATCCCAGACTGTACACATCAACATTTTATGGCGTTTGTGGGCTTTGGCCATCAGACCTGTTGCAAGAGTGTTTTAACCAGGTTTCCTTCCCCTGGTGCCAGAGAGATTAGATTCATCTTGCTGTCAATGCCAGGGGTTTCCCTAGGTTGAAGTTTAGTGACAGTAATCCCAACTCTGGGCTCTGAGGGAACTCACAAACTGAACTCCTTTCTTATTATTTGTTTCCAAAATAGATACAATAAATGCTGTTTTGTTTGTGTCATGGGTGCTGCGATGCAGAGTGCTGCAAGTGTGTTTGGGTTGAATTTGCTGAACAGTAAAGCATTCTGCCCTCAAAACTGCTTGCACTGCCTGTGTGAGACCTGCATCACTCTCCTATCGCCTCCTCTCCAGAGCCAGGCCTCCGTCCTTGGTTTCATCGGCCATCCTAGTCTGGGTAGGAAAGTTTTCCTGGAGCAGCATCTCATCTGTAGAATGTAGAAACCACTAAAAAAAGCCCTTGAAGAGGTTTTCCTTCCAGAGTGTTTGACCTCGAGGGAATGCTTACAGTATTACATTTATTATGCGCTCCTCAAGTATTCCTTTCTGATTCTATTTGACAGAAGAAATTTATAATGTTTTACTCTCTGCATAAGTACTTTTAGAAGGGCAGTATTAGTTTGAGGCCTCAGGAGGCTTAGTGAAAGTGTTTGGAGAGGTGCTGTCTTGGCTGATTAATTACACATGTATTGGTACATGGTCATTGGGCAGTCAGTCGTTCTATCTCAGTGGTGAAGTAAGGCCTTAGCAGAGGAATAGGGACAGTCCCTGGAAGCTGCATAGGCAAGGAACATTGTGCCTGGGAGCTCCCTGAAAGTTACACAGCCCAGACACCTTGGTTCTAAGTTGAAGAACTGTGAGATTAACAGAGTGTATTGGTTTATAGTCACCGGCACATCTGTGGCATGATGGTATACCACTGTACACATTTATTTATGTGCCAAGTTACCCACTATACTCAGGGACAGCTTCCACTGCATGAGCACTTTTCTTGGCACTAGAAATACAGTGGTGGGAAAATGATCCAGGTGCCTGCTTCCTTGGAGACTGGAAGGATTGGAACCCAAGCCCCAAGTCTAATGTTATGGCATTTTGCTCCAGGAGGCATCTTGGCTTGCGAGAAAAGGAAGAACAGAGCAGCCAAGCCTGGAGCTTACTAGTACCTACTATGAGGTGAATGATGGTATCGTGGTTTCCAGAGAAGCTGAGGACTGACTTCTTCCAGAAGGTCAAGAGCTGGGCAAGGAGAGTCCAGTGTCCTAGGCAGAAGAGACTTGGGTGGTTTGTGCCCCTCTTCCATATTGCCCATTTATGTGTACCTTTAAAACTTAATACTTTGTAAATGTAATAATTATGAACTTAACAAATATTATTTGCTATTAGCACCAATAAGCAAGTTCAAAATCTCTTTTTGGGCCTTTACATTTGTATGACAGATTTGGTTAGTCTATTTATAAATCTGGCAGATTTTAGCAATAACTTCAAGCAGCCTTTGAATAATGTTTAGTCCTGTTTATGAGCTCAGCCCAGGACTTCACATACCTTTAAGAGAATGTAGAGATTTTATCTCCCTTCTTAAATACCTCTGTCTTTTTTTTTTTTTTTTTTTTTTTTTTTGGCAGTAAGCAAAGGCATCCTATGTCATGGAAGCTAATAAACTGAGCCTAGGAGGAAAACTGGAAGTTCATTGAATGAGTTTATCCTACTCTATGTAAACTTAGATGCCACCATAAAAAAGTTACAAGTCTAAGTCAGTTCTCAATTGCGTATTTTAAAGTAGACTTACAAAACTGTCACTAGTGGACTTTATTCTATTTAATATCATGTGTGTCAAAAATATCCGCTGCATGCAAGTCCCTTCTTAACCCCAAAATAGTAATCTGTGCTCCTAGGCTCCTCTTCAGAGCCTGAAGTCCAGCTCTCAGGGCCTCTCTCTAACCTGTGCTATGCCAGCAACTCTCTGGTTTGCTTCATTGTAGCGTGGTGGTTGATGCCTGTGGTTGCCACATTCCCTCTTTGCTCTTTTATTTCCCTCTGAATCTTACACTTAAACTCTGCGTGAAAATAATAGATGTGGAGGTCAGGGAGATGGCTCGGCAGTTAATCTTAAGTGTGCTTCCTTCTTTTTCTGAGTGTCTGCATTTGCTTGCCAGAACTCATGTTAGGCAGCTTTCAACCAAGTGTAACTCAAGTTCTAGGGGATCTCATACTGTCTTCTGGCTTCTGTGGGTATCCACCCACATGGTACACACACACACACACACACACACACACACACACACACACACAAATAAATTAATTAATTAGTAAAATAACAGTTGTGACTTTTGTTCCCTGATAGACCCTGCCTGACAAATCATGATTGAAAAAAAAATTCCCTAGAGAAAACAACAGTGTTTCCAGGTAATCAAGGTTACTCACTTGAGTGTGGGCAGAGCTGGAGACACCTGAGGGATTCACCTCACTCCACCTAAGGACCCTGCTATAATCTTATGTAATCTGGGTGACTGCTCCTCAGCATTCTTGAGTTACAGGTGAAACACAGGTGACATCCATCAAGATGTTACTAAGAAACAGTGGGTCCTATCTATGGCTCCTCAATCTAATAGCTTCATACTTTAGAAATATTCTTGTTGGTCTTTTTCCTGTAGAGTGCAACTGCCTAACTCTTCAGAATGCCTTTCTCACACATCATTCATTAGGTTGGCTTTTTTACTTTCTTTGGCTCCTTGAGATCATTTCCTGACTTTTGAAAAGAATTCTAAAGCAATGTGAATACCTTCTTCAGTTGAGCTTCAGTAGACCCTGAATGCCCAAATTCTTTCATATTCCCAAGACGGTGTCATTCTTAGCAAATCCAGACACTACTTAAATATCTTAGATATTTTCTGTAGACTGATGTAGGATCAAGTCTACTTGTCTGCCAAGAAAAACACTTCCTACCTACTTGAGCAATCTTGAGACGGACTCAACAAATGGGAACGGCATAAGGCTTTTGGTTCTTTGTAGGGGGGCAGACAGCTTGTGTCAGATTAATTTCTCTGCCAAATAATGATAAAGCTAGTGGTGAAAAAAAGAAGAATAAAGCAATGTTTGAAAGAATTGGCAATGTCTTAGTCCAGGTGGGATCTGAGAGATCTAGTTACCGAGACATGCAACCACGTGAGACAAGTTCAGCCTGGTCCCCCCCCCCCCCAACAAATTTATGAGGTGACAGCCAGAAGCAGCAGGCTCTGGACTGAGATGAAAAGCTGTGGATGAGTTGGAGCTTGAAGATAGAGATAGGTGACTAAAATCCACAGACAAGGTCTCCTTTGAATTGTTGGCTGATTCCTAGGCAGGGAGCATGTTATGGTTAATATGCCAAATATCTCCTAAAGGCTGAATGTTGACTTGATGATAAGCCCCTGGATCTATTGAGAGACAGGGGACCACTGGGAGGTGGGATCTAGCAGAAGGATGTTGGATCATTGAGGGTTATGTTCTTGAATGGGAAATTGGGACTTATGGCCTCTTTATCTTTCTTTTTGCTTCCAAGCTACCGTAAATTGAGAAACTTTGTTCCTGCCATGTACTTCCACTGTGATGTACCACTCACCACAGGATCCAAAACAATAAAGCCAAGTGACCATATGCTGAAGCACCTAGAGTATAAGCCAAGACAAACTATCTCTCTTCACCTCAGCTATTTTGTCATAGCAATGGAAGATAGCAGTGTACCTAAAACTACCATGTCTAGCTGAAGGCAAAACAGCAGCTACCGTGCTTAACAGAATGAATTTTTTTTGATTGCCACATAACGTTGAGGAAATTAAGGCCCTACAAAAGCTGGGGGTTTTGGCATACATTCTAAGATTGGATTGAGTCTCATTCTAAAATAGGACCATGGCCAAAACAATATCCTTGAGTTGAACACAACTATATCAATAATTACATTAGATGTAAATGGACTAAACAAGTCAATGGAGAAGCAAAAAGGGTCAGAGGAGAGTAAAATAATAACATTTTGTTTAGAAGAGATACACAATTTATTATTTATTTACTTATTTTGAGACAGAGTCTCATATGCAGCTTTGGCTGTCCTGGAACTGACTATGTAGACCAGGCTGGCCTTGAACTTACAGAGATATGCCTGCTTCTGTCTCCTGAGTGCTGGGACTAAAAGTGTGTGTCACCATGTCCAGCAAGAGACACACTTTAAATATTATGAAACAGGCTGATAGTACAATGATAGAAAAATATGTAGCATGTACAAATAAGTTAGCAAGAGAAATCTGATGTTGCCAGTTAGAAGAATGCAAATTTCATAATGATAAATGGTGAATTCATAAGGAAGATATGAATCATAATACAAAGATTAGCATTTATTAGTCATCAGCTATAGGTCAAAAACCATTGTAAGTATTATGCATTAGTTGTTTTGTATGGGTCCTCTGAGTAATTTTGTGAAGCAAATTTTAGTATCCCAGTCTATTTGATAAAGAAGCTAAAGCCCCAATTCCTAAGGTCACATAGCTAGACAAAGGTACAGACATGATTCAAACCTGACTTTGTCTGAGTTTCTGTGCTTATAGCAACAGTATCAAGACAGTATGCCACTCCCATGAAGACATGTAGGTCAATGGAAACAGAATGGAGAGATGAGAAGTCTTTGTATTTATAATCAATGCTTGTTGGATTGTTTTTTTACAAACGTGCAAGGCAGTTGACTAGAGAACTACTTAAAATAATTCAACAACTCATGGTTGTTGTTAATACCAGATAGTCATGCAAGAAGGTGACTTAGACTTTTCTAGCACCCAACATATACATGAACTCAACAGATAGCAGGTTTAACATGAGGGCCAAAATGAAACATTTTAGGAGAGGAGAACAGGAGAAAATGGTTGAAACAGGGAGTTAAGCAAAAAGTCCTCCCAGTCTATAGAGAAACACATCAGAAAACTTCATTAAAATAATTCAGAAGAAAATTGACAGTTCAAAAAAACACCAAGACAATGGACCAGAGGAAAATATTTGCAATACATGTATTTGTCAAGACTTGCAGCAAGACTTACAAGGCGTTCTTGGAAGTAAGACAATAAATCCAATGGGGAAAAAAAGCAAAAGTTGTGAATAAAAAGTTCATCCAAGAAAACATGTAAATGGTTGACAAGCACTTGTGTAACGAAGATAGACTGTACTGGGTATAAGTGAAGTGTGAATTTTAAACCATAGAACACTTCTTCATTCCTGCTAGAACAGCTGGCTACAACAAATAGACAGACAGTAGCAAATGTTGGCAAGAATGTGCGCAAATGGGAACCTTTGTCTGCTGTTGGTCAAATGTAATGTGGTACAGCCACTTTGTTTGGCTGTTTCCCAAAAATTTAAACTTGAAAGCTATTATTTCTAGATTTCTACATAAGAGAAATAAAAAGGTACACACACACACACACACACACACACACACACACACACACACACACGTACGTTCAAGCAGTGTTATGCATTAGAATCCAAACTGGAAACAACTGGAACACATACTATGCAGCCAGGCTGACTCAGGGTTCACTGTACTGGCTCAAGCTTGCCTCACACATGATGCTTGTGCCTCAGTCTTTTGGGGCTGGGATGACAGACACATGTCATCATGTCTGACCCCATTTTAGCCAGTTTTAAGCCTGCAGTTTTGTGGCATTAGGGAAATCACATTGTCGTGCAACTTCACCGCCATCCATCTCCAGAACATTCCAGAGCACTGCCATCTTCCCAGATGAAACACGCTACCCATGCCACAACCAACTCTGATTGCCCCTTCTCTTAACTGGCAGGCACCATTCTAGTTTTTGTAGTGATTCTACAGAGTTCTTATAAGTGGGACTGTGCAGTACTTGATCTTTTGTGACGGGCTCATTTCACTTAGCATGCCTTTAAGGACCTTCCATACTGCAGATTTTAAAATTTTTCTTTCATTTCTAAGGCTGAAGAGTAATCCACTGTATGCATAACATTTTGACCTTTCATCCAGTTTGGATGTTTGGTTTTTTTTTTTTTTTTTTCTTTTTTAACCCCCCCTTTTTTTCATTTGAATTAGAAACAAGATTGTTTTACATGATAATCCCAGTTCCCTTCTCCCTCCCTTCCTCCCCTACCACCCCCCCAACTAAAACCCTACCTATCACATATCCTTTCTTCTGTTCTTCCCCTGACTCAACCTTTCTGCTCCCTCATGACCTCTGAATCCTTCCTATTCTTCCCTTCTCATTCTTGTAGCGCCCTCCCCCCTCTTCCCATACTCTCAATTTGCTCAGGGGATCTTTTTATACTTGTGAATGATAGTGTTTTGATTACTGTCTTAGAGACACCTGGATACTACAAGAGTTTATGATACATAAAACATACTTCAATATAATTATTTAAGTCAAACTAGTTACTTGTTTTCAAAATTTAGAGAATCAGCAAATGAGATGCTATTATAAATGAATGAATGATAAATTTGCCCTGTGAAGGGAGTTTATTAACTCACTTTACAGTTAATTTAGGAAGTTGGCAGTATAGGTCAACCGTATTTCACAAGTCTGGCATACACCACCAGTCCCTGAGGTCAACTCTTGACACTGAAACAAAACTTTTTTGGGTAATTTAATAATAAGAAAAAGACATAGTCTTGTTTTTAAAGAGAGGAAAACAGCAGCAGAAGAAATGGAGGTGATGCTGGAAATCCCACTTTATAAAAAAAATAATGCTACATCTTAATCTTACTGAAATAAGAAGGAACTGAAACATAGAAGCTGCTCAACTGCAGTACTTAGTCCAAGGAGAGATTTCATTTCCAATACCCCCCTCCCCCAGTCAAACAAAGTTACAAAACAGCATGAGAGGGCCAGGGAGAAGGTGACATGCATTTGCAATCTTAGCTCTGAGACAGGAAGATCCCTGACACTCCTCTGCCTGCCAGTCTAGCCTACTTGATGAATTCCAGGCTATCAAGAGACCCTGTTCCCCAAACCAAGGTGGGGGGAATGCCCCTGAGGATGGTCTCTGGCCTCCACACACATGTACTTGCACATACCTGACTGCCACCCCCCCATACACACACCACAAACACACATACACCCGGAGTGAGAGTGTTGAGTTGGGACATCTTTTAAGTTCATGTCTTTTTAGCCCATGTTTCTTGATGGCCATGGCCTAATTCCAGGTGGATCTTGTGTCACTGAAAGCAGAGAGGATGTTTTTGACATCTAAACAAAGTATCTTGAGTTTTTCAATTAAGAACAAAAGAAAAGAATTTGAAAGCTTAGGGAGCTTTTACCATAAACTTCTAAAAGAAGTTGTTAAGAATGACTAGTTTTGCCGGGTGTTGGTGGCGCATGCCTTTAATCCCAGCACTCGGGAGGCAGAGGCAGAGGCAGGCGAATCTCTGTGAGTTCGAGACCAGCCTGGTCTACAAGAGCTAGTTCCAGGACAGCCTCCAAAGCCACAGAGAAACCCTGTCTCGAAAAACCAACGGGAAAAAAAAAAAAAAAAAGAATGACTAGTTTTGAAGGAAAAGATAGAAGTCACTTAGTTAAATGGTAGGAAGAGAATTGTGTTCCACGCTGTCACGGCTCTCTAACGCCAGTCCTGCCTCTAGCTTGCAGAGCTCCAGCCGAGGGAGAAGGGGTAAGTAAGGAGGAGTCCATACCATGGTCCATACAAAGCAGACTGCCCTCAGATCCACCCGTGGTAAAGCACCCAGGAAACAACTGGCTACAAAAGCCGCTCGCAAGAGTGCGCCCTCTACTGGAGGGGTGGCACTCTGTGAAATTAGACGCTATCAGAAATCCACCCGACTTCTGATTTGCAAACTCCCCTTCCAGAGTCTGGTGTGAGAAATTGCTCAGGACTTCAAAACAGGATCTGTGCTTCCACAGTGCAGCTATTGGCGCTTTGCAGCAGGAAAGTGAGGCCTAGTTCATTGGCCTTTTTGAAGATACCAACCTATGTGCTATCCATATCAAATATGCAACAATTGTGCCAAAAGACACCTAGCTAGTATGCCACATATGTGGAAGACGTTCTTAAGAGTCCACTATGGAGGGAAACATTTCACTCTCATTTCCCCCCTCTTTTTTTCTGTTATCAGTAGTTTTGAATGTTAGATTTTTTTTTTTCCTATGGGGCCAAAAGGTACTAAGTACCTTTAAGAGAGGAAAAAAGGGGGACAGAAATCAGGTATTGGAAGTTACCACTTTCATTTTTGTATGAATTTTTAATATAAATGCAAGATGAAAGCATTAATGCAATCATAATGTTTCAGTGAACACCTTTCAACAGTTCAACTTTATAACAATTATGAATAAACCTGTTAAAATTTTCTGGACAATGCCGGCATTTGGATTTTATTAAAATAAGTAAATTTCTTATTGACAGCAACTAAATACTGTTTGTAGCAATTATATCATACGTAGATTCAATCCATTCACTATGCTTTAATGAGTTGTCCTACATGCAAGTATATGTTTTTAATGCTGTCTTCTGTGTTGGTCCTGTACGTTTGCTATTAAAATACATCAAACTACCAGGGGGGGGCAGGAAGAAGTGACAGGAGTGAGTGTCCCACATAAATCCAACTCAGAGTCTCCTCCCTTGAAAGTTGGTGGGTCTTGGTTTTGAACTAACTACTCCAACCTGAATTCTCACCCAGAGGTGGGGAGGCCATGTCATAGTGTGCTGTCTTTCTTCACTTAAAAAAAAAATGGGGGCATGGGTGCCACTTGCCTTTAATCTCAGCACTCTGGAGGCAGAGGTAGATGGATCTCTGAGTTTGAGATCATCCTGGTCTACATAGAAAGCTTCAGGACAGCCAAAGCTACATAGAGAGACCTGGTCTCAAACAAACAGACAAAAACAAAAAACAAAAACCAAAACCAAAAACAAAAAAAACAAAACCAAAAAAAAAAATCTAAAACCAAAAAACAAAAACAAACAAACAAACAAAACAAAACAAAACAAAACAAAAATCAACCAAGCAAAGTAGTTAAAACTAGGAAATAAGGGAAAATTCCAATAGCCCCCTTTTCCAATATTTAACAGAACTTCCTAAGAATTGTTTGATTCTCTAGGACTTTTGTGTGTTTGACCCTCCAGTTTCTTTTCTTTTCTTTTTTTCCTCCAGTTTCTTTTTAGAGCCTGGATGCTGTGAAGTTGTGTGCTACTTTGCATCAGTACATTTTTTGGGGGTGGGGTTGGGGGGGGTTGGGGGGGTTGTCAAGTTCTGTATTAATTATTATTATTATTATTATTATTATTATTATTATTATTATTATTGCCCCTGAGGGACATTGCTTTGAGCATGCATCTCCTGGTGTATTGTATAAGTCTCTTTCTCCAAGTGCTCATTGAATTAGTTTTGCCTTGTGGTTCAGTCACAAATTAACGAACAGAACACAAACTTTGCCATGCTTTGGTTTCTACAGTGGTGTGAGAGTCACGATTTTAACATTGCCATTAGATGGTGATACACCTTCACCCACTCCTCCTGATTCCTCATTCTGGTTGCAGATGTCCAGGAGCACCCTTTGAATAAAGATTTCTTTACCCACCCTGCTTGGAGTCTAAAGCAGCAGTTTGGCACAGGCGGTTGCAGTAGTGGAGAAAGCGTCTTTTTTCGGCCTGCTTTCTTCTGCTCTACCCTTTCACCTCCTCCACTTCCTTCCCTTACTTTTTTTTTTAAGCGCCGGTGATTGAATTGAGAGCCTTGTGCAGGCTAGGTTAGCACTTAATCGCTAAGCTATACCCTCAGACCTTAGTAGGCATTTCAACAAGCACGTGGAGAGATTCTTTGATCAAGCATCTTGAGAAAGCTGCACGGTGACCTGAATGGGTACGGATGCTGATGCCACGTTGGATCTCATTGTTCAGCCTTGGGATGGACAAGAGCCTGAGAGTCCATTTTCTTAAACACAGACTTGGACAAGGCAGTTGATCTTAAATGTGAATCCACCATCAACAGTAACAGAAAGGGGATTAGGGACAACCATGAATCTGTATGTATAGATTGAACCATATGAAACTGCCAAAATTTAACTCTTTATTGACTTTCAAAAATGGCGGTGTAAGGTAAGATATAATAGCTTCCCAAGTATTTTTAACTATTTGGCAACCAACTAGTGGACACAATTAGAACGAGGCTATTCAACATTTGCTGAAAATGCCTCAGCTTTCACTGGGTGTAAAGCAAAAGTTAAGGATTTGTTTCCCGGAAAATTGAGTCCAGTACAACTTCTTAAGTACAAGCTCAGGAAAATTTATGGAGCTTTTAAACCCCCCCACCACCAATCCTATTTCACAATTTTTTTTTTTTGAAGTCTGTGTTTCAGGAGTAGAGTTCTGCTGCCATCTACTGCTACATTGTTCTTTTTTTCTTCCTTTCTTTAAAAGTGACATTTTTTATTTCATTTGTATAGATGTTTTGTTTGCATCCATGTCTGTGTAGGACATGTGTGCATTGTCCACGGAGGCTGGAAGAGGGCATTAGATCCTCTGGAACTGGAGTTATAGATAGTTCTTAGTGGCCATATGGGTGCTAGGAATTGAACTTGGGTCCTTTGGAAGAGCAGCAGTGCTCTTAAGGGTTGGCACCATCTCTTCAGCATGAACTGCTTTGTTCTTACATTGGGTTTGCTTTGTAGTCTTGTCAGGCAATCTTCTAGCCTGGATTTTTGTAGGTGCTAATGGAAAGAATAGTAAAATAGACTGCAATGGTACCTCAAACCTTTCTTTTCTTCATCTCTGGGAATTGAATCTCAGGCTTCATGCCTATTAGGAAAGCGCTCTACCAATAGACTACCATCCTGGCCCTCATTTAAAATATATTTTAAAATTGTGTTTACTGTGTATGAGTGCATGCATGGATGTGGAGGTCAGAGGACAGCTGGCAGGAGTGGGTTCTAGTTCCACCATGTCTTGCGATATCAGGCTTACCATCTCACTGATAGGCTTAGAACCTGTGCTCCATCTACTTGTAGGCCTGCACCACCAGGCCCAGCTCTATTTACTTACAATCCACTGGATGTAAAGCCAAAGTTAAGGACTTGCTTCCCAGAAAATTGAGTCCAGTACAACTTCTTATGTACAAGCTCAGGAAAATTTATGGAGCCTTTAAAGACACAGGGGTCCCTGGTTAATCCTATCTCACACACTTTTTTTTTTTTTTTTTTTTTTTTTTTTTTTTTTTTTTTTTTTTTTTTTTGAAGCCTGTGTTTCAGGAGTAGAGTGTTTAGCACCGGGCATGGGGAGAATGGTTTCAGGTTTCTGCAGTTCTGAGACTTACTGTACAACTCTGTGTCCCGGGTAGCTGACAGCAGTGCAAAGTACTTGTTGGTTTTCGAGGGGGAATTGTGTCCTGCTCTTTTGACTTTCCTCCTCCACTCTGGAGGAAGCTAGCTTTGGTCTGTTTACATAATATATTCCAGTACTTGTGTCTGTCTGTCGTTTGGCTTCAACTAGTTGCAAGATCCCTTGGTTCCCTCGTTAAGATTTCATAAAATGGTTTACTGCACGTGATCTTAGCCAAAAGCCAAGAAGCAGTGAGATCTCATAAAATCAACACATGCTCATTTGGTATCAGGATGAGCCATATCATTATTATTTTTTAGAATTAACCCTGTTCAGGATTTTGAAATCTGCCTTTTAGTATGGTTTTATTTAGCTTCTTGGAGTATGAAGTCTGTGAACAGACCTAGTTTTATATTCAAATGTAAAAATCTCCATCCAACTGCTCTAAGTTGGGTCTGAAAATGCCCCCTAGAGGCCATCTGCTTCAGCCTGGGGCAGGATTCTGAGACAGGGGAACTTTTAAGAGTGGGGGCTGTTGGGGGAAGTTGACATTGGGGATGTGCACATGGAGGGGACTCAGAGGCCCAAAGCCACAGAGTCAGCCATGGACTGAATCACCCTAAACCATGAGCCACAATAAGCCTGTCCCCGTTTGGCTGCCTCAGGCATTCAGGAGACCGAACACTCTAAACCAAAGGGTTATTTTTGTAAGGCTGTTACAGTGTGAGGTACTCTTTCTTACTCATGCTGGTCCTAATAAAAAATCTAATAAAATGTGGAAATAGGCTGAGGCAATGGCTCCGCTGGTAAAAGGCCTTGCTGCACAAGCATGAGGACCCGAGTTCAATCCCCAGAACTGTGTAAGAAAGCTGCTAACTCCAGCACGTGGGGATGGAGACCAAGAAAAGTGGATCAGTCTCTAGGACTCATTGGCCAGTCCAGCCAAAGCAGTGAGCTCCAGGTTCAGTGAGAGACACTGCCTCAAAAAATAAGGAGAGAGCCATCAAGGAAGACACCCCAACAGTGATCTCTGGCAACATGTTGCAGATGTAACCCCAACGTGGACATATGTGCATCATGTATATCCTCTCACATGCACACACATTAACATGTATACACAAACAGAAATATTAAATAAAAACATGGTAACAGCCACAGAATGAACAGCTCACTGAAAATAGAAGTGGAATGCTAAATTAAAATTTTCATTCTAGGATTCACAGTGTCTCATGTTTGGAATTTAGAATTAAGGTGGTATCTTCTAAAGCACTTACATGTCTTACCAGCATCACATTGTCCTCAGTATTGCTGAGTCTACTTTAGACAGAAAGGCTCCTAAAACTTTTTATAGTCCTATAATGGGAGCAGCATTATTTTAAAAACAAAGAAACAAATGCCTCTTAACTGAGAGATGGCTCAGGTAAGAGCACTGGCTGCTCTTTTAGAAGACACATGTTTGATTCCTACCACTTATATGGGAGCTCACAACCATCTGTAGCCCAGTCCCAGGGGATCTAAAGCCCTCTTCTGGCCCCCAGGGCACCTGGCACACATGGTGTACAGGCATACATGTGGGCAAAATACCCATACATAGGGGAGTGTGCCAAGGGGAGGGCAGAGCAAATCCACAGGCTTGGAAATGGGCAGAATGTTTCTGTCAGAAATAAATTCATGTAATCACGTTTTTCATTGGGTAAACAATGTAGGAAATTTTCTCTGTGCTTGTGTTTAAAACACACTTGAAGCTTCGGCAAGAAATCATTGATTGCCAAAATCAGGAACTACAGTGAGTCCTCATTTACTATTTCCTAAGGGTCAAGGTATTTGTGATTTTTTTTGTTTTGTTTTTAATGGAAACTAGTGCTTGGTATTTGTTTTCTTCTTGTCATCTTGAGGCCCAGCACCCTAAGCAGAGTAACATTAAAGCAAATCAATCTTGTTATTTTATTAAAACTATTGTGATATTTTCATATATATATATAGTTCATTTCAATTAAGTACTCATTTGTAAAGAAATGTGCAATATATAGGCTAAGAAAGTAAAGATGGGGAGAAAGTATGTCAGTCTACACTTAGGTTCAGAAAAATTCAAGGCATGCTGTTTTGGTCATATCTTTACGGCTAAGGCACAAATGAAAGTCAGACTCCAGGTGCCACTTGCAAGATGAATGTGCACATCTGTGACCTGGGTTTGGAACGACGTCATGCTTATCTATTAGATTGAGTGCAGAGAGCCTGCTAAGCATAGTAACCTCAGACCTTCCTTCTGCATCAATCCTGCAATCAGTTGCATTTATAAAGAGACCATGTAAGGCAAAGCAGTTGGTAGGGGCCAAGCAGGGCTTGCTTTATATAGCATCATATGGCATGTGTGGTTGACTGTGGGGCATTGAGTCTGGACAATTATTTACATCTGTTCCTAAACAAACCTCAACTGAAACCTAAGATTACTACCACCCACACCTCATCTTTACACTGCCCCTCATACAGTGCATGTTTTCAGAGTCCAAAAGCATTAGAAAGACCCCTTACCAATTCCACAGCAGAACTCTGAGCACAGTAGGCTTGTGACCATCTGACCACTATTTTAATTTTTAAAGTCAGATTTCGCTCTATAGTTTTTCAACTATAAAATAAATAAGTGGTCTCCCTAAGTCTATAAATACCTTCAAAAATAGACCTAGGCATTGATAATGTTACCCACAGCATAATATCTAAATTTCAAATTCTAGTTCCCACTTTACAGGTAAATTGTCACTAATAAAACTGTAAAATATGTAGGAGGAACAGAGGTCCTTGTGCTCATGGATAAGCACTAGGGGAAACAGGGATGTTAGCACATAGGGCTGTTCCTTCAAAAGAAGGAATGTATAACCTGTTATCCACCCAGAAGGCTGGGGACAGACATGAGTTCCAAGCATGGTGACCTTTGTGAAATTTGTGTGACTGGAGTCTATGCCTGATCCTCCTGCAGACCCTTATCAAATGCTTTTTTCCAGCCAGTCTACAGAACCCATTATGGAAGGTGCCATGTGTTCTTTATAAAGTTTTGATCACACTGGATCTTTATTTAGCTTACTTTGTTCCTCAAAGAGATTTATGTATGTTTTATTGTATACACAGGATTGACTTAATTATCCCAAGAAAATTTCTCACCAAATGGTGCTGTGTTTAAATATGTCCCAAATAAACCACTTGCCTCCCAAGGACCATCACTCTGCTCACCATAGAGGTCGCAGAGACCCCTACAACAATCTCCTGACTCCAAATCTAGTATCTATGCTAAACACTTTAGTCCCCAAGGAACATAATCCTGAAATCATACATATTAGTGAAATGTGCCCCAAATTATACTCTTCCCCATGGAATGAACTCAAGTAAGAAAATAACATTAGAAGAGTCTACATGACTAGGAACTTGCAAATAAATCCTTTATATAAAAATACTCCTGGAGACAAAGAAATGTGATTAAAGTTCCACACAACAGTCACACAAATTTTACATTGGTATAAAGCAGAGGCTACATTTGTATTACAATAAAACATCACAAGTTTCCAAGGGAAATTTTAGACAACTCCAAGCCGTTTATTTCAGGACTGAACAGTCTTAAAGAAAGTAGAAGGAACATCACACAACAGGGCAAACCTAACAAACATTCCTGCAGTCTTGGGTGGTAGATGTTCACTAGGCTTTAAATATATCTCTGTATTTGAGAACTGCTATGACAAAGTGCTGGGGAAAAAGCAGAAACAGAACACTCACTTTAGCAACTTACATGGTCAGCAGGCTGGCTACCCAGAAGCCAGCCGGCTTCCACCTGGCTTTCATTGAGTGTTGCTAGTTATTGCTCAGGCCCACACACAGTATGTTAGGAACAGAGGCCACAACACTGACTAGAACAGGACTTTGGCCCTCCCCTGGGGCCCACACAAAAGGGAACTGTATTTCCAGGAGTCACTCTGTACTACATTCTGAGGGGCAAGTGTCCAGCAGGCTACCCTTTCCTTTCTCTGTCAGGTAGGGCTGGGTTCTGCTAAGGAGACACTGGGCAGGACAATGAACACCTCTCCACACTCCACGTTTTCAACTAGAATTGTTTTCCTGTTTTGCTTTTCTATTAACCTGATTTTTTTTTTTTTTTTTTGGTGGGGGTTGAGCAGTTTAAAACATCAAAGACACGGGTGACACTCAGAGAAATAACTAGGTTAACTCCATTTGAGTGACCTCAAGGCTTGTGACTGAGTGTTAACTTGTTCAGGTTGATCACACTTGGTTCATTTTTCTGGTTTCTGGGAATTGGGAAGCACCAGTCCATTTCATTCCGCAGACAATCACACATGACAGCTACTCTGAGAATGCTGACATTTAAAGAGTATTTCAACAGACTATCAAATGACAATTGACTATACCCTAGTCACCCACTTACGGCGTCTAGGAAACCAAACACCCCACAAAACCAAGTAATGGCATTTTATATTAAGACAATGAAGAGGACTTAAGGCATGTCAGAAAAGAAGTGGGTTAATAACAGAAAAAAAAAAAAAAAGAAAAGCACTTCAAAGTCTTAAGTTAGAAAAACCTCTAGTAATTAAAATCTTTTCTGGTCACAAGAAATTAAGGAAACTCTTATAAAGCAGTAGCAAGTAACTTCTCTATTAAGAGAACAGTCTAATTGCACACATAATTCACAAGTTAGTCTTAATTTGCCTGATACTGATAAAAATTCCACCTTATGCCAGTCATGAAATTTAACTGTGAGATATCATCCAACGCCTGTCAGTTGATTTCATTAGGGTGATAAAAGCCCTTCTTGCATTCTAATTCACCCTTCCCTCCTTTTTGGAAGGAAACATTGAACAGCCAGAAATGGTCATAGCCAAAGGGCAGTAACCAATTACCAAACTACAATCACCACCAGGCCAGGTCTGATTTCTAATAGGAAAATATTTGCCTTGGAGAAAAATCTTCAATAATGAGCTGGACATTTTTGGAAGAGAAAACAATTGTTAAGAAACCATGACCAACATACTGCAGACACAGGTCAGATTCTTACAGACCAACTGGTGAAATGAGAATGCTTAGGACTGGGGTGGGGAGCTGGGGGGATGGGATGACAACTAAGAAGTGTGTCTAAAAAACCAGCTTGATCATTTTACTCTGCATTCATGGTGTCTGTCATAAGATAATCAGTTGGCTCATTATAAACATCAAATTTGAGAAGTCATAAAACTACATTAGACGTACTTTAGGTGATACACATTAAAATAAGGCACTGTGTCAGTAGTGGGGAGTCACACTGATTTCCCACTGTTAAAGCCAGGATTGTCAGTGTTTGTGGCTTAACACTGAGCATCTCAATACATACACTAGAAACATCTAGTCCAACTTTCTCTACAGGCAGGGATATCCTCATGCTGGGAAAAGTTTAACTTAGTCAAAAAACTCTAACTTAGGCAAAAAAAAAACTCAAGATGCTGGGAGTTTAAAAAAACAAAACAAAACAAAAAACCAAAACCAAGGCAGGAAATGACTGTTCTTACCACCTGATACAGGCATCTTTTAAATAGAAATCTGACCAGGAAGCTTTTAAATACCATTTCCTTTTTTCAAAACACAGAGGGGAAAGGTAGCTGATATTTTATGGTGACATTCAACTTTCTGATAAAAATGTTTATTATGGAATATGAAAAAAATAAGAACACATACAGAAAATAGGACCTCAAAAAGTTCAGTACATTTTCAAAATAAATACAAAAATAACTATTGCTTGCTTTTTCAGGAAACCCCACATTTATTCAATGGGAAACAACTGCAGGAATGGGGCAATGCAGGTTTCCCTAGGTAGGAGATGCTGCAAGTGGCTCAGGGGCTGCTGAAGACACAGCTAAGACGGCATACACCCGGAAACCAACTGGTGATGCATGATGAGCTTGTGCTAAGGGAGGGGACAAGGTCTTTCCTTCACCTTTATGGGTGGAATGAAGCAAAGAGAGAAAAAAAAGGAGGTCAAAGTGCTACCTTGCCAGGATGGGCTACAAATGAAATGCAGACCCCTCTGTCAAGATCTCTGGGAGTTCTCTGGAAAGCAGGGCAGATCTAGAACTGGCCAGCGGTTCTGATTTGGCCGGAGATAGAAGTCCCTTTTCTTATGACCAGAAAGCGTAAACAATCTTGTGTAAACAGCAGGAACCCTTAGGTTCCTTGTAAGTGCTCTAATTAGTTGTAGG
Source organism: Cricetulus griseus (assembly GCF_003668045.3). Taxonomy (NCBI): domain Eukaryota; kingdom Metazoa; phylum Chordata; class Mammalia; order Rodentia; family Cricetidae; genus Cricetulus; species Cricetulus griseus. The sequence goes on from NC_048599.1 coordinate 75,934,898, forward strand.
ACTCCCTAAGAACTAGATTCCACAGGATAATGGCACAAGGATCACCTGTTTCTCATATTACACCAATACATTCTATAGAATGTATCAGAACTGGCATTGAGCTGGACTAAAACCACCGACTCAAGCTCAACCACTGTGACTGCCAACCTTGATTTAGATATCTCTCAAATACCCACAATTTTAGTTTTAACAAATTCTATTGTGTGGAGATAAATTTCATTTATTTTTATTTTATGTGCTTTGGTGTTCTGCCTGCATGTATGTCTGTATGAGTGTGTCAGGTCCCCTGGAACTGGAGTTAACAGAGAGCTGTAAACTACCATGTGGGTGCTGAGAAATTGAACCTGGGTCCTTTGGAAGAATAGCTAGTGCTCTTAACCACTGAGCCATTTCTCCATTTCCTTGAGGAAATCAATTTTATTTTAATTAAACTAAATCAAAATGTAGTCAAGAGGACTGACAAGTTTTCTGGCTGCAAGAGTTTCTGTAGCCACCCATAAGATGCCTGCCATTTAATGGCTGATGAGCTGAATCACTTTTAATATTTATGCTGGTGATTTTGTGTTTGCAAGCAAAAGAAGACACGCACAGGGTTGTGGAAACCAAGCTGCATTGAACAGACAAGAAAGCTTACGTGGAAGTAACAGTCGACAGTTGGCAACCACATTACCACAGTATTACACACTGGAGAAGCTGCTGTGGAGCCTCAGAATATGCAAGCAGGGAAGAAGCACTTGGTGCTCAACAGACAAGATGTTCACACTAAAGTAAGGGTTAATGCAGCCCCTGGATCCTCAGTGAACAACGGGGAAGGCAACACATGAGAACTTAGGTTTTCCAGGGACCATGGTTCAAAACTTCTGAAATTCACAGGCATCAACTAAAATGAGAACTCAGCACCTGAGCAGCAACTTTCTCACTGGTGTCAGCACAGGCAGTAGTGATTCTCATGTTTAATATAGTCATAAATGTCCTAAAAACAGCCTCGGTTTCTAAGGCACCTAGTATTATTAAACAATTGAGCTTCAGCACACTAACTCTGGCTGACTAACAGCACATTGTCTTTGGACTTCCATGGGAAAAAGCCCATGGAAGTACAATGAAGAGGTACGCTAACTGACAAGCAGATTAGGCACAGCCCTTCAAATGTTAAGTTTCTGAAGACATAGGGGACACGTAGATTCCTATGAAAATTGTCTCAGGTATTTGTAACAGTCAGAAGTAGAAAGACCTCGCTGATAATATTTGCTGCTAGGTGTTACACCTCTCCCACTGCTTGTTTGAATATTCTTTTTTGAGACCAGGTAAGGAAGGCACTGTTGTTCATTCGTGTGGTTTGTAGTTCTTTAACATGAGTATATGGATGTTACACTCCTGCATCAGTACTTCGTGGCTGGAAACCCTCCTTCCGAAGGCCACCCATATCAAATCGAGTAGAGACTTCACAGCGTACTAATAACGTGTCATCCTTAACGAAGGTTCCCTGTCTTAAGGCTTCCAGGTGCATAAATGTTACATAGCCAAAACCTTTGGGGTTCCGTGGGATTGTGGGACGCTGAAAGGCAAGCAGCTCTGGTTTGGCATCCATGACCTCTTCATGGTTTTGCCTTATTACTGCTTCAGACTGATCAAGAATTGTGAGGCGTATTGTACCCTGGAAGGGCCAGGGGAGATGGCTGTCATACTCTCCTTGCATTGTGTGGACAAATAGGGATATATAGTTTGCACAGCGCTGAGCCGTTGGTAACTGAAGGTGCAGGCGCATGCACAGCTTGTACCCAGGTCTGCCTGTGTAGAATCCAGGGCTATGAATGACAACAGGTTTCTCCTCTTCTTGGGATTTCAAGTGCATCCCAAAGTTGCCAATCTTCCAAATATAAATCCCATTACACTGCTGTGCTTCCATTTCAGCAACTTTGTCCTCAAGGGTACGAATGGTTCGTTTGAGCTCGCTTACATGTATACTCTGAGTTTCCATTTTGGCAGTCAGTTCCCGGATTTGATGGTCCTGTCTTACTAGGCGACTTTCCAACTGTTTGATAGTTTCCTCATAATTTGGGTCCTCTGGACAACATCCCCGGGATGGAGAGGAAGTATCACATGAACGCAAAGTAAGGTTTACATCATGAACAGCCTGGGCCAACAGTCTCATGTGCAACTGGGTATTCTCTTGCAGGTGTCGTGCCAAGTGATTTCTTTGCATCTGAAACAGAAGCACAAGCCATAAGTTGGGAACATTTCCTCGTCACTGAGGATGAGGAAAAGGACTAGGCTAGGCAGACAAGAGGTTTGAAAAGTAACATCACAATTTCTCTAACCTTTATCACTTCTCTGTGTTGTCACCTGATTCAATGAAATAATCCTCTTATTTTATTGGAGCTAACTGATGAACACTCTCAGCTGTTACTCCTACAAATCTCCCTTCTGTTAAAGTAGCATCTATACCCATCTTTCTTTGTAGACTCGAAGACACCAAACACCCAGGTCTCTTTTCCACATGCTCCTTCCTCTAATGTTTCTCTTCTGAGAGTACAGCTAATAAAATCTTTGCATTAGAAAAACAAGTCAAAGCTTTCTATGGATTATACTTCCTTTCGTCAATATCATTTTCTCCCCTTTAAAGCTACCTGAGCCTGCCTGTCAAGTCCTCAACTCCCACTCATGATGCTGACTTACTGCAAACTGCCATCCCTATAGTATTCGAAGACCATCAAATTCCTACATGTTCTATAATCATAAAATAATGTATATTATAGAAAAATAGAAAATACAGGTGATTAAAAAGAAAACAGGCTATTATCTTAGTATTTTCATGTATTTCAAGTTTTCTCTCTATGCACATAATACAAAACTTCGTCATAACATTTAAGTGTATGAGTTACCATTCTATTTGATCTTTTGAACTGTGAAGTATGTTTATTATAAGTATTTGTAAAAGCAGAGCAGAAAAGCAAACATGTAATTGCATACCACAGAGAAAACAAGGCCAACACACACCGTAAGCTGTCAGACACTTCACGCTATAACCCCATCTAGAAGCTAACCTGGGAGACTATGGCAGGACTGTCCTTACCAGATGAACTTGTTTTAAACACTGTTCATTCAGGTTTCTTTCCTTGCTTACCTCTTTCCCATAACACGAATTCTTTATCATTGCAATACCGACTCCATTCTTTCTTACTCTTCCCAATCAGTATGCTGAGTTACACAGGGCCATCTCCATTTGAATGCCAGAGCTGAGTAGACTCAATACCACTAAAACACCCTTTCCTTCTTTTTAAGCTTCCAGCTGTACAGCTCGTCCTGTGTTCACTCTTTTTGTTGAGGTCTTTACCGCCAACCCAGTGACTAAGGCCAGAAACCCACAGTCATTCTGGATGCCCCTCTTCTCTGTCTACCGTATATACTTTGTTACTATTAGGTCTTCCCTCCTAAATGTGTCTGGGATTCCTAGATCTCTATCTACTAACTTTAATTATTCGTGCTGTGCTAATTTTGGGTGTTAGTGAAAAGTTCAGATACCGCCTTTCCTTATTCTACTTTAGATCTTCCATGTTGTTGCTGGATTGAATAACATAAAAAAGAAAAACCTTAAAGCAAAACAACAACAACAACAACAAAATAAGTCACCACATTCACTCACTTTCTCTTGTCTTCTTACACATTCTTTTTGGTAGAATTTTACTTTTATTTTATTTTATTATAGGTATGCGTTTGTGTCTGTGTTTGGGGATGCACATGAATGCAGATGCTACAGAGGCCAGAGGTGTAGGATTTCCTGGGGCTGGAGCTGCAGGCCACTGTGAACCACCTGATGTAGGCAGGTGCTAGCAACTACTAGGCCAATTTCCAGAGCTGCCCTGAACATTGTTTTCCCCACCTGTTAAGACTCAGTCCACAGGCGGGAAGATGGCAATGGTGTCTGCCACCAAGATTGACAATCTGAGCTTGACCCCCTGGGGTCCACATGGCAGAAGGAAAGAGCCAACCCCTGTAGGCTGTCCTTTGACCTCCACATGCATGCCATGGAACGCAGCCACCCACATACACACTTATGTGCATACGTGCACAGATGCATACACACCAACTAAAAAGGACAAAGATTTAGTCTAAACATGTTCAGTCATGTCTACCTAAATACGTAAGCCATTACTACCTGTGTAATAGCATCAATATTCATAATAATTTACATCAACAGTGCTTACACGTAAATGTTTTCTGAAAACTTAAAATTTGTTGGTATTCTTCAGTACAGATGAGTAGTTTTTTAAATTCATATTCCAGAATTCAAAGAAAACTTACCTTCTCATGACAGCCAAAAACACTGAATGTGCAAGGGATTGGAGCTGTCGGGCAGTCTAGATCATAATGATTAGGCATCTGAAAATCAAAATGAAAGCTGAAAAATGTCTTCCTCTGCATATCATGCTCTAGATGATGATAGTACATTTAAAAGTCTTACACTAAGCAAAACTATGTTATTATCTATGGTTTCTTCACAATTTTTAGAGAAATTAAATATTAACATCTAATTAACATATAATTAAATATTACATCACCCAATTCACTAAACTTCATTTCTTAAAATGGATTTGTTTCTGCTGTAGAGAACTGGCGCCCTCTTGTGGCATTTTTCAAGAAAACACCCCCTTAACAACTAGTAAGGCAAACCCAGAGAGCCCTCTCTGTGGTCTAGGCCATTTAATAAGGGACTGGTTATACATTCATTAAAGTCTCTGAACAGACCGATTACTTTCCATATGACAATCTTTTACAAATCATTTTATCTTTGAAACCTGGCCTATTTTGACTATACTGGGGAACTTGGTTATTACATGGTAGAGACACAACCATCCCAGGCTGGACACTGCACCCCACACTCGACTCAAGTTACCGTGTGGTCATAGGACAGTCTTATCTGCTTCAAGAAAAGTGTCACCAGTCAGCACAATCAACACCACCAGACATTTATTATTCTTCTGGAAATAGGACTGACCCTGGGCACAGTCTGCGGAGGCTTTTTATTTAACATTTCTAAAAAAAAAAAAGTCCCAGGATTTCCCCTCATGTGTTTTTGTCTTGCTTCTTTGTGGTCCATGATCCCAGTTGAGGCTGTCAGCATAATGAAGCCAAACTGATGGGATGGGAGCAGATTGTTAGTGCTATTTTTCTAGGTCTCTGAGCTGTCAAATATAGGGCTGATCACTCCACACTTGCTCAGCCTGCCTGTGAGGTTTATCAACAATGATTTCAAATCTGCCAATGTAGCCAGGCTTCATCATCATGGTTAGGAACTGAATGATGATTTTGGAGCATGGCCTGATGAGGATCTGGCATTTGCCTTTCTTCTCAGCATTGCTGATGTGCTTGAGACTATCTGCCAGTATATTCATGTACACCATGATGAAAGATAGTGGAGGAATTTCAGCCTTTAATTTGGGAGCTCAAGAATATATTCTTTAGGGTGAGACACATTAAAGGAGGTCATATTTTTAAAATGGTACCAAGAGATTAGGGTGTGATGGTACATGCCTTTAATCCCAGCACTTGGAGGCAGGGGCTGGTAGATCTTTGTAAATTCAAGACCAATCTGATCCACACAGTGAGTTCCAGGCTAGCCAGGGCCACATGGAGAGACCCTGTCTCAAAAACAAAATAAAACCTAGAACCAACCAACCAACCACAGAAAGTACCAAGGGGCTAGAGAGCAGCTCACTGGTAGAGTACACTCACCTAGCATGTGTGAACTCTGGGATGTGAAACCCCAGGACAGAAAAGAAAAAGAAAAGGAAAAGAGAGGAGGAGGGGAAGAGAAAGAGGAGGAGGGACAGAAAGAGGGAGGAAAGAAGCCACGTGAAAGTAGGGCCCAATTTTCACTAGAAATTGAGTCACAGCAGTGGACTGAGGTGAAGATAATGTCACAGCAAGCATCAAAGTCCAGTTCTTCTGATGTTTCATTATGGTTTTTGTCTTTACTAAATTTTATTTTGTTGAGCTTTTACAAGTATAGCATAGTTTCCTTTAAATATTGAGAACAAAAGAGAAAACCAGGGGTATGGGATGACTTCATAAGCATAACGTTTAACACCTTCAAATTCTTGGAAAAAATACTACTAATAGATAAATGGGAACATTTAGTCATTTTTACTAAGTAAGTAATCAGTGAGTTTTTCACTTACAGCCTTTTCGGGCTCACACAGATTTAGTGACTAATATTCATCCTGTGTGGTAAACTCCCTAAATGCCAACAGATAGCAATTGGATGGAATTTTCCTTTCTTTATTAGTAATTAAAATATAACAGTTTTCTACTACAACTGTTGCCTCTGATAATGCCCAGCAGTGGCCTGAAGCCCTCTACCTGCCCTAGGAGTGGGCCCTGCACATTACTGTGCTACTGAGCACGTGAGCTTTCTTCTGCTTCCTCCTTCTTTCAGCCAACATCTGGACAACCAGGCCCTCATGTCAGTGTGTAAATACATTCTTATACAAGTCTGTTTTTAAGGGGGGAGGGGCCCTTTACTGCCAATGGAATCCTTTTTTTTTTTTTTTTTTTTTTTGAAAAGCATCTCTCTACATAGTCCAGGAACTCACTACGTAGATGAGACTGGCTTTAAACTCACCTGCCTCTGACTCCTGAGTATTGAGATTAAAGGTGTACACTAGCCACCATGCCCAGCTCACCAATGGAATTCTTATAAATACATATAAACACAGGTACTATGCAGATGACTCAGAAATTTTATTTATTATTTTCTTTTCTTTTTTTCTTATTATTTTATTTGAATTAGAAACAAGATTGTTTTACATGTCAATCCCAGTTCCCTTGTCCCTCCTGTCCTCCCCTACGCCCCCCCCCCCCCCGCCCCCAACTAAAACCCTACTTATCACATATCCTTTCTGCTTCCCCTGGATGGTGAGGCCTTCCATAGGGTGTCATCAGAGTCTATCGTATCCTTTGGGATAGGGTCTAGGCCCACCCTGTGTGTCTTGGCTCAGGGAGGATTCCCCTATGTGGAATGGGCTCCCAAAGCCCCCACCTGTGCTAGGGATAAGTACTGAACAACTACAGGAGGTCCTGTAGTTTTCTGAGGTTTCCTCACTGAAACCCATGTTCCTGGGGTCTGGATCAGTCCCATGCTGGTATCCCAGCTATCAGTCTGGGGAGCAAGAGTTCCCCGATGTTCAGGTCAGCTGTTTCGACTCAGAATTTTTTTTTTTTTTTTTTTGAGACAGGGTTTCTCTGTGTAGCTTTGGAGTCTATCCTGGAACTTGCTCTGGAGACCAGGCTGGCCTCACACTCACAGAGATACCCCTGTTTCTGCCTCCCGAGTGCTGGGATTAAAGTTGTGCACCACCAATGCCTAGCCCTTGACTCAGATATTTCAAACATCTACAAATACTAGATTTTTTGTTCCTTTGAAATATTAATTACATTAATTTGTATAATTTTTTTGTACAGCAAAATGCTTCAACACATACTGATTTTAAATTTTCAATTAAAAAAATGTAGCACTTCTTTAAGTTCTTAAACAAATAGTAATTTGCAAAAGAGATTCCTACCTGTTCTCTGATGAGGACTGTACCACAGTATTCACAGATGATATTTGCCAAAGGACAGGTCTGATCATGGATCTAAGTTGTATGAGAGAATTAAGAAATGCATGAGAAAGTCTGAAAAAGTTAAAAGACTAATTTTTATAATTTTTTCACCGTGAGCAAATGAAGAACATTTGTTTATGCAAAGTCACAATAGGAGACTTCTACTAGTTAATGAGACTCAGACTTCAGACTCCTTCAAACAGTTTGTAAGCATGCAAAACAGAGATGACCTCTTTTGAACTTGAAGCACAGCACCCCTGAGTAGTATGGATATCACTTGTTGATGTAATTCTCTAAGGGCAAAAGTTTTTAGCAGCAGCATGACAAGTTAATTACAATTCTTTCCAGTAAGTTAACAAGTAAGCAAACAAACAAGCAATCAAAAAGCATTAAGGCTTTGGTACCTAAGTTCTCAGAAGGTTGAGTCCCATTTTTTAGAACACAGTAACTTTGGTTTAATAAATAGGTATGCTGAGAAATAGACAAACCTTCCTTATTAGTTCATGGAATTTGTTCAAGTTGAGAAAGGTACCAAATTTGTTCCAATTATGACTAAGACTTTACATATTTACTATTAGCAAGTCAGCCGAATTTTCTTGACTATTTTATCAACACACTAAATATAAAATGCTTGATTTCCTAAGGAACAAATTTAGAAGAACAGAAGTTTAAGGAAGTAACTAAGTATTAGTTATAGAGTAACACAGACTAATGCAGCTTATTTTAGTAAAGAGTACAAGGGTAGGGTTTCAATGCCCCCCCACCCCCCAACTGACAACATTGGATGAAGCTAATTAGCTTCTTTACATCCCAGCTGAATGAAAACAAGTGCTCTACAATCATGATGCTGCTAGGACACTGTTTCTTTTTAAAGGTTAACTTCAACAAAATACAATATACACACTGAAAAGTGAATGGAGCCAATGGAACACACTTTGCAGTATTTAATGAATTCTTTCTTACATATACATCAGCTCACACTCTTTGTGAAATACATCTTACACAGCAGTCATGTTACTTCTTTGTCTGCCATCTGACCATACATTAAAATTCAGACAGGGAGTAAACCAGCATATACCTCTCCTAGTAGCTCTTGTTCATTGTTTACTCTCAGTACTTAGTTTAATGCTTTCTAAGGATATGTAAATATAAACTCCACATTTATGGACCGGTGGGTTCCCCGAAACTTTATTTATTTCTTTCATAAAAATTAGCTTTTAAAAACTGATAATATAGCTGGGTGGTGGTGGCACACACCTTTAATCCCAGCACTTAGGAGGCGGAGGCAGAGGCAGAGGCAGAGGCAGAGGCAGAGGCAGATGGATCTCTGTAACGATAAATCTTTCTGCCAAGCTGCCGGAGCCCCACAGTCACATGGGTGCCCGAAATAACACATAGAGTCTTATATTAATTACAATGCTGCTGGACAATGACTAGGATTTCTTATCTGCTAGCTCAGTCTTAATTGGTTAGCCTGGTTTACAGAGAGAGTTCCAGGACAGCCAGGGGCTACACAGAGAAACTCTGTCTTGAAAAACAACAATAAAAGAACCAAAACAAAAAATTCATATTTTACTTTTTGTACTTAATATCCTTATCTAATGCTAACCTCTTCAAATAAGTATTTTAAATGTAATGAACAAATTTAAGTTAATACATACCTCTTTCTCTTCAAATGGCATGGACACAGCACAGTTCACACAGGAAACCTGTCTCCTGGGACAATCCTCGATAATGTGTATATGGAAGTGGCACTTTTGGAAAGGACGTTGGCATTGGGGACAATTCATAAGAGCAAATTCACAATGTGCTTGATGATCCTATAATGAAGTAGTTGATTAGCATTTAAAACCCTAAAAATGTTTTCTAGAGATAATCTTTTCTAAGAATACAGTTCTTTCAGATTTAATTATAACTGTCAATTTGGTACAAGACAAGTCACCTGAGAAGGGAGTCTCAATTGAGGGACTGCTCAAATCAGATTGGTCTCTGGGCATGTCTCTAGGGGACCGTTTTGATTGTTAACTGAAGTAGGAGGGCCCAGCCCACTGTGGGTGGCCTCATTTCAGGTTTCATTGGCAGGTTTCAATGGGCTGTATAAGAAAGCTAGCCAAGTAAGGGCCTATGAGCTAGCCAGCAAATTGTGTTCCTCCAGCAATTCTGAGTTCAGGCCTGACTTACTCAGTAACAGACTATTATCTGGAACTGTAAGCCAAATACAGCCTTTCCTACTCTAAACTGCTTTTGGTCAGAGTGTATTATCACAGCAACAGAGACTAAGTAAGAACAATGACTAAAGCCCACATTCTCTAGCCATATACAGCATGAAGGTCTTAATGAAGTCTTTCAAACAATAATGTGATGCCAATTGTATAAAAAGAATATAAAGTTTCAAGTTAATATATCCAGTTAGAGAAGTTTTGGAAAGAAGTTAGATTTCCAGATTAGAAATATATACTGTGCCAAAAGGGTCACGCCCACAAAAAGGGCTGAAGTGGTTAAAAGGGAACGCTGCTCTTCAAGGGGACCCAAGTTCTGTTATCAACTGCCTATAACTCCAGGGGAATCCAATAGCTCTTCTGGCCTTCATGGAGGTGGGGATGGACACACACACACACACACACACACACACACACACACACACACACACACACACACACACACACACGGGAAAGAGACAGACAGAGAGAGGGGGCGAGAGAGAGGGAGGGAGGAGGGAGAGGGAAAGAGGAAGGGAGGGAGGGAGGAGTAATGAGTAAATCTTTTTGTAAAAAAGACCAAAATAAAAGGGACAGCCTTCAAACCTGACCTAAACATTAAGTCTCAAATAGAATATTACCCATATTTGATTTCTGGAAAAAAAACCCCAAACGCCAAAGAATTGATTTATTTTAATTAAAAAGAAAATTATCTCATTGCTTCAGCTAATTTCCAACTACATGATTATTTTATTCAGTGAATAGTACTGTGTGCAATTTAGAAAAATAGAGAAAGTACAGTGAAGGTACTGAGATGATGGCTGTAAGACACTTCTTTTCTTATTTCAAAATGAGAGAAATAAAGTTATGGGGTTAAGATATAACTTGCAATTAAGGAGTTCTTCAACTATTGAACTGTAGATGTGCTGATCTGAAAAACTCCCAAGAGCACAGGCTTATTTTATTTCTGGGATAAAGCCAAAGCAGAAAGAATAAAACATTTTCTAATTTTCTACACTTAATGATGGCAAGAATTTATTCACCAATCCTGATCTGCTATAATGATACACAGATAACAGAGCAAAGTTGTTATGCTTTAGAGACTGCATTGTAACAACAGCTAGAAAACATCCTTAATACCTCGAGATGTCTCAGTTCCATCTTTTGCAAACAGCCTTTATTTGGGCACTTTACCGTCAGGGACAGAATCTCTCGCTTTGCGAAATTGTCAGGAAACAGTTGATTTTCCAGCAGTATTTCATTGTCAACTGGACACTTGTGACCTGCATCCCTAAAAGAAGCGGGAACTTAGAGTTAATAGCCTGAAGCCTCCACCTTGCAAGACTGACTGCAGCATTCTATATGAAATAACACATGCATTATATTGCACAGCAGCACCAGAATCACAATGCACTGTGGAGTTTATGAATTGACTTATGAGATGAATGCAAACTCGCACTGTACTATTTATCAAAAGCTAACAGGCTGTAGATTGTGGGATAGATCCCAGCTATACAATAAGCAAAACAATGAATAAACTTATAGTTTGATTGGCAAAAAAATGAAGTGAAGGTCAGTTAGGAAACAATTCGGGCAATCTGGCTGGCTGTGCTCTGAAATACATCTACAGTCTGTCAGTAAGTCACACAATGCTGCTCACAGTATTAGCAACACGTTTATAGTGTATTGCCTAGTTACAAACAAAAATTGAATCAGTTAGCAGTCAGCACCCTTCTGGGGCTTCTGGTAGGCTTTGAAACAAGGCCTATGATCTGCCAGCTCCTGAGCAACAAAAGGATAGTTTTATTTGCATATCTATGGTTAACTATAGTAGAGCCAAAGGGCCTCTGTGGTGGGCTTCTCAGTATTCTACCTCCCCTTGTCTTATGGTAGGGAAAATCACCTTCAGGAAACCTGGGAGTCTTCCATTCCCTTTGAACTTTTTGGTATGTCTCAAAAAATCTTTTAGAGATACTTTTATTTTGAATTATGTGTGTGCATCTGTATGGATGTATGTGCACCAGAGAGCAGGTGCTCATGGAAGCCAGAGGTATTGGATCCTCTGAAGCTGGAGTTACAGGAAGTTATGAACTACCTGCTAGGGGGTTCTGGGAACTGACTTGAGTTCTCTGGAAGAGCAGTAAATGCTCTTAACCACGAAGCCATCTTTCCAGCCATCCAGAGATGTTTCAGTCTTGTCTCACAAAATGTGATAATGAGGTAGGCCACAGGAGCCTTAATCCATCACTGAACCATTTCTTCAGCACTATGTGCTGCTGTGAGTGGGATATGGCATCTGCTGTCCAACAGCACAGAACTAAACCAAGTGAGACAGAGCTGATCTCTATGGTGTGTGTTTAAGATTACATAGTGCAGGCCAGGTATGGGATCTCTGTGAGTTCGAGGCCAGCCTGGTCCACATAGGGAGCTCTAGGACTACATACCTTGTCTCAAAACAAACAAACAAACAAAAAAACAAAACAAACAAACAAACAAAAACCCCTCAAAAAAACCTAATAAACTGCCAGACACTTTTAAAACATAGAAAGCCAGGTACAAATCTTGTAGAACATGCATATCTATATGAAAGTAAGAAATTTACAAAGTAAACCTAAACTTACAGCCAATACCCATAGTCTTAAGAAATCCAAAAGAAAATGAATTAGACCAAGATCCATTTTGATTTTGATTTCTTTCCTTTTTTTTTTGGTTTTTCGAGTCCGGGTTTCTCTGTGTAGTTTTGTAGACCCAGGCTGGCCTCAAACTTACAGATATCCTGTGCCACCACCGCCCAACTTCATTTTGATTTTTTGAATGACAATCAAGGAAGATTTATAGTAGTTCCTCTTAAGAGATTAAAGCATTTCTAGCCTCAAGGGAAACAGAACTAAAGTCTCAGATTTCCTTTTGTGGGATTTGTTTCTTTCTCATAACGCTATCCTACAACTTCCAAAATATTTTGCTGCAAAGATTAGCTAGCTACTTCCCTGGACACTTGATAAAATAGTGTACATTTCTCTCTTTAAGAAATCAGCATGTCACATGTGCTACCAATTGCTGTGGCCTAAACTGGCCCAGGGAACACTGTGACCTCACAAGCTGAGCTGAAGGTGATACTATTAGCATTCAGTGGACACACAGCAGGCATGAAGCTCAGGGTCTAACAGAAGACATTCTGCCAAATAAAGAATCATTTGCCCCCAAATATCAATAGTGCCAAGGCTGGGAAACAAACACGCAGAGAAACAACAAACACATAGCCTATCCTCCATAGATACTATTGGTTCAATGCCAGGCAACACATTTCCCCTCAAATTGAAGAGATGTGCTGCTCCCATGTAACTTAATTCAAGCTCCATGTATGGGTAAAGTCACCTTAATTAAGTTTTATTGTAAAGTTGGTACAGAAACTGAGAGGTACAAATTCATAGACCACTGAGTATCCCAAGATGGTCTTAGTCTACTTAGGAATCATTACAGTTTGGTCCCTAATACGACAATGCTCAAAACAGAGCTTTGGAGAAGTGACTGGAACTCAATGAGGGCTCTGACCTCCTCAGTGGATTAATCCATTTGTGGGTTCACAGTCTGTGGGTCAGAGTGAAGGTAAAGGAAATCCAGGAGGTGGGACCCAGCTGAACTGAATGAGGATCTTTTTCTCTTGTATATTTTAATCCAGTTACAACATTTACATACCAAGTGCTTACTGTGGGAAAGGCACTATTCTTGTACCTAGAGAAAACCCATTTAACATCTCAGCCTCAAGGAGCTACTTGCCAGTGCTGTAGTCAGGGGAAACAACAACAACAACAAAAAACAACCCCAAACCATATTGATTATGAGGTGTTAAGGGCAAAAGTACTGGGGGGGGGGGCGGGAATCAAAGCCTAGCTGATAAGGAAGATCTGGAGTGTAGGAAGGCAGGCAGGCAGGCAGGCTTGTGTCTTACTGTGGTACTGAGTAGCCAGGACACCTAAGATTGTATTCCAGTTCAATGAGGCAGGTACATTCCTGGCACTTACAAAGAACAGCATGAAGAAAGGAGTGGAAGGAGAGCGAGCACTTGGAGAGGGCAAAAAAAAAAAAAAAAAAAAAAAAAATCACATTTACTCCCAGATAGCTTGTGCACTTTGTTCTGAGCCAAGGACACATCATGTGATGCATATGCCAGGGCTACTCTGGCTGCTGTAATGAGCCCGAGAGAAGGCAAGCTAGGAGGAGAAGGTCTGTTAGAGCTGGCTGTGTGAGCGGGTGCAGTAGCAGTGGGGGCAGAAAGAAAAGAATACGTTATGGAAATGCTGGTCATTTTACAGTTGCTCACAGACAGGAGACAACAGAATTTACCTCAGTTAATATCAGAATACATAATCACAGAATCCGCATTATTCATCTGTTGGATTTATCATATTCTAGTAGCATAATTTAAGGCATATTAAAAATACTATTTTTTATATTTAATTTTAGTATTAGTATAGAATCCTCTCCTAGTCTGCATTAGAACTGCCTGAGGAAAAAGTAGCTATTTACTTTCCAGTTTACCTGGAGGCGAGGGATGGGAAAACATAGAAGCCTACTTTCATACTGCAGTACAACCTGGGATAGGACCCTAACTAACTACCTCTACATCACTTTCTGTCCATTCTTTTTTTTCCTGAGAAGCTTCTTCTGTCTGCTTATTCTTGGCATGAACTCCCTCCCTCCCTCCCTCGATTCTCTCTGTAGCCTTGGCTATCCTAGAACTTGTTCTGTAGACCGGGCTGACCTCAAACTTAGAGATCCGCCTGCCTCTGCTGGGATTAAAGGCGTGCACCACCACTGCCTCAGGGATGGCCTGCTTCTAACATGCTCTTTTTATTTGGTTGTTACAGTCATCATTCTTTCTTAAAATCAAATACCTTATGGATTTGATGATGCAGGCTTTGCAGAACCTGTGGCCACATGGTGTTTGTACAGCTTCCCGTAAAGCCATCAAGCAGATCGGGCATTCATACTTGCTCTCCAAAGGTGGGTCAAACTCCACATCATACCCCTGGATCTCTTCCATAAAGGAGCTGGAGAGGTTCCCAGTGCTGGCAGATCCACTCACACTGTCATCTTTCATCGCAGCACTGCAGGAGGTGGCCATGGCAGCACAACAGTCACTTGAGGACTGATTGGACCCACAGCTGGTTTCACAGTTTAACAGACTCATAGTAGCTTTGTTATCAGTCAATCTGTAAACATGGCAAGAGGAAAAACAACAACAAAAATGCTTTAGCCTGCAAACATATAGTTTATTTATACTAGTCATGTAGTAGTCCATACCTACTATTTAAATATTATTTACAAAATAACTTCTAAAGTGTTTGAGCTTTGTTTCATCTTACTACCACTTCATGGTAAGTTACTGGATTCCCTATGCTGAACACAAAGACTAGATAGATCATTTAAGGAAAGTTCCTGGTCTGATACAGTGACAACAGATGGCTCAAAAGGAAAAATACTTCAGTTACAACACCCTATCATGTGTTTATAGGGTCTGAGATCAGGAATTTAATGTTCATTGTCATGCCCAGCACATAGCACAAAAGAATTTTTCATGTAATAGTAGATGCTAACTAAACATCTACTGAGGAAGTTCTTCACGTCATTAAGGGTCCGTTAGGTATTCTTAGCTGAAGAGAATAGTACAGCCAGCAGGGAACCAAGTGATCACATACCAGTATTGTGTGTGTGTGTGTGTGTGTATGTGTGTGTGTGAGAGAGAGAGAGAGAGAGAGAGAGAGAGAGAGAGAGAGAGAGAGAGAGAGAGAGAGAGAGATCTGAGAGAGAGAGAGAGAGAGAGAGAGAGAGAGAGAGAGAGAGAGAGAGAGAGAGATCTGAGGCAAGTAAGTGGAACCACTCAGAACTTTCTTATTCTGATCTAAAATTCTATGTGGATTCCTAAATGCTCAGTGTGGTGATTTCTATTATATAGAAAGAATGGAATTTAAAAGTGTATATTTATCTCCTTCTGCCTTCAGCCTGATCAGATGACCATGTTTCACTACTAATGACTGGAAAAAAACATGAGATTTCTTTGCCTATGGAAAACTATTGTGCTAGGAGCAGACAGACGCCCTCAAATTATATTACATACATGGGATGTGAACATTTAAAAGCAACTTATAATCCTCTAAACAGCCATGTTTTCAGCTTAATCATCCTTGAGGAAAATTCCTAATGTAAACTATAGTTCTAGAAACAGAATGCAAACTTCTAGTCAATACAACAGACAATAACCCCCATGCCTGTCTATATAAAAATTATGTCTGCCAGTTCACCAAATGGAGGATTAAGCAGAAGTTACCAGGTCACTTAGATGGCTCAGTGGGTAGAGGTGCTTGCCTCTAACTCTGACCACCTGAGTATAATCCCTACAACCCATAAATTGTCCTCTGACCTCCATACATGTGCCATCGACACTCTTCTCACACAGCAGTACATAAATGCATTAAATAGCAATAAAACCCCTAACAACAACAACAATAAAAGAAAGAGGTTCTAGTTGGGTCTAGTGGGGGCAGGTCTGTAATCTTAAGTTAACTACTAGGAAAGCTGAGGCAGGAGGAGAATGAATTCTAGATAAGCATTGACAATTTAGTGAGATCTGCTTTAGAATCAAAAGAAGGCTGGGAAACAACCCAGTGGTGGAGGTCTTGCCTGGCATGTGAAGCTCTAAGTTCAACCTCCTAAACTGGAAATAAAGGCAGGTTCTCACAGTCTTTACACACCTAGGAACAAACACCCTTCTGTATGCTGTAAGACTTTCAATCACTGTCTGACAGGCACCTACAAAGCAGCAGGAGGAGCTAGAGGATGGCGCAGAGGTGAAGAGCTCTTACTCTTCCAGGGGATCTGACTTCCCTATGCAAGTGGACTTACATGTACAGATGTATACAAATCATTAAAAATCAAATAAGTCTTAAACAAAACAAAACAAAACAAAACCCCCAAACCTAAGTGGGGCAGTGCTCTGGTTGCAGGGGCAGTATACAGTGGCTAGGCTAGGCTGGACAGTCTGCACCTAGGCCTTTCTCAGTCACTTGGGCATGACTTGGGCAAATCGGATAATCCTATATTTCAGTTTCCTCCCCTGTTAGTGAAAGATTCCATCTGAGAGTTCCTGCAAGGTCTACATGTGTTAATATGCACTGAATACTAAGAGCTGTACCTGGCAGTCAAAACAAGTTACTATTTCATACAGTTTTACACAGTATTGTCTTCACCTATCAGAAACCATAGAGCTTAAAAAGGTCAACCTGTCCAAGATCATCAATTAAGAAACAAAGTGGGATCAAACCCCAAAGTCTACCTGATCCCAGAACCTAGATACCTCTGCATTACCTGGTTTTTTTTTTTTTTTTTTTTTTTTTGGACAAAATCATTTAAGATTTATTTCTTTTTAAAGTGCTGCCCAGCATTATTACATTGAGTTGATATAACTCCAAAATTCATCTGAGACCTCATACCATTTTACTTTATTTTTGATATAATTTTGAAAAGCTGAAATTATCTCCCAAAGCCTTGCCATTTCTAATGTGAATTCCTAGGAAAGGCTCATTCTGACTGGAAGACAGGAAGGAATGAGACAGTGGTACACAGTAGAACTAGGCATACATGCCTTTCTCCAAACACTGAGTATAAGACCCCCTTTACTGCCTTTATATTTGAGGACAAATGACAGTTATACTATACCACTGATTATATCCTTTGTTAAGTTTCTTCTCTAGTCATGTTTCCTAAAAGTATAATTGTTGGGTGAAAGGACATGCAATTTTTAAAAATTTCTGATGCATGATGTTGCTCACCCAATATATATATCAAAGGCTTTCTAATCTCCACTCCCACATAGTATATACAAGAGTGTCCATTTTATAAATCCTTGATAATAATAAACCCTTAAACTTTTTAGCTGTTTGTTAGTAAAGTCATTTCTGAGACATTAATATTTGTTACTGAGCTGCACAGCACATATCAAAGTGCTAGCTGTATGGCAAACATGAGAGAACTAAGTCTTCTCTTCCTGCAAAATGCTTAAAATTCAGCTATGGGCAGTCTCTATACTGCTTTCTTGCTGTCCAGTTCAAGATTTGAATGTCATCTGATTTAAAGAGTTCTTTTATGAACTCCTGTAGGTTCCTAGGAAAGCATGCTTGATAGATAGTAACAATTCCTTAAAAGGATTTCACTGAAGGAATGCATTGTAAATGCATTCTTAAAAACCTATACAAGCATCTGTGGACAAATGAGGCGTGAGAATGTAAAGAAGGCATGAAGGGGACCACTGTCTTCTGGGAATGACTTGACCACTGCATTGTTGAACTCTCTCAGTAGCCATTGTTACCTGCTCAAGATCCCTCCTTGGGAGCTGCAGAGATGGCTCAGCAGTTAAGAACAAGTGCAGTTCTTCCAGAGCACTCAAGTTTGGATCCCAGCATCCACAGCAGAAGGCTTACAACCACTTATATCTCCAGCTCCTGGGTATCTGATACCTTCTTCTGGCTTCCGTGGGCTATACCCGAGGCATACACAGACACACACACACATATAAATAAAACTAATTAATTAATTAAAAAGATAGATTTCTCCCCTTAACGTTGTCAAGGTAGGGGAAGAGCTCACAAAGAACTACCCTTCTCTGAGGTCTGACTTGCAGTTAAAGTTTGCTGGAGGAGACATTTTCTGCCCTAGTATAAGCACTGTTGAGTTGTCTATGCTCCTAGGGGCCACCCTAATTAAACTCATTGGTTTACCAAATATGCACATTCTCTTATCAGCTCTTAGGGTATAAAACACCAGGGGTATAATTAGAAAAAAAACTATCAACATCAAATTGCTTTCCTTCTCATGCTTGAAGAACACAGAAGCTCTATGTCTTCTAAATATTCTTCAGATAATAATCTTGAAAGTTTATGGGTGTGTACGTGTGCCTGGATATATGTGTGTGTGTGTGTGTGTTTAATATACTGCAATATTTTAACACATTGTATAGTAATTAGACTTCAATTTAATTAATATTAGGAAGATTAAGCTAAAACAAACACTTGAGTACCATTTAGCATTTTAATGTTTACTTTTTCTGAGACAAGTTAAAATATTTTCTCCTTACTTTTACATGTTGCAATGACTTAAGTAAAAAAGCCACATCTCTAATTTCCCTACAGTGAAAAACTGTCTTAATTAATGTTTAGAGAAGAAGAAAAAGTGCACTGAATCAGCTGCAGAGGTGAGAACATAATGTGGCATGTGTAGAAACTCTAGACTCACTAAAATGAGTATTTCTTGGTGTAGTTTTTACTTATTGGGGTGACTTTCTCCATAAATACAGAGGACAGAATGGAATTCACGTCATTCTTCATCTTGTATGTCACGAGTGCATTCTGTGAGCTGTGTAGGACACTTGAATGCAGTGCCACAGAGGTAACCATTACCAACTTAGCTCAACTTTACAGTAAGTAATGAAATTAGCCTTATCAGAAATTATGGTTTCTATCTACAAATCTAGGTATATATTATAATTCAAAAACAATTAAGTTAGATGCCTTATGTGAAGGGTAGGGTGACCAGCAAAAACAGATACTATGCTAGGTAATGTGGATGTTACATTTTGGAAGCATACATTTTATGTTAGCTGGAGTGTATATATAAGTAAACATGTGATTCATAAATCAAGACCACATAAAAGAAAATACTGACAGTTACCTTTACCTTTCTACTACAAGGAGCTCACCTGGTAGGATTCACCAGGTGGAAGGAGAGAAGTGACTTGTCCTGTGACTTCTACACATGAACTTAGGCATGAAGCGCGCGCGCACACACACACACACACACACACACACACACACACACACACACACACGAATGCACTAAAAATTATGTAAAAAAAAAAAAAAACAACAACCCAATTTTCTCTACTAACAGCAACCATGTGCCAAGTCCTTAAAAACCCATTCTTGCTGGGTGGTGGTGGCATACACCTTTAACCCCAGCACTTGGGAGGCAGAAACAGGTGGATCTCTGTGATTCTCAGGCCGGCCTGGTCTGCAGAGTGAGGTCCAGGACCGCTGTTATACAGAGAAACCCTGTCTTGAAAAACAACAACAAAACCCAGAACAAAACAAACCCATTCTAAAAATGCAACGAACTGCAAATGAGCCACAATGGTTAATAAAAAGGTGCTACAAAGTATTCAATTGATGTAAATTAGGTTTGAACTCAAATTCAAGGTCCTTTTGCTAACTCAGGGATTGTTTCTTCCTCCAAAAGCCAAGAATTTTGGACAATCTCTTATACAAGCTAAGTGACCAAAACTTATTACCATAGACAAAAAATGTTGAAATAATCACACACACACACACACACACACACACACACACACACACACACACACACACACACACAGCATCAAGGTTGAAACTCAAATGTGATTCTTGTATGTATCATGTGTACAACCAGTGGCTCAGACACTTTCCTTGAGTCAGATGACACCAAACAGTCTACACTCTACCCTCCACCTCAAAAACCAGAAAGGAAAAAAAAAAAAAAGCTCCTTTCCCTCCGAGCATCATCAAAGGAGGTGTGAAACGCCAGCAACTCAAGTCACAAAGTCTACACTTAGGATGTGACAAGTTGTTCTCGTGTCACCTGCTCTCAGAGAAACAATCAAATCCTATACATCCCAGCTTTAGGTGCTTTTTGTTCACACACGAAGACAGTCTCAGCTGGAGTTCCCCTGAAGCCAAATACTAGGAACAGCTTTATCGACACTGCTTCTGGAACAATCGCTAGAGTGTAGGGGTGGGGAGGGAACATTGGTGTCATCGAACTTTGTTTTTTTAAACTTACAGCTTAGGACCTCTATCGAATTTAACAGGGAACACAAAAAGTTCCCCCCCGCCCCCCGCACTCTGGAAGTTTGAAGGGATTTTTTTTTCTTCTTCTTCTTCTTCTTCTTAATTTAAGCCAGAAGGGACGGGAAAAACCAGCGGGCGATTTCCTTCCCTGGGAAGGGGAAAACACGGGGCGAGGATGAGCAAGGCTGAGGAAGTGGGATGCAGAGAACCGGGAGGCGACAGGAACGCCGGGAGAGGCTCCTAGAACAGGGGCGAATCCAGGATGCGGGGTGAGAGCGGCCCGGAGCCGTACAGCCCCGGGGAGGGGAATGAGGGCGCCCCCGGCCTGTGAGAGGGCAGCGGGCGTGTCCTGCACCTGTTAGACGCCAGGGGCAGAGGCGGCTGCGTGCCAGGACAGGGGATGCCGGGGCGACCCAGACTGGGGAGTGGTGGGGGGCGAGTCCTGGACCCGTGAGAGGACATGGGGATGGTGGCTCCGGTCTGTGGGAGGCGAGGGCCCGCGGCGACATGTCCCCGTCCCGTAGGGAGCCGCGGGTGACTCTCCCAGGCCCACGGCCGCCGGAACCCAAGTTCGAAGTCGCTCACTCACCGCTCGCACACGCAGAGACGCCACAGCCGACCAGGAGGGCTTCCCCGGGCCACAACGCGTCGCCAACACAGGCGGCGCTCGGAGACCAAGCGGCTCCGACGTCAAACTCCTGGTTCGAAGGCAGCAGCCACCGCGTCCGCAGACGGCCGGAGCCTCAGCCCCAGCCGCGGCTGTCACTGCTTCCGCCTTCTCAGCTAGCCAGGAGCAGCGAGGAGAGGGGAGAGCGTCCGGAGACAGAGCGGCGCTGTGGGTGAGGGCGCCCCCTGGCCGTGGTCCTCCACGCTGCAGCTGTCAATCCCGCCTCGCAATGTGCAATTCTGAACTGATTGAAGGAAGGGTGTGTGCATGCGTGCCTGTGTGTGAGTGTGTGTATTGAAGGAAGGATGTGTGTGTGTGTGTGTGTGTGTGTGTGTGTATGTGTGTGTGTGTGTGTGTGTGTGTGTGTGTGTGTGTGTGTGTGTGTGTGTGTGTGTACAGGAGAAAATTGATGGTGATGGGCACATCAATAGCGTTGATAGCAGCAATCCCAAATTATATTTTCTTAGACTTTTAAAAATCCTTCTCCTACTCCTCCCTTTTTGAAAAGAAGTTTTCTCAACAGGTAGCAGCCTACCGTAATCACGTAGTCCTTCCTCTCACCAGACCAGGGAGTCATTTCATGCATGAAACATTTCTTCACAATTGCTGCCATTTGCATTAGCCCCATTTTCAGGCATTGTCACGGGAAATCTGTTTTGAACCCCCAATTTAACTGGATACAAATATCTACGTATTGTAACAGACACACTGCAACAGATTCCCAAAAGATGATCACCGTCATCTGCAAATATGACTCATCTTCTCCATTTGATAGGGAAGGTATTGCAGAGTCACATGTGCATATCCTGAAACTAGAATGTGTGCTTTCAAAACCAGTTTTTCCCCCTATATAAGTCTTGTGGCTTTAGATCAAGTTACTTAATCTATACTTGCTGCAACTCTCTCATCTCCCATTCATGATACATATTAATAAGGTTGCCAGGTAAGGTAAGTAAATACATGTAAACAAATGGTCTAAAGTTATCTAAGGAATAATATGTGCAATAAATAATAACAATAGTACATGTCTGTTTTTGCTGACATTTTAACAAAATGATTCTTTCCAATATAAGATTCTGTCATTACTCAGACTCAGTCCCCCCTCTTAAAGGTGCCTTGAAATAGTTAAGCTATGAAAAGTTTAAAGGATTACACACACGTATTTGTGAGCACATCAGACAGTGTAAGAAGTAAAAGTAAAACAGCTGAATGCCTACACTCCAAGTCTCCTCCTCCATCAGCTGCCTTTCCCACTTATATAAATAAGCTCTTGAGGGATGGAAAACAGGTCATTAAACAAAACCAGGAGATGGGGAAAGGGCCAGTGAGATGGCTCAGTGGGTAAACGAACAAGCCTTTAACCCCAATGATATGAGTTTGAACTACAGGACCTACATTTTAGAAGAGAACCATTTCCCCAAAGTTATCCACTGAACTACACATGTACACAACGGCATGCACACACATGTACACACACACACAAATACACACACACACACACACACACACACACACTTAAAGGGACAAGAAAGGAAGTGCAAGAGCATCAGATTTCTTTTATTTATTACTGTGAGCCCTGGGTGAGTTAGCTACTTATCAAGCTTCCACATCCTAAACCATAGAAAAGGGGACGATGTCTACATTACTGAGTCTGTTGTCAAGGTGAACTAGTAAAAGATGAACATGAGAGAACATGGTGAGAGGCTTTCAAAAAGATTAGATGTTTTGTGTTTATTTCTTCACACTGTTTTTCTAAGTGTTCTTGAGGAATCTCAAGAACAGTTTCCCATTTTTACAAATCCTATACATACTTTGCTACTTTTTGTACATAAAGAGTCTTGGGTGCACCTGTGCTCTGGGCATAGGAAGTTTACACATCTCTCTCTACTTGCAGTCAAGCAGGGCCATGAGAAAGGGCTCATGAGCTGTGATGCTGAAGGGTACTTGTCACTTGGGGCTAACACATTTGATTTTCACTCTATTGCCTATGTTTAACCACCTTATTAGCTCCGTTTGTATAGCTATGACCGAAATACATATCAGACAGAACTTAAGCAAGAAAAATTTAATCTTAGCTTCTGGTTTCTGACATATAAGTCCCTGGCAAGGAGGGTGTGGCAGAGCAGAGGGTGAGCAGCTCATGGTACAGGAGACTGGAAGCCGATGGAGGTAAAGGGAGGGAGAAGAAGAGGAAAAGGTCAGCACAAGACACTGACCTTAAGTCATGCCTCTATCTCCATGAGGTACCTTCTCTGTCCAGACCCCACCTTCCAAGAGTACTACCCCTCCCAGTAGTTTATTGAAATTCTAATTAATGGCATCTTTATCAGCCTCCTAAGTGTTTCTCAATCCAGTTGACAGCCAAGATTAACCAACAAAGCCCTGGAGGCCATGAAGAGTCTGCCAGAAGGAAGAGGTGAACCCTTGTCTTGTGTGGAGAGGAGTCACTTTGGAACATCAGCCCCCACTTTGGGTTTACAGGAGCAGTTCTTTTGTTTTAAGCATTGCCTTGGTGTAGTTGCTTCTGGAGTGTAATCTAGCTCACCTTGGACACATTTCCTTCTTAGTCTTTCTTCTGATGGAAGCAACCAGAACACCAAAGTTGCATTTCTGGCTTTGCTTCTCAGTAAAACTGGATCCTGATAAGGTGTCCTCATGTATAGCATTTGAATAAAATCTGCCTTGTTTTTTTCTCATAGATGAAGTGGTTTCAGATGAGACCATACTGAATACACTCTGCCAACTGGGAAGTCCTATGTAGACAGAGGAACCAGATGTGCTGACTAGCAGGTTCCTGATGTTAATAGCAACTCCAGTGCCTAAGTTCTCTAAGGTGCTGCTAGCTGAAAATGCCTCATTCAATTTTCCTGCAAATAAACTGGATATGTACAAAAGTATAGTCACAATAACATACATGGGTTGTTATTTATTTATTTATTTATTTATTTATTTATTTGCATTGATGCTGATGAGATGGTTCAGTGGGTGAAGGCACTTGCCATCAAGCCTGGTGAACTGAGTTCAATTTTCAGACTCACATGGTGGAAGAAGAGAAAAGACTCCCAAAAGTTGTTTTATTATCTCCACACATATGCTGTGGAATGTGTGCATACACACATACACATGCCAGGAGCCATGGCACAGGTAACCTTAGACCATTAAAGAGACTTGGGCTGCTTCAGAAAATCTCTTGTAAAGTTTGCCAGCATTTTCTAAGTAACTCATTACATTTGGAGAATAGCTAACTTCAGTCCCAATCTACTCCTCCATTCCTCCTAGCTACCTGATAAGACAACCCAGGCTTGCACAAATAGAGGTTAGCAAACAGGCTTACACAAATAGCTAGTTTATAACAGGCTTACAAAGTAACTGTTAGCAAAGAGGCTCTGGGAAGATAGCTGTTAACAAAGAAGGTCAGGTTATTCTACAACTCTTCCTCCTGTGACCTCTTCACCTTACCAACAACCGGCTTTATTTACATCTCTCCACTTGCCCACCCTGTTATCCTGTTTACCTTCAAGGACACACATACCAAGCAAAGACCTCATTCTCAGACAAGACTCATGTACCAGGCAATAACCTCTCCCTGAGGAATCCCCGCCCCAAGTCTTTCCTGCTTCACCTACTATATAAGGTCACTGAGAAAAATAAAAATTTGCAGCTTGATCAGAAAGCCTGTCTTGCTGTCTTCCTTGTGTCTCTTGTCCCTATTCATTCCAGGTCCTTTGAGGTTCAGGGTTGATGTTGCAGCCCTGCTGGCCAGGCGTGGGGAGCACCACACACACACACACACACACACACACACACACACACACACACACACACACACATACACAAATAGTAAGCATTATTTTATAAATAAAATAGGATATTATGTTCAGGCAATAAGGTTGAGATAGTGAGAGTATTTCCCAAACATTTGAAAATGAGATATCTCTTGGAGAGTTAAATTATAAAATTAAGACACAATTCATTAGTTTAGTATTGAATGAAAATGAGGACACGCCTGCTCCTAGGTATGGTTGAGGGGAAGGTTTTATTGTAGATATGAAGAGAATATAGCTAGAGGCATCTGGAAGGATCCAGGTTGAAGTGGGCGATGAGGGGGTGAGGGAGAAAGAGAGGACAAGTAGATCAAGAGAGGAGCCCAGGACCAAAGGGCCAAGACAGCTCAGGGCCAGAGTTGCTGAATTATATAGGAATGAGAAGCTGAGGGGAGCAAAGCTCAGCCCCATGGGCTGGAGAGGTTTAGAGTAGGGGGTGGGGTGAGAAGTGCTGGGAGGAGCCACAGGTACTGAGTGAGAACTGTCCTGGGTTTCTTTGGGACCTGTCAATTATATTTATCCAACAACAATTACCTACATGTGACAGCCCTGGAGATGACACTTAGATCCATGGCACTTCTACAATGAACATGGCTGACTCATGTAACTAGTCTCATGGTGTGGAAAAGGCAGAAATGTGGCCTCCAAGGCTAGAGTGCAGAAGATGCTTTGTTCTCATAGTTATTCATTCTAAGGGGGACTATTGCTTTGTCTTGAGGATACAAGAACAGTGCTCAGAAAGAGGCTCATGTAATGAAGAGCTTGGCTTTCCTAAACAGGCAGAGGATTGCCCAGGCCCTGAGTGCACCGTCTCAGAAAGTGGAATTCTGCTGTGAGATGAGTGTTTGCTTAAGCATCTAAATTTTTGATAACATTTTATGCAGTAACAGGTAGCAAATGGAAATTGTAGGCATTCCTTACAGCCCGGAAGGTACAGTGGCCTGATGCCATTAATGATGGGATAGAAAAGTGATGACATATTGATCGGTTTCCCATTGTTAACAGTGATGAGTAAACACAAAAGAGAACACAAATGAATGTCTTAGTTATGGTTTCTATTGCTGTGAAGTGATACCAGGACCTCAGCAACTCCTATAAAAGAAAACATTTAATTGCTTACTGTTCAGAGGTTTAGTCAGTTATCATCATGGTGGCATGCAGGCAGACATGGTACTGGAGAGGTAGCTGAGAGTTCTATGTCTTGATCCTTAGGCAGCAGGAAGTGACTATGACACACTGGCCAAGATTGAGCATCTGAGACCACAAAGCCCACCCTAACAGTGACACACTTTCTCCAACAAAGCCGCACTTCCTAATAGTGCCACTTTCTATGCACCAAGCATTCAAACACATGTCTATGGGAGTCATTTCTATGCAAATGACCACAAAGAGCATTCCTTAAAAGGGGCTTTGGACTATGGAAGAGCATTCCACACACAGTAAGATATAGGGTAGCCCCTACTGTTCTCCTATCTCCTCCACACCCTTCTCCATATCTGCCAAAATGAGGCAAAGTTCTCTGAGCAGAGGAGGGAAAAGAGATTGTGAAGTGATGAGGTGGGCACAGACATGTGCAGGAAGGCTCCTGGAGACACCACAGATAGAAAGCGGGTTTGCGAGCAGAGCCTTTGGTTCAGGCAGCTGTCCTGTCTGAGAGCAGACTCTGATCCACTAGCAGACAGAAGTTTAGTTTGGAATTATTCTGTGTTTGTGTTTTACTACTGGAGCAAAAATCCTTGAGACTTGGTAACATTCAAAAGGAAAGAGGTGTCTTGAATGCTCACTTCCAGAAGTCCGAGAATTCGTATCCAGCGATGCTTAACTTTCTGGCAGAATTCAAAGGTAGCAAATAGCATCACATGGCAAAAGACAGAATTTCTATGTGCCTGTTTGGGTATTCTAGTTGATCATGTTCCCGGAAAGTCACCAGAATTCAGTCACAAGGGCTCCACCCAAGTGATTCTGCCTTTACACACCATAGTTGAATTAACTGTCTGTTTTCCTGGTACCTCATGGGGGTTGTGGGGGGGGGCGGTGGAGAGAGGGCTAAACCCAGCATAAATTCAAGAGGACAAATAGCCCTCAAACCACAGTAACTTCACATCTTAGAGGACAGGTTTCCCAAACTGTCTGGGACAATGAGATGCCTCTGGCAAACCTTTCTCCTTTGAGTTGTAAGAATCTCTTCTCCAAACCCCAATATACAAAGTAGGTTTTTTGTGGCTATGTTCCTTTCCCTACTTTCCAATCAAGGACAAAAATCTCTGGTGAGTTTTTTTAGAATTTTGTTTGTTTCTCTTTTCTTCCTCCCCCTGCCTCCCTCCCTCCTTTCCTCCCTCCCTCTCCCCCTCCTTTATTATTTGGGAGAGTGGGCGAGTGAGCACATTTCCATTACACCGGAGCTAACTCCTTTTCCTAGTTTCATCCCAACTCATCCAGCCACATTAAGATGACAAATTGATCCAATTAACGGCTTTCCTTGAGGGCAAGAATGCAACCATTGGAGGATGTGAGTGTCTGCTCTTCTTGTGAGTTATGAGTCTGGTGTGAATGCATAGCTTTTGTCTGATCTATGTATGTGTCCTGTAAGCTGGGTTAGTGTTCTGGCACACAGTGAGGATAAGTTCGAGTTTTGAATTGACAGTGTCAAGGGTCACATTCACCAAAGTGAAAAATACTTATAACTTCTGGTACATATCCTTTCTGGATATGTTGTTTTAAAAAATTACTAACATTAAGATAATTCAACCAAAACTTGAAATAAGAAATGATATCATTTTTTGATACACTCACTTAAAACTGTTTAGTATTTTACATTAGAGGATGTGTGACTTTGCTATTACTGATATTTTCTAAGAGACCAGATATTGAAGCTTACAGATTTTTTTTCTTTTTTTTTATTAAATTATTAATATTTTCACATGTACTTTCCCTCTCCCTCTCCCTCCCCCCACCCCCATTCCTTCTCCCCCACCTCCAACCTACCCCCCACCCCATCCACCCGCCACTCCCCAGGCAGGGTAGGGCCCCCAACCAGGGCTCCACCAAGTCCACCAAATCTTCCTGTGCTGGGCCTAGGCCCCTCCCCATGTGTTCAGAGACAGAGCGAATCCCTTCAAGTGGGATGGGCTCTCGAAGTCCCTCCCACCCACCAGGACAAAACGCCAGTCCACCTCCAGAGGCTCCAAGGAGTGCAGGGGCCTCCCCATTGGCATCCATGATCAGGGGGCTGGATTAGTCCTGTACTGTCCTCCCAAAGAGCATCTGGGGTCGATATGCTTTCCCTTTTTCAGGCCAACTGTTTCTGTGGGTTTCTCCAACCAGGTACAGACCCCTTCGTTCTTCATTCCTCCCTCTCTTCAACTGAGTTCCAGATTTCAGCTCAGTGTATTTCTGTGGATGTCTGTCTCTGCTCTCATCAGCCACTGGATGAGGACTCTAGAATAGCATAGAGAGTAGTCATCAATCTCATTCTAGGGGAAGGGTTTCTAGGCCAACTTCTCCTCCACTGCCCAGACTGTCAGATCGTGTCATCCTTATAGGTCTCTGGAGATCTTCCTAGTTCCAGATCTCTTCTCGGACCTATAGTGACTCCCTCTGATATGGTATCTCTCATCCTGCTCTCTCTCCTCTATTCTTCCCCCAACTCAATATATCTGCTCCTCCATTTCTTCTCCTCTACTCTTCATCTTGTGCTCTTATTGTGGCAGCACCCACTTCCCTACCCTCATGCTCTCAATTAGCTCGGGAGTTCATGCCATTTCCCATTCCTGGGGTCCATTTATCCCTTAGAGTCATTCATGATTTCTAGTTTCCTTGGGGTAGAGGATTATAGGCTGGTAAACCTTTGCTCTATGTCTAAAAATCATATATGAGTGAGTACATACCATGTTTGTCTTTTTGTGATTGGGTTACCTCACTCAGGATGGTTTCTTCTAGTTCCATCCATTTGCCTGCGAATTTCAAGATTCCATTGCTTTTTTCTGCTGAGTAGTACTCCATTGTATAAATGTACCACATTTTCTCTTTCCATTCTTCAGTTGAGGGGCATCTAGGTTGTTTCCAGGTTCTGGCTATTACAAACAATGCTGCTATGAACATGGTTGAACATATGTCCTTGTTGTATGGACAAGCAGTATTTGGGTATATACCCAAGAGAGGAATGGCTGGATCTTGAGGTAGATTGATTCCCATTTTTCTGAGCAACCGCCATACTGATTTCCAAAGTGGTCTTACAAGTTCACACTCCCACCAGCAATGGAGGAGTGTTCCTTCTTCTCCACAACCTCTCCAGCATAGGTTGTCATTGGTATTTTTGATTTTAGCCATTCTGACAGGTGTGAGGTGGTATCTCAGAGTTGTTTTGAGTTGCATTTCTCTGATGGCCAAGGATTTTGAGCACTTTCTTAAGTGTCTTTCAGCCATTTCAGATTCCTCTGTTGAAAAATCTCTGTTTAGTTCTGCACCCCACTTTTTAATTTCATTGTATGGTGTTTTGGTGGCTAGCTTCTTGAGCTCCTTGTATATTTTGGAAATCAGTCCTCTGTCAGATGTGGGGCTGGTGAAGATTTTTTCCCATTCTGTGGGTGGTCGTTTTGTCTTACTGACTGTGTCCTTTGCCTTACAGAAGCTTCTCAGTTTCAAGAGGTCCCATTTATTAATTGCAGACCTCAGTGTCTGTGCTTCTGGCGTGATGTTCAGGAATCGTTCTCCTGTGCCAATTTGTTCAAGGGTTGTTCCCACTTTCTCTTCTAAAAGATTCAGTGTGGCTGGGTTTATGGAGAGATCTTTGATCCATTTGCACTTAAGTTTCGTGCATGGTGACAAGTATGGATCTATCTGCAATTTTCTGCATGTTCGAATCCAATTGTGCCAGCACCATTTGTTGAAGATGCTATCTTTTTTCCATTGTATGGATTTAGCACCTTTGTCAAAAATAAGGTGTTCGTAGGTGCGTGGGTTAATATCTGGGTCTTCAATTCGATTCCATTGGTCTATCTGTCTATTCTTGTGCCAATACCAAGCTGTTTTCAGAACTATGGCTCTATAGTAGACCTTGAAGTCAGGGATGGTGATGCCTCCAGAGGATCTTTTATTGTAAAGAGTTGTTTTGGCTATCCTAGGTTTTTTATTTTTCCATATAAAGTTGAGTATTGTTCTTTCAATGTCTGTAAAAAACTGTGTTGGGATTTTGATGGGGATTGCATTAAATCTGTAGATTGAAGCTTACAGATTTTTTGCCATCCCAGGGGAAAACAATAACAACAAAATCAATAAACAAACCCAAAGTTGATACTCTGTAGGGTATTAACTAGGCCTGTGTCTATTAAGCAGGCATTTCTTTTCTCTGATAACTTATACAAAAATCTCCATTCTTTGGTTCTCCTTTGTGTCAGTTTTAGCAATGTATATGTTCCTTCATGCACTGCTGAGTTGAGTAAGTAGTAGACTCCCACCTCTCCCTGCCAGTCCATGTCATATTTGCTTCTATTTGAAAAGTGCTTCAGCATAGCTGCATCCTGATTCAGTGTGCATGTTTCCAGCACTCTTCATGGAATAAACTATGTCTGTTAGTCAGTCTAAGGTTTGCAGGATGTTTGGGACTCACTGATCCAGTATTGTTGTGTCTTTCAGAGCATTGTGATCCTCAGAATAAATTTTCAACATGGATAGCAGCATCACATGAAAGAGGTTTCGGTAAGCTTTTGGTTGATCCATAGTTTAACCAATGGAAGTGTCTGAATTATATAACACACACACACACACACACACACACACACACACACACACACACACACACACATCCATGTGTATATATGTGTGTGGTACCTTTTGGTGCCCTTGGGTGTGGAGGTCAGAGGAAGATATGGGGTGTCTTTTCACTATCATTCTCTGCCTCATTGCCTTGAGACAAAGCCTCTCATTGAATCGGAAACTCAGTTTGGGCTAGCCTGGTAGGCCAGCTGGGGTTATAGGCATTTATAGCCTTCCCTTGTGTGGGCACTGGATATTTAAACTCATATCCTCATGTTTGCATATCAAGTGCTTTTACACACTGAGTCAAGTGCTTTTACACACTGAGCCATCTCCCAGACCAGAATC
The DNA here is from genome assembly GCF_003668045.3 of Cricetulus griseus. Classification (NCBI taxonomy): domain Eukaryota; kingdom Metazoa; phylum Chordata; class Mammalia; order Rodentia; family Cricetidae; genus Cricetulus; species Cricetulus griseus. Next base: position 75,966,164 of record NC_048599.1, read on the forward strand.
TGACTTGTGTGGGTTTCCAGTGGCTGCCTGTTGTGTTATCTTTGAAGCAGTAAAAGCAGAGACTGCCTGCACAAGGCAGCTGGACATGTCCTGAGTAAGAAGAATAGAAGAGCTCTTTCCAGTGCTCCTGGTTAGGATTCATAATTTGTCCCAAAAGGTGATGAAGTTAGAATCCATTTTCATGAATTACCCACAACATGGTTGAAATAATGTGCATTTTTCTCTGCAATGATATCGTTTCAAGTAATTGTACCTTTTTATTACAAACTTTTCAGATACAATATGAACCTAGAAGTCTTTTTTTTTTTTTTGTTGGGGCAGACATGGAAACTAGTCCTGATTTATATTGTTGGTTTTTTTTTAAATAGAGAGTGTGTATTTTGTTCTAGACAACTAAATAAAAACACTTAGCAGGGGGAGGTGGTGTGTATATATAATATAATATGTATATTATATAATAGATTTAGAACAGGATAAAATGTTTATTGTAATGGTAACATTAAGTAAATCTCAAATGCTTGCTTCTAGAAACATGGATGCATCTGTGTGGGTGTGCATGTTCTTACAAATGTCAAATTTTCAGTTTTCATTCACACTGGGATGGCTTTCCATGTTCTCACAAGCCTTGCCTATATCTTCCTTTTCATAGGCTGCTGTTGTTAACACTCGAATAAAATCTTCAATCCTAAATTGAACTTCCAGCATTTTTTTAAAATAAAATTTATGGTAAATTTATAAAATTGAAACATTGAACAAACTTGAGAATTTTACCAAGTTCCATTGAATAAATAGTTGGCATATTTAGAACTATGTCAAGCACACAAAAAGCCTATTTATTTGTTACATAGTATAAATATGTGAATAATGTTCCTACTTGTATACACATTCCTCTAGGGAGAGTTCTCAGTGGGGTCATTACTCCAAGAACCTCTCTGCTTAATTATGCCTTTAGAACTTCCAGCATTTTATCCACCCCAAATAACCACTTTCATTCTAATTCTTACCAGATTACAGCAGCTCTCTTTCTGAACATTGCTTTATTGAACAACATAGAGTGTAATTTCTTTATAACAAAGGAATTTTCATGTTCTTAGAGACAGTAGCTATAGATACTGCTGTCTTTAGAGAAGATTCTGAAAGGGATAAAGTGATGTTGGATTCATGATCGTCTCAGGGCTGAGAGCATTGCTAGCATGTCTCTTAAGGGCTTCCTCTGGGGAGAGGTCGCTGGCTGTTTTTGGTTTCTACAGCAGGGAAGCAGCTTTGTAAGGGCTGAATACTAGACAGTGACAAGCAGGAGCTATTTTCAGTCAGAACCAGAGATGTGCATCTTCAGAGGGGAAGCCCCCAGAACTAAGCAGGGAAGTAGCAAGAATCATAACCCATGGAGAAAATGAAGGATTAACAATTGGGAAACAGCTGGAAATTGGAACAATTTGGAAGCTGTAGTTGTATCTCATAACACGGTTTCAGTTTATATAACCAAACTTATTCACAAAGGGGTTTCTTTTGTAGTTAGAATGTTGGAGAATAAGTTTGAAGGCTGTACATCTGCCTACATATTCAGCCACCTATGCTAAATAAATTATTTCTCTAGGATCAAAGTCTGGTCATTTCTACTTTATTTGCTTTTATAATAAACTTCTGTGAATAAATCATTGTTCTACTATGACTTAAATGTCAATTCCTTCAAGGGAAATTAGTAAGTCAATGACTATTAATATTCATAACTTCTGTTACCAATAACTTCTCAGAACAACTCCCAACATTGCAGAGAGGGACCTTGGGTGACTCTCCAGGAAGCCAGCTGCTCTGTCAGTTCTATAATGTAAGGATTAAGGCATTATGCTGGTCTGTCCCTGTCACCCGGAAGAATACACTCAGGCAGTACCCTGGTCAGCCCAGGTGCAAAGAACCCCTTTAAAAGAAAGAACTCTTCCCACTTACGCTCTCTTTCCCTGTCTTTTTCCTGCCGCTCCCCTGGGGCAGACAGGACTTTACTGTCTCCCTCTTCTCTTCTGTCCTCTCTCTGTGTCTCTTTACCTCTTTACTCTGTCTTTCGTCCTCCCTCCCCTTTCTAATAAAGCTTTTCACTTAAGCTCTGTCTACCTGGAATATTTATCCCCCGCCTCGTTCACCCTCACCTGCCATGGAATTCACCAAGGTCCTCATGAAGGGAACAGCTCCCCATTTCGGCAGCCATAACAGCCGAACACGTGCTTGTCTGACCTTGTCTTAGTCACTAGGAGGTCAGATGCCTGCCGCGTGGCAAGGAACCAATCAGAAGTTAGTTGGTGGTGCTATGCTTTACGGCTCTGGGTGTGCTTTATGGACAAGTGCACAGCAATGACGTGCAGAGCATAGCAACCACCCTGGGAGGGCCTATGGGCCATAACAACCAGTTGACCAATCAACACAGGGCAAACTCTCCAAGCCTGGAGGCACACCAATCCTGAGCCTGTGGGTACCCCTAGACACTCCCCTTACACTGCCCTATAAGATCTCTATGCAGACGATTCGAGCTGTCTTTTCTAGCTATCCGCCATGGCTGGTGGATGAAAGACCCGAGCTAACATGGGGTTAGCTAGTTAAACAACAATAAAGCTTCGTGCAGTTTGCATCAAGCTTTTAACTCCACCTGGTGATTGGGGTGACCGTGGTCCTGGGCTGAGATCCTGGAGGCTTGAGTTTCTGGGGGGTCTTACACTCACACACTTTATCCTAATATTTGGTGCTGTGAGGTTCAGTAAGCCCACCCCTCATTATTTACCTTTGCCCATACTTCCATGAGTAAGGAGACCATGGTCTTTAGCCTTGGCCCAATGAAAAACCCCAGTATTGGGTGACCACACATCTCTCAGGTTCTGGAAGCCTTTGGCCCCTGTTTTTGTGCTCGATGTACCACAAAATCAGCTTGTGCCTCTTGTATCCGATTCTCTCTTAGTCTCTAGGATGCTGGAGATTATAGGCTTTGGATCTTCACTACCTCACTCATGGAAACTGAGCCCCACCCCCATATCAAACCATGGGCCCACATATTGGCACCTTACATTCTACCAGTGATCCATAGTTGGCAATGTGGTCTCTGTTCTTTTTCACTTGTCCATTTCCCTCCTGTTCCTGGCATGCTAAAACTCTCTCCCGCCTGCCTCAGTAGCGTCTTGTTGCCTCCCACCATGGCTAAGCCTTTCTCAAGCAGGATCCTCCCTCTGCCTGGGAATACTCAGTTTCTCTAGGCATCTTATGCTCTTGTTCAAAATGTCTCGTTCTCCTGTTTGTCCTATTTCTGCTGCTGCTGCTCTATCCACCTGGGATAGTGGTTCCTCTTTCCCACCCAGCTGCACTAGTACCCTGTTTTCTCCTCCAAGAAGATGTCAGCAGCTCACAGTGGACTGGCCTGAGACTAAGGCGTCTGCTTGAAAATACTTTTGTTTCCTTCCCTTTTTGTATGTATGAAAAAAAGGTGTAAGTGTGCTGTGGACACATTTGTGTGATTCTGAATGCCTAAGAACTTTATGTGTGTCTGACTAAGTGCGTATGGTTTAAAATCTATAAGATACCTTATAACACACGGACATTCGCCATTCTTGACTATGAGCGACCATGTGGCCTAGCCTCACCCCATGTGGTTCCTCCCTTCGCTGAACTGGCTGGCTAGGCAGAGGGGCAGTCTAGCCAGCTTCTGCCAACAAACCCTGCTGCCAGTCATAATTCGTTTACTTTTTGCCTTTTATTTCTTTGTCTCTAATTTCTTCTTTCACTGACTCTCTTTGGAGTGCCTTCCCAGGGCCCCACAGAATACCCACTCCCCCCGTCCCAATCTACTGCAGATCTGCTCTCTTCACCTATAACAAATCTGCTTGTCACTTACGGTTTTAAGTCTACTATCTCTTTAAATGTCCTGTCTGTTTGATATAACGTGTGAATTAGAGATTACACTCTGGTTCTCCCATTCTTCTTACTTTTGCCCAGTCCTGTTTGATATAGCTGCATGTCTCTGTTTGCAAGTCTCTGTACAAGTGATTTAAGTTTAACTATATATGTGAATGTAAGCTAACTATATGTAACTTAAATTCAACTATGATAAGTCTCAGATATTTCTAAGTTGTTACGTATTTTCTAAATGATGATAAAAATTTAAGAGTATAAAGATCTATTTCAAATTAACAAAATATTTACACCACCCGGTCCTTCCTGTAAGCTGTTTACAAAGGTTAAGCTTCTATTACAAAAGGGTATTTTTCTTTCAAAGGGGTCCTTTGCACCTGTGTGCAGACTACTTAGCCATGGAACCCTGGGCTGACCAGGGTACTGCCTGAGTGCATTCTGCCAAGTGACAGGGACAGACCAGCATAATGCCTGAATCCTTACATATAGTTTTGGAAGTTGCTTGCTCTGCACTTCTGTGTTTATTCAGGTAATACTGTACCTTTCATGGATCTCTGATGGGGTTGAAGAATAGATAGTTATTATTAAATTAATTTTTATTTAAATTAAAAACAATCTTATTTTGCATACCAATCCCAGTTCCCTCTCCTTACCATCCTCCCATGCCTCCCACCAACTCTCCATCCCACCCCCCATCCACTCCTCAGGGAGGGTGAGGTCTCCCATTGGGAGTCATCAAGTCTGTCATATCATTTGGGGCAGAACCTAGGCTCTCCCCCTATATATAGGCTGACAGAGTATCCCTCTATAGGGAATGGGCTCCCAAAGCCCATTTGTACACTTGGGGTAAATACTGTTTCCACTTCCAGAGGCTGCATAGACTGCCCAAGCCCCCCAACTGACACCCACGTTCAGTGGGCCTGGTTTGGTCCTATGTTGGTTCTCCCATTGTCAGAATGGGGTCCATGAGCTCCCACTTGCTCAGGTCAGCTGTTTCTGTGTGTTTCCCCAGCATGGTCTTGACCCCTTTGTTCATCACTCCTCTCTCTATACAACTGGATTCCAGTTCAGTTCAGCTCAGTGCTTAGCTGTGGATCTCTGCTTCTGCTTCCATCAGCTACTAGATGAAGGCTCTATAATGGCATTTAAGGTAGTCATCAATCTTATTATGGGGGAAGGGCATTTAATGTAGTCTCTCCACTATTGCTTAGATTCTTACTTGGGGCCATTCTTGTGGATCCCTGGAGATTTCTCTAGTGCTAGCTTTCTCGTTAAGCCCATAATGGCTCCCTCTATTAAGGTATCTCTTTCCTTGCTGTCTTTTTCTGTTCTTACCCCAACTTGATCTTCCCGATTCCTCATGTTCTCCTCTCCCCTCCCCTTCTCCCCTATTCTTTCTCCTACCTTCCTCCTCCCCCTGCTGTGCTCCCAATTTACTCAGGAGATCTTGTCCTTTTCCCCTTCTCTGGGGGGAGGAGGGGTCCATGTGTGTCTCTCTTAGGTTCCTTCTTGTTTCCTAGCTTCTCTGGGGTTATAGATTGTAGGCTGTTTATCCTTTGCTCTATGTCTAATATCCACTTATGAGTGAGTACATACCATATTTTTCTTTTTATGTGTGTCTGGGTTACCTCATTCAGGATGGTTTCTTCTAGTTCTATCCATTTACTTGTGGATTTCAAGATTTCATTGCTTTTTTTCTGCTGAGTAGTACTTCTTTGTGTAGATGTACCACATTCTCTTTATCCATGAAGAATAGTTATTGCTAGCATTTCCAGCATCACTCAGTCAGTCCCAGATTCCTACAACAGCGTTTGCATTGTCAGCATTCAGGCAAATACCTAGCCAGTCCCAGGGTCCTGCAGCTGTGCATGTGTTGTTAGTATTCAGGCAAATACTTACTCAGCCCTGGGCCCAGGGCCCATGACTGTACATCACTATGCAATCTGTTGTAGCCCTGTTGCTTGAGCTTCTGTCCTGGTTAAGATAGCTAGTCTGGTCTATACCTGAGAGGGGAAGTGTGGATCGAGGAAAGGAATAAGCAGAAGACAGATAGAGTTGGGAGGGCATCCAGTGAATACTGAATCATCCATGCTTATTGTACACAGTCTTTTTATACCCCCATGAAAAGAGGGGGAGAAGGCAAAAGACTTCCATAACGAGATACAAAGAACAAGCAAGTGTAATTACCTTATCAATACCCAAAACATCAAGTAACTATCTCCTGAGTTAAGTATTCTGTTGTTTAGGCAGGGCATGTAGTGACCACACCAAGTTAAATCCCCTTTAAAAGCTTGCTTCACCAATTCCCAGCTCTCTTCTCCCCACCTCCCTTTCCAAGCCAGGCATCCACGACCCCCTCTGCATACCCTGTCAATAAAACTCCCAAAGTAGGTTTTCTTATCCATTTTGGTCCATTCTCACCCGCTAAACTGCAACAGTTATATACTTACAGTTTTCCTTATTATTAAATTCATAAAAGAAACTTGCATAAGAGATGTTAAGTTTATAAGTTTGAGAAAGATAAAAGCTTAAGTTGTTTTTCTAAGAAAATGTTTTAAGGTCTAAAAAGATAATTTGAGTTGGTAATACAAGTAATGATAGAAAGTGGTTTAGGTATAAAATTTTGGTCTCACCAAGATAGGATAGATAACAGAGCAGTTTCTCCGAATTTGCCAAATACAAATGGACTGGACATTACGATTGTAATCCTTACTCGATAATTGTTCTTATTGTGTGTAGTTTTACTGTGTCAGAGTTAAAACCTTTCCTTTTTATTTAGACAAAAAAAGGAGGAAATATGGGATGTTCGTTCACACTCTGAACCATGAGTTTTCATTTGCACTGATTAAATAAAATCAACCTTGGGTCAGGAGGCCTAGTTAGCAACTAGTTGACAAAAAGTAATCATGGAGAGTCAGTGGGTGTTTAGGATTGGTTTGGCCATCTAGGATTTTTCTGCTTCTATTGAGTTTAGGATTTTTTTTTCATGTTTTCTAGATAGGGTTTCTCTGTGTAGCCCTAGCTGTCCTAGAAGTCGCTCTGTAGATCAGGCTAGCTTCAAACTCAGAGATCCATTTGCCTCTGCATCTGGACTATTGGAATTAAAGGCATACACCACACTCCCCACACCCTGGCTGATTTTTTTCAAGACAGGGTTTCTCTGTGTAGCTTTGGAGCCTGTCCTGGAACTAGCTCTTGTAGACCAGGCTGATCTCGAACTCCTAGAGCTCTGCCTGCCTCTGCCTCCCTAGTGCTGGAGTTAAAGGCATGTGCCACCATTACCCAGCTTTTTGTTTTTGTTTTTTTTCCCCCAAGAAAGCTTTGGAAGCTGTCTTGGAACTTGCTCAGTAGACTGAAGGGACCAGCTTCCCATTTCGGCAGCCATGACAGTGACACGTGCTTGCCATGACCTTGTCCTAGGCACTAGAAAGTCAGATGCCTGCCTCATGGCAAGGAACCAATCAGAAGTTAGCTGGTGGTGCTATGCTTTACGGCTCTGGGTGTGCTTTATGGACAAGTGCACAGCAATGACATGCAGAGCATAGCAACCACCCTGGGAGGGCCTGTGGGCCATAGCAACCAGTTGACCAATCAACACAGGGCAAGCCCTCCAAGCCTGGAGGCACACCAATCCTGAGCCTGTGGGTACCCTAGACACTCCCCTTATACTGCCCTACAAGATCTCTATGCAGCCCCTTTGAGCTAACATGGGGCTGTTAAACAACAATAAAGCCTCATGCTGTTTGCATTAAGCTTTCGAATCCGCCTGGTGATTGGGGTGACCAAGGTCCTAGGCTGAGACCCCGGAGGCCTGAGTTTTCCGAGGGTCTAACATAGCCCAGGCTGGCCTTGAACTCAGAAATCCACCTGTCTCTGCATCCCCCCTCGAGTGCTGGCATAAAATTCATGCCCCACCACCTGCTTGACTGAGTTATTTTTTAATGATTCAAAATTTTTATTTATTCATCTCTTATATTTGAAGTACTCTTTAATGACATATTTGGCCTAAGATCCTGTAACATAGAGTCTTAAGCCACTACACAACTGGAACGAATCACTTTTGTAGCTCCCCCTCTCGACTGATTTTAGAGATCTACCCATTCCCTTAGTTTGTTATTGCCATTAACTTTAATTATGTTGATTTGCTGCTCAGCATAATGTGCCTCCACCAACGTGACATACACAGGATCATCACAATTGGATCCAAGCACACAAAGATAAATTTGGCACTTGTTTAAGGCTTTGGCAGCTTTGCATATGCCACATGCTAGGCATGGTGGATGAGGGAGGTCTTCAGCACCTCTCGCAGAGCAGTGTTGACCTCCATTACATCTTCAGTGGCAATTCCTTCCTCCTCCATTGTGGTGGATGATGGATGAGGCAGAATCTTCAGTGTACCTGAGCCTTCGTCTCTGTGCAACTTGGCAGAGGCAGGGGAAAAGCCAAATTTAAGATTTTGTTTCCTCTTCTTTGTAGGTCATTTTGACTTTGATGTGATTGTATTGAACCTGTGGATTACTTTCAGTGGTACAGCCATTTTCACAATATTAATTCTTTCAATCCATGAGTATGGGAAATCTTTATATCTTTTAAGGTGCTTTTTGACTATTTCTTTAATGTTTTAATGTTCTCATTGAGATTTTTTTCACTTACTTAGTTATATTTATTCCAAGGTATGTTTTTAGAATACGGTGGATGGTGCAAGCTTGTTACATGATTAAAGGGAGAATACTGATTTTTGTATGTTGATTTTGCATCTTGACATCTTCCTGAAGGTGTTTATCAGATCTGATCTCTATTGGAGTCTTAAGGATATTTCATTATATAGGATCATATCACTTGCAAATAAAAATGTTTACTTCTTTTTTTCCTATATGTCTCTTTTAGTTTCTTCTCTTGTCTTTTGCTCTAGTGATGATTGCAAACACTATATTGAATATGAATGAAGACGAACACCCTTGTCTTGGAATTTCTATTTCGGTGACAAAATTTCCTAACCAAAAGCAAGTTGGGGAAGAAAAGGTTCATTTGACTTTCACTTACACATTGCTATTCATCACTGAAGGAATCAGGACAGGAATTCAGCTCAGGCAGGGCAGGAACCTGGAGGCAGGAACTGATGCAGAGGCCTTGGAGGGGTGCTGCTTACTGGCTTGTTTCCCCTGGCTTGCTCAGACTGCTTTTTTTTTTTTATAGAACCTAGGACCACCAGCCTAGGGATGGTACCACCTACAATGGTCTGGGCCTTCTTCCATTGGTCACTAATTGAGAAAATGCCTTATAGTTAGGTCTCATGGAGGCATTTTTTAAAATCAATGTACCTTCCTCTCTGATGACTCTAGATTGTGTCAAGTTGACACACAAAACCAGTCAGTACAACTCTTGTCTTGTTATTGATTTTATAATAGTAGGAATGCTTTGGGAACACTTTGTATAGGTTGGTTATAGGTCTGTCATATGTAGCCTGTCTTGTTACTGGTCTCTTAAGGACTTTTTGTTGCAAAGGAATGTAAGATTTCGTCAAAAGCGTTTCCCACATTGATTGAGGTGATGGTGTGATTTCTGTCCTTGAGTCCACTTAATCAGCTTCATTCCTCAAGTTGCTTTTACTTTGAGTGACTCTGTTCATCAGGGTCACCTCTCTTTCTGTTTGTAAGTTGGATGTTGTGCTTGGGACTGGACTGGACTGTAGTTCATAGATGGCTTCAGTTCTGTCATCAGGACACTTTGTTTTTTCATTCTTTCTTTCCCTTCCCTGTTTTTCTTCTAAGCTGTTTCTCTGGAAAAATTGAAGAGTGGATTTGAGCTGCATTGTGGACTAAGCTGTGTGCTCTGGCGTGGCTGTCTTGGAGATAGGGCCTTTGGGAAGTAATTAAGGAGGTAAAGGCGAAGCCCTTATGTGCCTGCATCTTTAAGAGAAACAAGATGGAAAGATGCCAGAGATGAATAATGATACAGCACTAATACAAGATGCATAACAATACCTACATGCCAAGAGAAGGGAACTCATAAGACCAACCTACTAACTCCTTCCACTGGAACTTTGGCCTTCTTTCGTGTCAGGAGGAGATGTTTGCTGTTTAATCTACAATCTATGCTTAGCCGTGGCAGTCCTAGGTGGTCAAAAGCATACTGTATCTGCCTGTCACTCTGCTAACATAGAGCAGCTTCTTCTGGAGTTTCTAGCATAGGACTAGTTTTTATTCTTAACTTTGAGTACAATAAAAATCTCTTGACTGTTGGATGTCTTCATAGATGGGATTGTTAGACCCCCGGAAAACCAGGCCTCCAGGGTCTCAGCCCAGGACCTCGGTCACCCCAATCACCAGGTGGAGTCGAAAGCTTGATGCAAACTGCATGAGGCTTTATTGTTGTTTAACGAGCTAATCCCATGTTAGCTCGGGTCTTTCACCCACCCGCCATGGCGGATGGCTACCAAAGACAGCTCGAAGGGGCTGCATAGAGATCTTATAGGGCAGTGTAAGGGGAGTGTCTAGGGGTACAAAGAAAGACAAAGAAACACAACTGTAACATATATGCAGAGGGCCTAGTTCAGTCCCTTGCATTTCTTAAGGCTCCTCTCATGTCCTTTAGCATTCATCTCTTCATTGTTAGCAGCAGTTTTCATGCCATTTGTTTAGCTAAGTTCTAGGGTATAAGTAGCACATTGTTGTATTCTGTGATCTCTGTCTAACATAGTGCTGATGCTTTAAAATTCCAGGTGGTTGATTAGTTTAAATCCTCAAGTTGAATCCTAGGCAGGGGCCTTGATTCTTTAAGTTGCCTGGTTTTAGAAGTTCACAATTCATGAGGAGTGAGAGAAGAGCAGGCCAGTGTCTTTCCTCAACAAACAAAGACTTAGGACTCCTTAGTTCTCACATGACATGATCTACTGATCTCTTGTTCTCCTTGGAGACATAGAGGCAGATGTAGACAAATAGCAGGTGAGGAGGAAGAGCCATCGAGCGTGCTGCAGAGTTATAAACAGCAGCTGCAGAGCTGTAAACAACTAGGCTATTAATATACCAGGAAAAGCCTTGTATCTGCTATGACTGCTTCAATCCTGCCACCCACTGGTCATTCTCCTGAATGGGCAGCTAGACAGCTATAGAAACAAAGTGACTGGTGACATGAGTCAGACTGGAAGGATCCTCAGACATCATATTCTTTTGTTTTTCACAACATTGTATTGTAGTACACAGAATGGCTTTCCATTGCTTGCAAGGGGACAGCAAGTGAACACACATTACTATCAGGCAGATGTTAAGAGCTACTTGCGTTGCCAGTGTTCATTCAGTTCTTTTGTTTGGGATGGAGAAGGTATGTGTGGTGCTGGCAGGACTTGGGACACCTTCCCTTTCTAACAGACAGCCTATTCTATTCTATTCTATTCTATTCTATTCTATTCTATTCTATTCTATTCTATCCTATTCATTTCTGTTACTACCATTTGATATTATTAAAATAATTCTAATAATTAAGCAAGTGAATTCAAGTTAAAAACACAAGTCGCTTTAAGTAGAGATGTTACATAATCCTGCAGGTGTTATATGAGTACGAAAAGCTGGGGAGGTGAATAGATTGATATGGATAAACTGGGTCACACCTCTCTATTGCTTCTATGCTGTAAAGCGACTGTTCAAAGAATTGGGATATCTGCTATGGCCAGGATGTCCAGGATGAAGGAAGAGACTGCCCCAGAAAAGGCTGACTTTTCTTTATCTGGAGAGACTGCACATCTCCATGGAGCTTGATGATGGCTGGTACATTGAGAACATCTTTGATGTATCCACTCTTTGATGGTCCCCAGGAGTTCATGGGGAGAAGAACGTGAAGGGAATTGGGAGTATGACTTCTGTGACTTTGAAAGGGGCATGTGAACCAGCAAGGCTGTGTGAAGAAAATGATGCTTGATGTCATCATTGTTGAACTTGGGTTTTGTGTGTCATATTTTAATGAGTTATTGTTACATGTATTTACATCTCCTGTGTAGAAAAATAGGAAAACATCCCATACCATGATTCTTCATGTCTGTGTAAATTAGTTTTATGGCCCTCATCAATACCAAAGTTGGGACACTTAAATCTTTTACATAAGATAATGTAGTACTTGCAGACAACCTATGCACATCCTCTCTATATGTTAAATAATCTCTATTTATGTATAAGATGTACTGCAATGTGTTGTGTGAATAGTTGTTATATAGTAGTGTTTAGGGAATAATGGTGAAAAACAAATGTCTGTATGTGTTTTCCAGACATACTTTTTGTTCCATGATTGTTTGAATACTCAGATGGAGAATTCATGGGACTGGAGGCTGTGTATGAGATTCCCAGGCAAAGCAGATACAGCTTAGTTTTGCAGACAAGTGAGCTGCTACAGTTTTATAAGCCAATAGACTATGTATTAGAAATTCCCTTTGAGGCTGGCTAGATGATTCAGTGGCTTAAGGCATTTGCTGCACAAGCCTGGTGACTTTAGTTTGGTACCCTGAACCTTCATGAAGGTGAATGAGATCATTAACTCCATAAAGGTTTCCTCTGAACATGTGCATCATGTCATGTACCTATTCACCCAACACACACACACACACACACACACACACACACACACACACACACACACACACACACATTTTCTTTGAACATGAAGGCAAAAAAATTACTCCAACCAATGCTTAGTTTTATTTGTCATTTCAGATGAACCAGTCCTCGATTCTCCATCCCGTCCTTCTTCCTTGGTAGCTCCTGCACGTCTACATCATGGCTCAGGGATAGCAGGTAGAGATCTGGTTAATATCCTTTAAGAGGGGGTGAGGAGGATATGAGGGAGCAGGAAGGTTGAGTTGGGGGAAGAATAAAGGAGAGCAAGATAAGAGATACCATAAATAGAGGGAGCCATTATAGGTTCAAAGAGAAACGAGTCACTAGGGAAATGTCTGGAGATCTACAAGGTTGACACCAGCTAACAATCTAAGCAACAGTGGAGAGGCTACCTTAAATGCCCTCCCCTGATAATGAGATTGATGACTACCTTATATGCCATCTTAGAGCCTTCATCCAGCAGCTGATGGAAGTAAAAGCAGACACCCACAGCTAAACACTGAACTGAACTGGAATCCAGCTGCAGAGAAGGAGGAGTGATGAACAAAGGGGTCCAGACCAGGCTGGTGAAACCCACAGAAACAGCTGACCTGAACAAGGGAGAGCTCTTGGTCTCCAGACTGATAGCTGGGAAACCAGCATGGGACTGATCCAGACTCTCTGAATGTGGGTGAGACCTTGGAAATCTATGGGGTCTCTTGTAGTGGATCAGTACTTATTGCTACTGTAGGAATGGACTTTAGGAGCCAATCCCACATGGAGGGATACTCCCTGAGCCTAGACACCCAAAGGATATGACAGACTCTGAAGACCTCCCGCATGGAAGGCCTCACACTCCCTGAGGAGCCAAAAGGGTATGGGATAGGTAGGGTGTTAGTTGCGGGGGCAGGGGAGGAGGGGAGAGAGAGGGAACTGGGATTGACATGTAAAACAATCTTGTTTCTAATTTAAATAAAAAATGGAGAAAAAAAGAGTCTTGGGTATTATCCCAGTTGATTCCAAAACTCTGTGGACATCGCTCTTCATCACTGGTCACCAGTATGACTCCTCCTTCCTCCTTCTCGTAGGTATGAGATCCTTTCTTACCCATGCCATTGCCATTTTTACATTCTAGCTCCAAAAAGCCCATGGTGGGGATGTCTGAGCCCTTTGGTGCCCTTATTCACCAAGAGTGTGGCATTGCTAACTCTTCTATCACCAGGCCTCATGAAGCTTTGCTATAGAGGACTGGGAGAAATTTTCTTTCCAGGGATTCTGGAAGAAGTCAGATCCTTTCTGATCTTGGATCCCAAAATTCAATAGGAAGTGGTTCTATGGTGACTTCCTGATTTGGATTGTTATAGATTTCTTTGTCTAATTTATGCTGTGATTGCAGAATACCATATATTGCCTAACTTATAAAAGAAAACCATCTGTTACAGTTGTGGATCCTGAGAAATCCAAGATTAAGGTCCTGTAACATAAAACATTATGGATGGTATTGCATGAAGGGTATGTAACAGAGGGCTGCACGTGCTTTTATAGCAAACTCACACTTGCAACAATGAAGCCACTTCTAAGATAACATAAAATGATTTATTTGCAAGGTCGAGTCCTCATGACCTCACCAATTCTTAAAGGACCCACCTCCCAACAATGTATTGGGCATTTAGTTTCCAGCATACTAACTTGGAGATGCACACACAAACTCAGCACTGGGGCTTGGGCAAACTGTCCTTTCTTCCCAGCATCTCTGTCTTGCTTAGCCTTAGCCTCTTCATTTCCTCCAACCTGATTTCATCTACATTGATTGTTTATGGTATATATGAAATTCTGAAATGCCAGACTAAGACAAAACCAAAGCATTTCTTTTGGGTTTGTTTTCTGTGTAACAAATTTCAACAGATGACTCAGAAAGTTGCTGTAAATATTAGCAGACAAGTTTTTACAGGAGCATAATTTTATAGTTCTAGGACCAATGCTCAGGTGACACATGGTAGCTGCACATTTAGCATTATATAATTTGATAAACTTTAAAAATTAAGAGTTCAGATTTACAGAGAAATTGAGACATTTGTAGGGAATTCTCATGTATCTTACTATTATTTTCCTCTATTAATAATATCTTACATTTGTGTAAGACAATCACTGCAGTTCATAAACAGTAAACGTCTTTTAGCTATTCTCTTAGGATAGCTATGTAGGCTGAGCAATGACTCCCAGAGATATCCAGTCATAATCTCTGGGACATGACAATGCCATCAACACAACAGAGGGTTTGCAGATAGTGAATAAGCTAAGGATTTTGTGATGGGGGAATTATCTTGGATCAAACCAGAAGGCACTGAATTATAATCCTGGATTACCTCGTAAGAAAGGAGAAGAAATAACATGGCTGGAAAAAGACAATGTGGCCATTGAGATCCAGATTGAAATTTGTGCTCTCTCTGATGGAACATGAAGACTGGAACATGGATCTAATTCTGATCTAAGACTCTCCAAATTTAAAAGATGCTTGGTACAGCCTGGAGCCTCTCTCCTTCCAGTTCTTCCAGAAGGCAGCAAGTGTGTATAAGTTCCCATCAATCTTTCATGGGATGTTCTCTGCATGTACAAACAATGCACACTCATCTATTTCCCTCCTTTCACCTACATAATTTGTACATTTTAATACATTTTATTAATTTTTCTTTGACAACTTCATACATGCATATAATGCATTCTGATTACTCTCACCCCTACTCTTCTCCCTATTAGTCCTTTATTCATACTCTGATGCCTTTCTGTTTTATTTTGTGACACATGGGTTTAGACAAGTCTATCTATGTGATTAGAGTCTGGTTGACTCACCAGTAAAGACAGTGACCTCTAGATTCCTAAAATCTACCAGAAGCCATCAGCAGGGAGGGGTAGAGCTACACAAGACCCTCCCTGATTCATGGTTGACTTGGAGAGGCTCAGTCTTGTGCATGTCTAGTTCAAGCAACATTAGATGCTGTGGAATCTTGATTGCAATGGCTGTGTCATTTCCAGAAGATAGTATTCTGCAACCCCTTTACGAAAGGAAAAGTATTGGATCAGGACCTCCAAGGCCAAGTTCTCGGCACAAAGGAGATGCATTTGCCCTGGAGGTACAGAGGGCAGGGAATAAGAGATGAAGACAGAAGATAGAGGATGAGGGAGAAGAAGAAGAGAAGAAGGGAGAGAGGGAAGAGGTATTTGTACTGGGGGAGGGGGACACAAAGAACTGTCTCTGGATAGAGAGGAGACAGATGTGGCCCATAGGCAAATGTCAGTTCATAAATGTACATGGGGAAACCTCCCGTCAGGATGAGGTATTTCATTTTAATTGGGCATATTAATTAGGTGAGCTGAATGGGGCCTTTGATTGTTGGACTTCAATACTTTGATATCTGGACCTCCTCAAGAGGAGGAAGTGGACAAATAATAGATCTTGGTGGCTAGCTTTAGGAATGTAATGTAATGGTTTTTAGCAAGGCAGAGGGAACGGGAGAGACAGGCAAGTTCTGACAGAGCTATGCTTGCTGCACTCAAGCTGGCCAGAGTCTGGTCACTTCTACCTTCCTGCTCAAACAGAATTCTACCCCTTCTTCCTCACTGTTCACTAAGACTTTGAGGGAGTAGTAGAAATGCCCTGTATGTCTTCTACAGAGCTGAACAGTCAACCATCACGTACCTGCAGCACCATTGATGGTAATGAATCTTTACATTAACTGGGTTTCTGCAAAGAGAAACTTCTGTGATTAAGGCTGATGGCAGCATTTGCCTATGGTTTTAAACACAGACCTGTAAAAGGCAGTGTGGCTCCATGTCCATTTAGCTCCCAATAGTAGTTACATTCCTCACTATGGCCCAAGACCCTCTCAGCTGTGGATTTTTGATTGGGCTTATAGTCCCAGATATGAATTTCTCCCTGTAGCATAGGCCTCAAATCCAATCAGAGTGGTTGATTACCTCTGTACCACAGCACTATTTCACCAGTGTGGACATCTTGCAGGTAGTTCATAGGATTCCCAGCTGGGCAAGACGACTGATACATCTTTTTTCCTAGAACTCTGCACAGCACCTTGCAGCACCACAAAAGTTGGCCAGTTGGAAGGAAGCTTCTAGCCCAGTTCTAGTTTGATTTCTCTAAATCTTGTAATTAAAGTGTATGCCATCTTCAGCAACAGAATCTTATTATCTAGTTCTGGTGGGTAAAACATAAGAATGGCAAGAGCCATGCTGGGAAGTGCTGTCACACACTCCTTTAATCCCCACACTCGGGAGGCAGAGACAGACCGATCTCTGTGAGTTCAAGGCCAGCCTGGTCTACAGATAGAGTTACAGAACAAGCTCCAAAGCTACAGAGAAACCCTGTCTTGGAAAACAAAACAAACAAACAAAAAAGAATGGCAAGAGCCTGTATTTTTTTTTTTTAGGAGGGCATGGGAGTATCCTTGACCAATAATAGTTCATAAGCAAGTATTCAATTCTTGGTACTAGAATTTTTTTTAAAATAACCTACTATTTTACAAGCCAATTAAAAATAAACATTCCAAAAAGAGTTAGAGATTCTTGCATGGCTGGATAGTTGTGCTGTTAAAAGTCATAGATTTGCACATAACTTCTGCACTATGCTTTTTTCCTCCATTAACAATTAAGCCTTGGGGATTGTTCTGTAGAGATAGCCTCTCTCTGCTGCTTTGTAGTTGGAGTACAGACCATTTAAGATGTTGAGTAGAACTGATTTAACAACTAACAACCTAGGTTGTTCTCATTATTTTGTTGTTGCCATGGTGATTCAGTGAATTATCTTGTACATATATAATCTTGCTTACATTTTTGATGAATATGCTTTTTTGAAACAGGATCTTGCTTTGTACCCCAGGCAGATGTTGAACTACCTATGGAGCCAGGTTTGCCTTAAACTCGGTGTCCTCTTGTCTCAGCCCAGGTGCTGGGGGTGTGGGTTCCTGTACCTGGCTTCATCTGAATAGACTTGATAGAAATGAGCAGGTAAGGGACTTTTAGAAGTTCCATGTTGAAGCTAATCTTCAGTGTATCTGTACTTAGAGTCTCTACAAGTACCAAGGCTTGCTTCTTCCTTCCTTCCTTCCTTCCTTCCTTCCTTCCTTCCTTCCTTCCTTCCTTCCTTCCTTCCTTCCTTCTCTCTCTCTCTCTCTCTCTCTCTCTCTCTCTCTTTTTTTTTTGGTTTTTCGAGACAGGGTTTCTCTGTGTACCTTTGGAGCCTATCCTGGCACTCTCTCTGGAGACCAGGCTGGCCTCGAACTCACAGAGATACGCCTGCCTCTGCCTCCTGAGTGCTGGGATTAAAGGTGTGTGCCACCAACGCCCGACCCCAAGGCTTCTTTCATATATGGAAGGTATGAATAAAATAAAGATATAGAGAGGCCATGAAAGGAAAGAGAAGGACTGTGAGAGAAGAAGAGTGGAAGGAAGGGGAAGAGGAACAATAGAAGATGATAGGAAGGAACAAAATATCACAAACTTCCTTTCCTACAAAGAATCCAGATTTAAATACTTGCGTATGTGCATATATGTAGGTACAACATGAAAGTAGAATGGATACTATTTATAGGGAAGAGCAATGAGGTTGGGTGAGGACTGGAATAGGGCAGTGGAGAGGTTGATGCAAGGACATACAATGATGTACAGATATGAAAACATTATAATGAAACCCAGTATTAGAAGACATTTTGAAGGTGGGCTGCTTTTTTCTTTTTGCTATCACCTGCCTGTCCCTGTGATTCTCTCTGTGTGTGTATGTTTCTTTTCACTCTGTGCCTGTTGAATAGTTTTTGCAGTTGTCTAACAGTCATTTTTCACTTTGTGTTTATGGGCATTCTTAGATGGCATGTATAGAACAGGAGGGGGAGGGCTTGAGTGCCCTTCATGTTATGAGCCTGTTCTCAAGGTTTGTACGTGAATAAAACATTAACAATTGAAGAGCTTATGAAAACGAAGCAGGCCATACAATCATGAATGATGACTTTATTAGTCACTTCCTTCATTATAGTGGCAAAAATCCGATGGGGGGGGAAACTTGAAGAAAGAGCAGTTTATTTTGGCTCACAGTTTTAAGGGATACAGTTAATCATGGCAGGAGTGCCAGGGCAGCAGAAGTGGTGGGGGGGGGAGGCTGCTGGTCACAATGAGTTCACAGTCAGGAAGGTGGAGAGATGAATACTGGTTCATAGATAATAAACTCCATGATGGATTTTTATTCAACCACAAAGGAAGACAAAATTATGTCATTTGTTGTAAAATAGATGTCACTGGAGGTTATCGTATCAAGTGAAATAAGCCAGATTCAGAAACAAAACTGCTGCATGCTTTCTCTTATCTGTGAATTCTAGATTCAGATAGGAAAGAAGAAAGAATAGTTGGAGGGGTAAACAGGGAGATGGGAGGAAGGAAAGATATGAGGATGGTAAATGTGGTTAAAGTACATGACGTACTTGAGCAAATTATCTTTAGGAAACACATCACTATGTAAAATGAACTCATATTCATTTTAAAAAATGGGGAAACAAGAAACCCAAATTGATCTTCTTTAAGGGAAAAAACTACCAAAACAGGGACTTCCTTAATAGCAAGGAAAATGTTAAAGTTCCAAACACACGGTGGTTGCAGGGAAGTTTTCCTTGTGATGTTGCTGTAATTTTCCAGGAACTCAAAACTTCTAAGGAAACTCACCAGGACAGAAGAAAAGATCTTTGTTTCTTTGGACTTAGGATGGTTTTGAGGGGCAGAAACATAAATTCAGCCAAGTATAAATGGCATGTATATTCTGCAGTTCCAGTATTGGGAAGCCTGAGGCAAGAGGGTTGTGAAATAGGCCAACTAAGCCTATTTATCAGAATCTTATCAACAAAACAAGTCAAAATTCTAAAATCAACCTTGCTTAAGTAGTGCATGGAATTTCATGACTTTCATCACTTAGAAGCCTATGAGATTGGAGTTTATTTAATCCATAAATGTAAATATTCTCATGTCAGGTCCCCCACACCCCTAGTTGCTTCCCCCTTTCTCTTGTTTGGCTGGACTTCCTCTCACATAGTTCATCATAAGGTCACATGATGGCCTTTTACAGTTTCAGCCTTCTGAGACAGTGAGATATTTTGGGAACACAAAATCTAGAGAGCAGTCTCTCTCTTCCTCGTGTGTATGTGTATGTGTGCATGCATGTAAGTATATATGTATAGCCCCTCACCCTCTGTGGAGCTCCCTGACTAGCACAGTGGTGTCTAAAGTGGTATTTCAGTACGTGAACTGTAAGTGACAGTGTATCTGGGCTTTTTGGGGAGCATAGGGAGTACGGAGCAGCTGCAGTGCAGTGGGAAGAGTAGAAGAGGGAGGAGGTGATCTGCTCTTGGCTGTTGTGAGACATTTGGTGTTAGATTTAATCAAGATGGAGAAGCAGCAC
Source organism: Cricetulus griseus (assembly GCF_003668045.3). Classification (NCBI taxonomy): domain Eukaryota; kingdom Metazoa; phylum Chordata; class Mammalia; order Rodentia; family Cricetidae; genus Cricetulus; species Cricetulus griseus. Next base: position 75,986,084 of record NC_048599.1, read on the forward strand.
AGATGATTTTGACTAGAGAAGTGAAATATCCCTCACAATTACAAGAAGATTAAAAGTTACTGACTGATTGGCTGTGAGGGTTCAGAGAGGAACAGTAAATTCGATTGGGTCATGATCAAGAGCTTTCACTGAGGAGACTGTGCAAGGAGATGTTTTGAGGAAGATTGGGGCGTCTATTTAATGGTGTGCTAAGAATCTCACCCCTATTAACTTGTTTAATTCTTCCAAGGGCATTGCCAGGCACACATTGTTATCCCAATTTTATAAGCTTTGAAAAAAGATTTTGTTTTATTATTCTGATGTGCATGTGTGTTTGTGTGCATTTCTGGGTACCACATGTATCCACATGCCCACAGAAGCTGGAAGGGGACTCTGGACCCCCTGGAACTGGAGTTACACTATGTGGGTGCTGAGGATTGATCTTAGGTCCTCTGTAAGATCAGTAAGTGCTTTTAGCTGCTGAGCCATTTCTCCAGCCCCATTGCTCTAATTTTAAAATTAAAAAAGTGGTATCAGGGAGACTAAGGAATATTCCCAAATTCACACAGGCTAAAAGAGGTAGGGCTAGAATATAATGGGGGACATTATATTGCTTCAAAGCCATTGTAATTTTAAAATTAATTTTTAATTTTTTTGGATTATAGTGTAATTATATCATTTCTCCCTTCCCTTTTCTCCCTCCAAATTCTCCTGCATCTCCATTCTTTCTCTCTCACACATTCATAGCCTCTGCTTTTCATTCAATAGACGTTATTGCATGCACATATGTATATGTATACACATACATATTCCTAAATGCATAAATACAACTTGCTTAGTCTGTATGATGTTACTTGTATTTATGTTTTTAGGGTTTACCATTTAGTACTGAGTAACCAATTGCTCTGCTTTTCCCTGGGGAAGACTATTTATCCTGCTCTCAGTGTTCCTTAGTTGCCTGTAGTTCTTTGTGTATGGTTGGGCCTCATTGGCTCCCCCACACCCAGCTTCTTCAGATGACTATTGCTGTTGTCCTTGTTTAGCTCATGTTTATTCGATCATGCTGGTGAGACTTTATGGATGTAGCTTCTAATATTACTAAGGGACATAATCTTACAGCAAACTGCCTGATCCCCTGGCTCTTGCAATCTTTCTGCCCCATTTTCCACAATGTTCCCTTTCCCTTTTCTTGTTTTTTCCTAAACAATTATTTTTCTTCACATGCATGTGGGTATATCATGTGTGGACAGGTATCATGAAGGCAAGAATAGAGTATCAGATTTCATGCAGATGGAGTTAAGGCAGTTGTAAGCTACCCTATGTGAGTTCTGGGAACTGAACTCCAGTTTCTGAAAGAACAAGTCCTCTTAACTTCTGAGCCATGTCTCCAACCCCAGATTTCCTTTACATATGGCAACAGTGAGACTGATATACTAGAAACCAATCTAATAGTTTCATTTTAGCTGATTGACCACTACAGAGAGTTGTGATAGGTAATTTTATGTGTTAATGTAACTGGGATAGGGATGTTTAGGTAGCTGGTTAAACATGGACTGATTTGTCAGAATTTAGTATTTAAATGAACTGAGTAAAGAAGACACCCTCATCAGCGACATTGGATATCTCCTAATACATTTAGGTTTGCAATGGAAGAAAAAGGCAGAGGGAGGGGAAACTTAGTTGCCTTGAGCTAAGACTTTCACGTTGTTGTTTGTGGATCTCTCCCTCTGCTCCCATTAGTTACTGGATAGAGTATCTCTGATGGCAATTAGGAAGTCAACAATTTGCAGATGGCTAGTTCAGGAACCCTCTCCACCATTGCCAGGAGTCTTGGTCATCCTGTGGGTTCTTGGAGGTTTACCTGGCACCAGGTTTCTCCCTAACCCTGAAATGCCCACCCCAACAAGATATCTTCTTTGTTATTCTCCCCTTCTATTGTGCCTCCATCCCACCTCCCACAACCAGCCCACCCAACCCTCTTCCGCTAGTTCCCAACCCTCCATCCTCCCAAACCTCTGCCCCCAGTTACCCAGGAGATCTTTTCTACTACCCTTTCCAAAGGAAATCCATGCATCCTTCTTTGGGTCTTCCTTGTTATCTAGCTTCTCTGGGGCTGTAGATTAGAGGTTGATTTTCCTATACTTTACTCCTGATAACCACCTATGAGTGAGTACATACCCTGTTTGTCTTTCTGGGTCTGGGTTACCTCACTCAGAATGATTTTTTTTTCTAGTTCCATCCATTTGCCTGAAAATTTCATGAGGATATATATCTATATATCTATATATCTATATATCTATATATCTATATCTATATCTATATCTATATATCTGAGTAGTAGTACCCCCATCGTGTAAATGTACCACCCACATTTTCATTATCCATTCTTAGGTTGAGGGGCATTTAGGTTGTTTCCATGTTCTGGCTATTATGGATAATGCTACTATAAACATAGTTGAGCAAGTGTACTTGTGGTATGATTGTGCATCCTTTGGGTATATGCCTAAAATTGGCATAGCTAGATCATCAGGTAGATTGATTCCCAATTTTTAAATAAACTTCCATGCCAATTTCCATAGACAAGCACTGCCCTGAGCTCTGAGAGTTTTGTGGAATAAAGGGAGAAGGGATTGTACCAGCCAGGGGTTCATGACAGGGGAACCCACAGAGACAGCTGACCTGAGCTCACAAGAGCTCATGGATGCTGGACCAACAGTCAGGGAGCCTGCATGGGACCACCCTAGGCCCTCTGTATGTGTGTGATAATCATGTAGCTTGTTCTTTTAGTAAGGCTTCCAACAGTGAAAGCAGGACCTCTCCCTGGTGTTTAGCTGGCTTTTGTTAACCTGTTCCCAATGGTGGATTACTTGCCCCTGCCATGTAATGGGAGGACCTCTGTCCTGCCTCAACTTAGTGTGCCATGATTTGTGCAAGCCCATGGGAGGCCTGTCCTTTTCTGAATGGAGATAGAGGAGGAGGAGTGGATGGGTGGAGGGTAGATGGGAAGGGGGAGGGGAAAAGAGAAGGGGAAGGAGGAGAAACTAGTTGGTATGTAAAATAAATGAAAAAATATTTAAAATAAAATACTTCCATGTTCTGCTCTTGAAAAATGGAGCTCTTGGTTCTTGAACCTTTTCAGACTCAGACTGATTCACACCATTGGACTTTATGGTTCACAATCTTGTTAGATAGTTGTTTGTGAGACTTTTCCATAGTCATCTTTGGCAAACTTGAATTCTTCTCCTCCCTTGTCCCATCCCCCTCTTTCTGGAGAATACTGACTTACATAAATACCTGCTTTCAGACACAGTCACAACCTGAGAGGTATTGGACATCAAGGCAGCAACACAAAGGCCCTTAAATCAATAATCACAGCCATATTTTATTTATGTGTATGTGTATATGTCTGTGTGACTGTGTATGTCACATGTGTGTGGATACTCATGAAAGCCAGAAGAAGTCATCAGATCTCCTGGTTGTGAACCATCTGCCATGGGTTCTGAGAATTGCTCTCTGGTCTTGTAGCACCCCACTCCTTTTACAATTATTTTCACTGCATTTTATTTATTTCATTCTCTTCCCTCATCTCTCTCTCTCTCTCTCTCTCTCTCTCTCTCTCTCTCTCTCTCTCTCTGTATAAGTACTCAACTGCATCTGTTATGTCAGATGTATAGAGATCAGAAGACAGCTACAGCTTGAGGGAATCTGTGACAACTTTTACCAAGTATGTCCCAGGGATTGAACTCAGGTAGTCAGGCTTGGCACCAGAAGCCTTTATCTACTGAGATATTTCATCAACTTGTGAAACATCTTTATTAGAGAAAGGAGATTATAAATCCAAGTGACCACTTAATCTTGAGTTCATCATCTGTATCTTACATGTAGTCTCTATAACAAAGATAGCCAATGAAATAATTATGAGGCCATGAAGATATTTAGGAGGCCTGGATGCTGCTTATATATGGTTTTGTCATATTGTTATAAGTATTTTTCTGGTATAATTCATGTAATGCTTCTGTATTAATGTTTCACCACTATACTAAATATCAGAGGCAGGCTATTCAATAATAGAAATAAGTTTATTGTGTCTCACAATGCTAGAGGTACAAAAAAGCTTCTTGCTGAAAAAGTTCTGAAGGTACAGAACATCATAATGCAGGGGACCAAGAGCATGTGGGTCAATGTGTGTTTCAATCATGATCTCTGCTATAGTGACCTTACCTGAGTTCACAAAGTCCTTAACTCTTAACGTTCCATAGTGAGTGTTAAATTGAGACCCATGAAACCACAGGGAATATTCAAACAATATCCCAGACCATTGCCACATGTTAACTAGTAACATCCATTGTTAGTCCTGGTTCCTGATTGACTCTGGAGTGAGGATGCACTGTAGTGCTGGAAAAGACTCAGAGATGTCTGAAGAAATGGAAAGTTACCTATTGATAGCAGAATAAAGAGCTGTGAATGACAACTACAGCTATCCTTGTATCCTTCATTCATGACAGGTAGTTTTAATCTAAAATTGGCATAAATAAAAATCACTAGAATTCAGATGGTTCTTTAAACTATCTTGTTATAATGAAATAAAATATTAAGATTGTGTGTATCCACAGATGCGGGCCTAGGCCCTGCTCTAAATGATATGACAGACTTTGTAGATCTCCCATGGAAGGCCTCACTCTCCCTGGGGAGCAGAAAATGGATGGGATAGGGGGTTGGTGGGGGTCAGGGGAGGAGGGGAGGGAGAGGGAACTGGGATTGATATGTAGAACAATCTTGTTTTTAATTTAAAGAAAAAAAGAAAAAAAGATTGTGTGTATCCTCACTTGACACATTTCCAGATTTTGGAAATATCAATATATGCATCATGAGATGCCTGGGAAGCCATTTTAGTCATACCTCATACCTGAAGATGGCTTTGGGTACGACTTAAAATTTTGTGCATGAAACAAAAGAATTCTCCACTGTGGTGTCCTGTCAACACTGCTTCTGTTTTCTGAATTTTAGGATAGGCCTGCTTGGTTCTCAAACATGAATACTAGCTCTGAGAATTTTAGACCAATTCCATCCTACTCTGACCTTTGAACTCATTGTTAAATACTTAATGCTTGGAAGCATTTAACACCTTTACCTGTTTGAGGAAATAGAAAAAGGTGTCCATGGTGTGTGTGTGTGTGTGTATGTGTGTGTGTGTGTGTGTGTGTGTGTGTGTGTGTGTGTGTGTGTGTTGGGGGGAGGGCAACGCGGAGACAGTTGGCAGTAGTGAGACAGTGGTACTTGATTTTCATGTGGGACCCTTGACGTCGATGGAACACTGATGCTAACTAGGTGTGAACTTTTGGGCAAATACTTTGACCTTATAAGCTTTTAGCATTATTTCCTGGTTTGAAGGAACCATGGGGATGGGGTGGGAGGATTCCTAGAGTGGCAAGGCATGGTGAAAAGGATGAATAGTGGGAACAGAGGTTGAGACAAAGGGAGAGAAGAGAATAAAACACACAATTTCTTCTCACCCAGTCCAGAAATTCGATAATTGTTTTGATTTTTCTGATGGCTTGCTCTGGTTCCTCAAGAATCTGCCCATTTTTGCCCACATGGTGGCACTAGTTGTTTAGAAAACAGGCTGGCCGCTCTCAGGAAACCTGCTGCGGCATTCCTGAATGTGCTGAAAATGAGCTGCAGTTGACGTTTAGAGTAATTAATAACGCATTAGAAAATTTACTAACAGGGATAATCCACACTGAGTTAATTAGAAAGCAATTTTAAGGCTGGGGAAGTGGGGGAGAAATGAATGAGGGGGATACTGCCTCTCCATGGCCCATGCATGGTGTAAATTTGCACAATCACCCACTGCTCCAATTTAGCAATAACCTATTAAGGTTCTGATCTATCATCAGCTCAAGTTCCTTGCTGGCCCAAACTAGTCAAAATGGTGTCAGGGTGGGAGGGATAGGGGTCTCACTGTAGTGAAAAGAATCTTGTCCCGGGACCCTGGAGACCACATTTGAAGTGTTCTCTCTGCAGTTCATCCTCTCCTGTGACATTACATGGAGGCACTGTGTCCTTCAAGATGCATCCTCAGGCCCTGATAACCGCGAAGTCCCCCTTTAGTTCTGGCTTTCGATGATATTAGAAGACAAGACTTTTGCTAGTTGGAGATGTATAGATACATGCTGGTGTATGTAATCAATGTTGGCAAACAGCATCTGCTGGATTATGATAAGAGTGGAAAATGTGATGTTCACCTACTCAGACCCTGACTGCAGGAGGAGATTCTGATTGGTATCAGCAACTAGCGTTCATTGCTGTCTGGGAAGAAATTGAATTTGAAAAGGTCTTTTAAAAGGGCCTTTGGGAAGTCATGAGGAATAAGTGCAAGCAGCTTGTTAAGGAGAGTTTGGGACTTGGATGGACAGGCAGGCTGAAAAGAAGGACAGCAGGAAGGCATGCTTGGAGAAGCCCAGAGAGCAAAGGAACTGTGGCCACATCCAAGGTTCTCCATAGATAATCACTCAGCTAGAGGCCCATGCTGCAGGCTGCAATCTGGCATCACCTTGTCCAGACGCTAGTTCCCATTTTCATTTTTGCCTCCTGCAAAATTTGGCCAACACCTGCCAGCATGTTCCATTAATTTGCTTGGAACAACACAGAATCTTATGTAGCTCTGACTTTGCAATTTTATGAAGAAAGTCAAGGATTGCTTGAGGTGGGACTTATTTCATTGAAAATACTTGAAAGAATAGTGAATAGAAGTTTAGTCACTAGGCAAAAGGACCTATGTTTAGCTTGATTTTTCTGTGTGTCATGGAAGTGGTCTTAACTCACAGTAGGAGACAAACATCAATATGATTGCAATGTAGGTGGTAAGGAAGAGGCTGTTGGATAAAGACATTTAAACTTTTTGTAAGACTAAACAATTCTAGGGCTACTTTTGTATTACATAATATTTTTATTAATTCATTAGGGTTAATTTTTATAGTATATCTGAATTTTTCTGTTTATAAAGTGATACAAGACTGATAAAAATAAGCATATATATATCTGAGAAAGAGAGAGAGAGAGAGAGAGAGAGAGAGAGAGAGAGAGAGAGAGATAACACTGCTAATTATTGGGTCTGACCCTCATGTCCTTACTCTAAACACTTTGGTAGATACTTTTTTGTTCAGTCTAAGTTTTCTGAGAAAAGTTGAAAAGGATTGTGCTTATGTACACTTCAGTCCAGAGCATTATTCCATCTCTGGTTTGGAGCCAGATGGTGACACAGATTTTATTTGCCTTAGACTTTTGATACAAAGCCCAGGGGAATCCAGGGCAAGCAAGGATGGCTCAGTCTTCTTGGTATCATTTAATTTCTAATGTGCATAGAGAACTGGTCTAATTTGGGGATGGTTGAGCTTCGCTGGTTTGCTCTAGTTCTGTGACATAATATTGTTTTCTTTTTCCTTCAAGATGAAGTGTGAATACTTGACTTACTCTTTTCCTTTCTGTGATCCCAGTGAGGTTGCAGAATTTTTTTATTTAAATTTTTTTATTATTAGTTCAAGTTAGGGAACAAGCTTGTTTCACATGTAAGTCCCTTCTCCCTCTCCCTCCCCTCACCCCCATCCCTCCTCCCCCGGCCTACCCCCCACCCCATCCACCCTCCACTTCCCAGGCAGGGTAGGGCCCTCAACAGGGGCTCTGCAAAGTCCACCAAATCTTACGGTGCTGGGCCTGGGCCCTTCCCCATGTGTCTAAGGCCAGAGTGTATCCCTTCAAGAGGGATGGGCTCTCAGAGTCCCTTCTTACACCAGGGAAAATTACTAATCCACTACCAGAGGCTCCCTGGAGTGCAGAGGCCTCCTTATTGACATCCATGTTCAGGGGTCTGGATCAGTCTTGTACTGGCCTTCTAGACAGCATCTGGGGTCGATGTGCTCCCCCTTGTTCAGGCCAACTGTTTCTGTGGATTTCTCCACAGAAGGTACAGACCCCTTCAATCTTCATTCCTCCCTCTCTTCAACTAAATTCCAGATTTCAGCTCAATGTATATCTGTGGATGTCTGTCTCTGCTTCCATCAGCTACTGGATGAGGGCTCTTGTTATGTATGGATCAGGTCGGCCGAGGTTGCAGCATTTTGAAGAGTGTGGCATGCATGGAAGGTGCCTGCTTCCATGTAAGTCATCCTATGGCTCTTCTCTCTTGTTCCAAATGCATGAATTGAGGCCCCGAGTTTAATTCTCAGAACTCATGTATAAAAACTCGGTACAGGGATGCATTGTCAATAATCCTAGTACTGGGGAGATAGAGACAGGAGGATCCCTGGGATTTGCTGGGCAGCCCATGCACTGGGATTATTGAGCCTCAGGTTCAACAGAAAATGTTGCTTCAAAAAAACAAAGTAGCGCAGTGAGCAATGAAGCAAGACACCCAATGATGTTGGCATCTGGCCTCCACCTGTACACTGCATACAGGTGCACAGGCACTCGTACATATGGTCATATATGAACATGTATACAACACACACACACACACACACAGACACACACACACACACACACACACACACACACACACACACAGAGAGAGAGAGAGAGAGAGAGAGAGAGAGAGAGAGAGAGAGAGGCAACATAAGAGAGGGTTTCATAATTCTAACCCACCTTCAACATCTAGTGACAGAGTGACCATGTACCAGTTTTTCTATTGCTTAGAACTTTTCTCTTGAGATAATACTATCAAATGCATAGGACTGTTGTGAGAACTAAGTGTGTAGAAAGCACTCAGAGACCTTGCCCATTAATCTAATAACACCAACCCTATGTTGTAAGTGACCAGATTTAAACCTATGCTGCTTAAGTAAGGAATCTAAAGCCTGAGTTTTTTATGTCCAGGTCTCTTGTCCTCAAGTCTACGGTCATGTTTAAACTTAGTTTTCTTTCAAGGGATATCAAGTTTCCTGACAAAGACTTGACCAGATGGAAGTGTTCTGAGGCTGTTTATAATAGATGATAAATAAAAATTCAAAGCTTTGTTAATACTTGGTAGGCGTTTACTAAAAACCGGGTACCATTCCAAACATTTTCCTATAGGAACTCTTACCAGTAGCTCCCATTGAGTTTTGGATGCAGAAATGGAGACATGGAGCTTTAGAAGCCAGGTAGAAACCAGAGCTTAGAGAGGGGAGATCATTTCTACCCCAGGCATTCTCAGGCAGTGAACTGGCAGCCAGCTCTCCAGAACATACCCTGCATGTTTCTACATTTGGGTCCTCCAGCTAAGCTTCCTGAAGAGCCAGGTGCCAGCTGGAGCTGGTGGGGGGTGGCCTGTGATTGGCTACCCTCATTGTGGTTAGCCTTCTGTGTTGGGGGAGGGTGGGAGGGACAGTGGGGACTGATAAATAATGCAGCATTATGTACTAAGGGACAAGAGAGCAAGGAGGGAGTAGACAACACATGTTGCTATCTCTGTAGTATCAAATAATAACAACTAAACTGCAGCCATCCCAACATTCTGTCCAGGAGGCCTGTGGAGCAAGGTAATTCTTGTATTTCTCATGCCTTGAGCCAACATATTTATTATATTTTTTGTGTTTCTAATCAGAACTGTGAGAGATGTTTTCCTTGCAGGCAGTGAAGGGATGGAACGAGGAAAGCTGGCATGATTTTGTTTTTTGTTTGGAATGAATGAAAAACAGAAAAGGCATAAGAGGCCAAGTTGAGAGACATGGCAGGCTTATAGAGCAGATGGAACACATCTAAGTTGAATGCTATTGGCAGAGGAGGGCTTAAAGAGAGCTGCTTGAATGACTGCAAAGGAGAGATGAACTAACGCACTGTTAGCTCAGGCAAGAAAAAATAATCAGTAGCAAAGACTTCCAGGATGGGAAGAAATGTGCCATTTCCCAGTCATTGCCAATGTGGCCTGACATTTTCTGAACTGAGAAATCTAGTGTTTCTGAAAATATGACCTGTATGCTACTCCATCAGGACCATTGCAGTGTCTATTTAAAAATGCAGTCTCTGGACTCCATCTAGACAAATAGTCAGACTCTCTGCAAGCTAGCGACCTGCATGCTCAGGAAAACAATCTCTGTAGGGATTCTGACTCTATTAATTTTAAAATTACAGTGTAAGAGACCTTACTCTGAGGTTATGCTCTCCGGATGTATAACTAAGGGTCATAACTGTAAATTTCATTCTAAAGTAGTTCAATGAGGGGGTCCCCTGGAAGAAGGGCAAGAATTTTCTGGTTATTTTGTAGATGCTAGAAATGTTTTGGTGCTTGTTATGTGGCAGATAGTTGGGAGGAGTACCTGCGTCGAGAACAAAGTAGAACAGGTATGGCAAAGAGGGAATCACATTTGGGCACACAGAAATTGTGTGATTGGGGCTGGGGAGATAGCTCAATTGATAATGTGCTTGCAAGCATGAAGATGCAAGTTGGATCCCCCAAGCTTTTGTAAAACATCTGGGTATGATGTCCCATTCTTATAATCTCAGCACCAGGGAGAAAGAGACAAGTAGGTCTCAGGGGCTCACTGGCCAGTCAGTGTGTTGTAACAGTGATGGTGTTGTAACTGTTACCAAGAGATGGTGAGCCAAGCAGGAGTATGCATGTTTTACTGTCAGGGCTGAGATAGAAATGAGCTACTGCTGTGCTTTCCAGACACCCCAGGTTACTGATGGTTACTCACTACAAGTCACAGCTTTGCCTCATCCACACCACACCAGGCTGTTTTCATAGAGTCAATGACCTGTGGAGGGAGGGACTGTTACAGCTGTGGTGGCAGATGATGGCAATACTGAGGTGAAAGTGCTAACTGGAAGAGAGCTGAGCCAGCATCAGACCCTCAGCCTTTGAGACTCTGAGGTGGCTTCTCTCAGACCTCTTGCTACAGGAGAAGGCAAGGAGCATTGGAAGGATTTCAAATCAAGAGTGCAAAACTACCCTTCCACAGTCCTAACTTGATTTTTGTGCAGGTTGGAGTTTAGTCCCCTTGAGTCATGCTTAACAGAAAACAAACAAACAAGCAAACAAACAAGAATAAAGATGCTGGTCAGATTTAAGACTTAGTCAGGTCTTAAACCTGTTTTGGAGAAAAAATTAAAAAGAAAGAATATAAAGGAGACCATGAATATATCCAAATCTAGTCTTCGAAAAAGTTTATTTGAGCTGAATTGGTCATAAAACTAAAAAAAAAAAAAAAAAAAAAAAAAAAAGTACGTGTGCTATGTGGAAACTTCAAACAAAAAAAATAATGAAATCAAGAGACACTTTTCCTAGCTCTGATTCTACTTGCTAGTGCTTAAGCACTGTTAAGATTTTAGTGTCTAAGGTTCCAGAGTTCCTTTATTTTTAATGTGTATAAAACATGAATCTGTGTGCATAAACAAGATCCTGTTGTACTGTTTTTATTGTTTCTGTCTTCTTGTTTTACACATGGACATTTTTGTTTACTTATGTATTTAGAAATTACACAGTCTGTAATGTATACAAAATGTAGTTTCTATTCTATGTTTAGACCATAATTTATTTAATAATGCACCTTTGGAAATTATCTGTATTATTTTCTGTTTTTCAAAGTAGCTAACAACTTTTCAAATAATCTCCCCCAGGTTTTATATAAATGCCATCATATACTGGTGGAGGTATTTTTATAGAAAAATTATAGAATATCTTCCCCAAAGGAAATTTATTGCACAAAAGACAACACATGGTAACTTTTAAAAGGCATTACGAAAGTATCACTAGACATTTTATGCTAATTTACACTTATACTCCTCTCAAGGGTGTATGAAAGTATCTTAATTTCTCCATGCTTCCATTAAAACTAAGTGATACCAATAGTTTTAGTCTTTGATGGCTGGAGCGATTACAAGGACTCACTAAATCAGATCTTTTAAAAATTCTATCATCTCCCAAACTCATAAGACATGTAGCCTCCACAGAAACTCCCCTTTAGCATCTTTGTGTATATTCTTAAAGCATCATCATTTGAAACATCACCTCTGTTTTGTTTCAGAAGTTTGGATAAACTTTTAAGATTTGTGTTGTAAACAATGTAATAAATACATTTGACTCGACTGGCAGAAGCTAATAACTATATTATTCCATGGGAACACTTCAACAAACGTGTTGGTGGATTTGGTTAGAGTGTTTCAGGCTAGTGGGAGTCAGGGGAAGTTGACTTACTGAACACAAAAGGTCAATATTTAGTGTGGTGAAATGGCATTTGGTTCAAGCCAAAGGCAAGGAACACAGAGATTGCCTTGCATTTGTTACAAGAAAGCATGAGGAAACATAATTGATCAGAAAGCAACACTGAGGCCCTTGTTTGGTTGCCCTTGAAATACCTTTGGGTTTCTTGAGACCTTTGAAATGTTTTTAGAGTTCCACATGAGGGATAGCCAAACTGTGTTTCCCCTTCAACAAGTCTTAGAAATTTGTCTTTAATTTTAATGGAAAAAAGAAAACTCTGATGTGTAATATACATATACATGGAATAAAGTATGTTAGTTTAAAGGGAAGAATTCAAAAGCAATGTTGCTAGCAGGACCCAGGACTAGTCTTTATCTCTATCTCTTCACTTGCCCAAGTCCCACTCCTGGTCAAAATGTATTATTGTCTTCCTTGACTGTGTGGTTATGAAACTCATTGAGATGATTAATCTCTTGAGGGGAAAATGGGTTTCTAGACGTAGGTGGTAGGTCAAAAGATAACTCCCCAGACATATTTGGGGAGCATGCATGGGATGGTATATTACGAACTAAGGAATTGTAGGAAGTTTGGTCTACTTTAGGTCTAGGGAGTACTCAGATGGCATTGTTCATTTTTTTCTACTTTGTGACTGACATTTATGCTATAATTGGCATATAATTTTATTTATTATTGTTTTTACTATTATTATTACTTGAGACAGGGTGGAATTATGTAGCTCAGAGTGTCCCAGAACTCTCTAGGGTCGACAAGGCTGGCTTCAAAACTTGCATTGACTCTTCTGCTTCTACCTCTTTAGTGGTGGTATCACAAACATACACCATCATGCTGGTCTTCCCTTCCTCCCCTCACAGGCCTTTCCCTCAATCTCCCCTCCTACTCTACCCCCATCTACTCCTCCTCATTTCTCTTCAGAAAAGGGTAGGCCTTCTGTGTATATCAGCCATCCATGGCATATCAAGTTGCAGCAAGTCTGGATACCTAGGAAAGTCCCCAAAGCAGGCAATAGAGTCAGAGATAGCCCCTGTTCCCACCTCGAGGAGTCCCACAAGAAGACCAAGCCACACAATTTTAATGTGTGCAGAGGGCCTAGGTTAGTCCCATGCAAGCTCTCTAGTTGGCTGTTCAGTGTCTGAGAGCCCCTGTTGGCCAAAGTTAGTTCATTATGTGGGTTTTCTTGTGGTGTCTTTGACCCCTCTGGCCTACACAATCCCTATTCCCCTTCTTCCACAGGATTCCCTGAGCTCTGCCTAATGTTTGGCTGTAGGTCTCTGCATCTGTTTCCATTAGTTTCTGGGTGAAACCTCTCTGTTGGCAATTGGGCTAGGTACCAATCTGTGACTATAGCAGAATATCACTAGGAATCATTTCATTTTGTCTGTAATTAAAAAAAATATTTTACCTTTTGATATTATAATGCAACCACATCATTTCCCTCATCTGTAATATTTTTAACCAGAAGAATATTCTTCCTCATATCTCTTCTTATTTTTGGTGTGAGCCTAGCCTTCAACGGCTGAGCCATCTCTCCAGCCCCCTCATATTTCTTCTTATTACACACTGTAGTGCTAATGACCTTTGGTCTGCAGTGACTTTCAGGATGACCCGTGTGAGTTTTGTCTGAAACTACTTGAAGTTTTCATCTTCAAAGTTCTTCAGCCTCTTAGTATGCTCATGCTATGGTTTGTTGCAGGTTTAAAGAGCTTGGTGATTTTCTTTCTAATGTAGACTCAGCCTTCTAATTTACAACAGCATTCACTAATTAAAATTGTAAGCATAATTACTATCCATGATACTTATTATTAGTTTGCATCCATAAAGCTCAAAATTCACTTCATCCTTTCAAGTAGTGAATAATTAGTTTCTTTGGGTTTGTAGCTTTATCATTTCCTTATGACCTGTTTGGAAGAAATAAACAACCAATCTCCCAGAAGAACGTTTTAAAAACCTGGAAATATATTGTCCAGTTAGTGTAATGAGGCTAATACAATGTAGAAAATATTACTTTTCTCTGGTTTAGTATTCAGTTTATCATTGCATTTACTTACAAACAACTATTGGTATCCTAATAGGTACTAGGGGCATTGGGAAATGAAATCAATCATTCAATGATGCTATCTTCAAGATAAGGTTTTTGTGGCAAGGGAATTAAAATTTACCCATATACAATATTTAAAATCACGCATGTATATAGTCTAAGCGGCCCCAAATACTGTTAGAAAAAGGATTGACTATTCTTGGCTATACTATCAGTACCCAGCACAGTAGGAGATTTGATAAATATCTTTTGGAAAGAATTAATGAATGAAAATTTGAGTGCATCAATCTCAATTATTGCCAAGATACAGCAACCAGATATTGATATTTTTCTTAACTTGACTTTTTTTTCACTGTTCCCAGGTAGCTTAGCCAACATGGCTGTCTCCTTGCCACCCACCCTGAGACTCAGTCCTGCCCCTGATGAAATTCAGCACCCACAGATCAAATTTTCTGAGTGGAAATTTAAGCTATTTAGGGTGCGATCCTTTGAAAAGGCACCCGAAGAAGCACAAAAGAAGGGTTCCTCAGAGGGGAATCCTTACCTAGAGCAGTCTCCAGTGGTTCCGGATAAGCCTGGTGGTCAGAATTCAACTCTGACTCAACGAGCATTGAAACTCCACCCTAAATTTTCAAAGAAATTCCATGCAGATGGGAAGTCAAGAGAAAAAGCAATTCACCAAGCCAGGCTTAGACACTTCTGCCGCATCTGTGGGAATCCTTTCAAGAGTGATGCTCACAACCGGAGGTACCCAGTCCACGGACCTGTGGACACTAAAACACAAAGCCTTTTCCGAAAGAAGGAAAAGAGAGTCACTTCCTGGCCAGACCTCATTGCCAGGGTTTTCCGGATTGATGTGAAGGCAGATATTGACTCGATCCACCCCACTGAATTCTGCCATAACTGTTGGGGCATTATGTACAGGAAGTTCAGTAGTGCCCCCTGTGAGGTCTACTTCCCAAGGAAAGCGACCATTGAGTGGCATCCCCACACACCATCCTGTGACATCTGCCTCCCTACTCACCAGGGACTCAAGAGGAAGAGGCACCAGCCCAACGTGCAGCTCAGCAAGAAACTAAAAACTGTGCTCAACCAAGCGAGACAGGACCGTCAGCGCAAGAGAGCTCAGGCTAGGGTCAGCAGTAAGGAAGTCATGAAGAAGATCTCTAACTGCAGTAAGATTCATCTCAGTACCAAGCTTCTTGCAGTGGACTTCCCAGCACACTTTGTGAAATCCATCTCCTGCCAGATATGTGAACACATTCTGGCTGACCCCGTGGAGACCAGCTGCAAGCATGTATTTTGCAGGATCTGCATTCTCCGATGCCTCAAAGTCCTGGGCAGCTATTGTCCCTCTTGCCGATATCCATGCTTCCCTACTGACCTGGAGAGTCCAGTGAAGTCCTTTCTGAACGTCTTGAATTCTCTGATGGTGAAGTGTCCTGCACAAGAGTGCAATGAGGAGGTGAGCCTGGAAAAATATAACCACCATGTTTCAAGCCACAAAGAGTCTAAAGAATCTTTGGTGCATATTAATAAAGGAGGGCGGCCTCGTCAACATCTCCTGTCACTGACACGCAGGGCTCAGAAACATAGGCTGAGGGAGCTCAAGATTCAAGTCAAAGAATTTGCTGACAAAGAAGAAGGTGGAGATGTGAAATCTGTGTGCTTGACCTTGTTCCTGCTGGCACTGAGGGCCAGGAATGAACACAGACAAGCTGATGAGCTAGAGGCTATCATGCAGGGGCGGGGCTCTGGTCTGCAACCAGCTGTTTGCTTGGCCATCCGGGTCAATACCTTTCTCAGCTGCAGCCAGTACCATAAGATGTACAGGACTGTGAAAGCCATCACCGGGAGGCAGATTTTTCAGCCTCTGCATGCTCTCCGAAATGCTGAGAAAGTCCTTCTGCCAGGCTACCACCCCTTTGAGTGGCAGCCCCCTCTGAAGAATGTGTCCTCCAGAACTGATGTTGGAATTATTGATGGGCTGTCTGGACTCGCCTCCTCTGTGGATGAATACCCAGTGGATACCATTGCAAAGAGGTTCCGCTATGATTCTGCTTTGGTGTCTGCTTTGATGGACATGGAAGAAGATATCTTGGAAGGCATGAGATCACAAGATCTTGATGACTACCTGAATGGTCCTTTCACGGTAGTGGTGAAGGAGTCTTGCGATGGGATGGGGGATGTGAGTGAGAAGCATGGGAGTGGGCCTGCAGTTCCAGAAAAGGCGGTTCGTTTTTCATTCACAGTCATGAGAATTACGATAGATCATGACTCGAAGAATGTGAAGGTGTTTGAGGAACCCAAACCCAATTCTGAACTGTGTTGCAAGCCATTGTGTCTTATGCTGGCAGATGAGTCCGATCACGAGACCCTGACTGCTATCCTAAGCCCCCTCATTGCTGAAAGGGAAGCCATGAAGAGCAGTGAATTAATGCTTGAGATGGGAGGCATCCTCAGGACTTTCAAGTTCATCTTCAGGGGCACTGGATATGATGAAAAACTTGTCCGGGAAGTAGAAGGCTTGGAAGCCTCTGGCTCAGTCTACATCTGTACACTTTGTGATGCCACTCGTCTGGAAGCCTCTCAAAATCTTGTCTTCCACTCCATAACCAGAAGCCATGCTGAGAACCTGGAGCGCTATGAGGTTTGGCGGTCCAATCCCTATCACGAGTCAGTGGAAGAACTCCGGGATCGGGTGAAAGGGGTCTCTGCCAAACCTTTCATCGAAACAGTCCCTTCCATAGATGCACTCCACTGTGATATTGGCAATGCGGCTGAATTCTATAAGATTTTCCAGCTGGAGATAGGGGAAGTGTATAAAAATCCCAATGCCTCTAAAGAGGAAAGGAAGAGATGGCAGGCCACACTGGATAAACATCTCCGGAAAAGGATGAACCTGAAACCAATCATGAGGATGAATGGCAACTTTGCCCGGAAGCTTATGACCCAAGAGACTGTAGATGCAGTTTGTGAGTTAATTCCTTCTGAGGAGAGGCATGAAGCTCTCAGGGAGCTGATGGACCTTTACTTGAAGATGAAACCAGTGTGGCGCTCATCATGTCCTGCTAAAGAGTGCCCAGAGTCTCTCTGCCAGTACAGTTTCAACTCACAGCGTTTTGCTGAGCTCCTCTCTACCAAGTTCAAATATAGATACGAGGGCAAAATCACTAATTATTTTCACAAAACCTTGGCACATGTCCCTGAAATAATTGAGAGGGATGGTTCTATTGGGGCATGGGCAAGTGAAGGAAATGAATCTGGCAATAAACTGTTTAGACGCTTCAGGAAAATGAATGCCAGGCAGTCCAAGTGCTACGAGATGGAAGATGTCCTGAAACACCACTGGCTGTATACTTCAAAATACCTCCAGAAGTTCATGAATGCTCATAATGCACTGAAAAGCTCTGGGTTTACCATGAACTCAAAGGAGACCTTAGGGGACACTTTGGGCATCGAAGACTCTCTGGAAATCCAAGATTCAATGGAGTTTTAAGCAGGATGACCACACATGAGTTGCCGTTTGCAAATGTGTTTTCCTTTGGGTGGCAGTGAGGTCTTCTCCTAGCACCTGTCACATCATTGTGTGTGGGAGGCTTACCACCCAAGGGGTGGCAGGTTGGAGTGACAGGCCAGAAGTGCTGTCACCTGGTCAGGGATGGATAGTCGATGAGATGATTGCCTGAACCGTTTAGTGAGTACAGAAGAGCAGCAGGAGAAATCAGTTCTTTGAAAGCTCAATAACTGAGAACAGTGGTAATGGCAGGGGACAAGGATGTACAGTGTGTGCATGGCACTGTGGGTTACGACAATCAAAGCCAGGGCTGTCAAAGAACAGCCAAGCATGTTAGGAAAGGAATTTGTCTTGGGCATGTCTTTTTTTCATCTAAATTTATTATATTTTGTATTGAGATATAACACATTTTTTCCACTTCATATTTTGTGGGACTATTTTGTAAATTTCACATGTTGATTTATTTTACAAGATTCAAAGGAATCATTTGGGTTTCCCTAACAACCCTGTGTATTTGTAGGACATGGTGACCTTTACCAAGGGCTTTCAGTTCATGTTCTTGTATGGCATATTTATGCAGAAATAAATTGCACCAAGACGTGTTTCAGAAAAATCAGTCTTTTCTAGGTTTAAATAGCATCACTATTGTCACCTTCAGTGTCTGGGAGGTCATCTGGTGCCATAAACTTTTCAATAATGAAGTTAGAGAATGCTACAGGTACCCATTAAATCTGATAAACTCATGTTTGCTTAGCTATCTATAGCCAACTCTGGTTGTTTATTTTTGCTTTTTAATTAAAAGTAATTTATAGTCTCAATGTTTTCCCATACCATCTCAAGGTCGCAGATTTTTTTTTTAAATACACATTTCCTTACTGCATAAAGGCAGATTAATGCCTTGCTGAAAATGTCAGCGGATTTTCTCTATATGAAGCATTTGTCAATTTGAATAAGTGTAGGCTTCATAGAGGCCTCTCTTCTGAAGTGTGTCATTCTTTAGATTATGATCAGTTGAGTGTCAGTGTGTCCAGAGTTTACTCACAGGACAGTGCTGTACTTTTTCCTTTTGATAAGTTTAGATGGAGTCTACTCATAATAGAGTAGAGGAATGAACACATGTACATTATTTACTTTTTACCACGTTTGGATTTTTTTCTCACATTTGTTTTCCTTGCCACAGCTCTGTAAAGAGGGGAACATTGGATAGAAGTTAAATGATTTTTTTGAAGTTACAGGGATAATTAGTACCTGATTTTGAAGTTGAACCCAAGCCTTTTGTCTCTTAATTCTGTGTTCTTCATACTATATTTATATTGTTTATACAGTAGCATTAGAATTTAGTTAGGATCTACAACTAACCACTACAGTTTATAATCCTAAGGGATGGAATTTAAAGTCATCTGTTTGTCTTGGGCAATTGGATAGAATAAAATTGGGCCAAACCTCTAAGGAACCCATAAACCCTCCAGCGGATGCAGTTATTTGGAAACTATTCATGTCCTTAGGAGTTCAGCATTTGCCAGGCACCAGCAATTTAAGAGCAGGCATGGGATTTTATATGCTAGTGAGTCATAATGATATGTTAGTGTTAATTAGTTTTTTCTTCCTTTGATTTTATTGGTCATAATTGTCAGTCTTCATACACAGTATATCAAAGAGCTTTGTAATTTAGTTGTCAAGTGTGCATCGGTGACATTATCCTAAGTAGCACACATTCAGTGCCTATGCTGGCATTGAATTTAGTGTTTTCCATTGAAAGATGCAGCAGTTTTCTTTGCTCTCTGTATGGAATGTATCAAAGGCATTCATAATGTAGTTGCCAAAAACATATACACATTTAAGTGTTACTTTAAAACCCCTCTTTGTTTTGTAGTTTGGAAACAAATAGGCTTCCAAACCACCAGTTCTTTCATCTTATTTAATCCTTACAGATATCTGTGCACTAATAAACAGCTGAATTCCCACCGTCATCCTGCTCCCCAGAGCATGCTGGCACTGGTTGGTAGATGTTTTTCCCCATTCCCTCTGTTAGTCAATTGGCAGCACTGTAAATACTGTCCAATATTAAATTCCCCTTGCTAGCATTGTAGGACAATTTCAGAAGCATTTGACTCAGGACATGATTTATAGCACAACCTTCTCCCGACTCCCCTAATCAGATCACATTCTTATAAACCTCAAGAACACCTGGTCACAGGATTTCAATATGTAGAGTGCCGCCTATGGCTATTTTTTCCCCTCTCATTGTGGAGATTGCAATATCCTAGACTTTTCTTTAATACTCTACTTTTATTTTTTAACAATGCCCATTGCAAATGCAGGTACATACTCCAGGGAAATTCACCGAAATGAATAGAGGATTTTTTTTTTTTTTTTAAACACAGAGCAGGGCTGGAAAAGTGCAATGTATTTTTCTGCTCTGAAACTTGGTTCTGCAAGTCTACCTGCCAGCCTTCTGTTGTGCACTGTGGGCACCAGTGATGGTAGCTGATGAAAATTGATGAATGGCCAGTGTGAGGTTAAGAAGTGTCTTGGGATTAATAAACATGTGCACAGATGCCAGAGCAGCAGGGAAAAATGTCTTTCTTTCTCTGGTGGACTGGAATTTAATTTTCTATCAATTTGTTTTCACAAAATATGCATGAAAACAAAGATTTTTTTCTGGGGTGTGGGGTTTGAAAGTGTGGGTTTTTATATGATTTCACACAGATTTCAAATTCCACAGTTAGGAGGCAGGATTGTAGGAATAAGGCAGGGTCTTGCACATGCTAGGCAAACATATTACCTCTGAGTTATATGCCCAGCTTTCTTTAACTATTTTTTGAGACAAAGTCTCACTATTTTCTCAGGTTGATCTTGAACTTACAACCCTCCCACCCCAGATTGTGTGTAACTGGAATGTCAGATATATGCTAGCTAGACTAGTTTTGCAAGTGGTGTTTGGTTACATTTGTGTATGCCTTTAGATATTGTATGACATTTATTCTAATTTTCCTATGATAAGATATTTTAAGATAAAATTGATAGTTTGTACCCATTTCTCTTTATTTTTTCTTTAAAAAAGTATCTATGTAAGCATACCTCAAAGTTTTTGGAGATATTTTTTAGGATTGTATTTCAGTTTATTCTCTTACAGGTAATGATATCTTTTGTTTAGTGGCTTCCAAGAGTCTACTTTTCTCCTTTTAGGGGAGGTTTAGACACCAGGATGCAACGTATTATTTGATTTGAGGACCTGTATTTTCATGTTAAATGTTTCAAATGGAAGAAAACAAGTTCCAGGAATTATTTTTATATTTTAATATTTTACTCATTAGTATTATGGTTATTCACAATTTTGTATTAAAGTATTTGGAATAAAGTTTAATATTTGAAAATGACAGGCGTTGCGATTTATATTGTTGCTCTATTGTTCTATATCAATAATGTTGACTGCCCATCCTTAAAATTACCACCCTTTTTTTGAAGGCCATAAAAAATGAATTTGGTGACTGGAGACCTAGAATCACCTGGGAGACAGGCCTCTGGCCATACCTGTGGGAGTGTATTTCCATTGGGCTAACCAATGAGAAGAACTCACTGTAAGTGGTACCATCCCTGGGGATGGTTGGATCCTGGAGTGAATAAAAAGACAGAAAGTGAACTGAGTACAAGCATTCACTTCTTTCTGTTTCCACACCAGCTGCTTCAAGCTCCCAGTGCCTTGATTTCCCTACCATGATGTATACCTTTGGATTAGGAGGTGAAATAAATATTTTTGCCCTTGAGTTGTTGGGGGTGGTTCATCACAGCAATACGAAAAGGAATTAAGACAGTGATATTTGAAGTAAATTAGTGAGAAAGAATATATTTATCAAAATGCAGGGTGAAAGAATTTCCAGATACTCAATGTAAATAGTCAACCTTTTTAATTCTTTTGAGAATCTTCTGGAACCAGAGGTTGCTCTCTAAAAAAGTCTTATAAACTCAAAACCCATGGTGGAAATTTTGATTGTTGAGTTGTTGATAGCTACCTACTTTATCGCAAAACTAGCTAGATCCCAGGCTCTTTGCTCAAGTGCTAGGAATATTAATAATAAAACAGGCATGGTTGGAAGTGTGTAGAGTCCCAACTTTCTGGGAGGCTGAGGCAGAAGAGTTATCAATTCAAGGCTGACTTATTGGGGAATTGTCTCAAAAGACCAATCAAGCCAACTAAATACACACAGACACCAAACCAAATAAAAACCAAATAGCTTTCATTTACCAGACTTCTTTTCTTGTGGTAAGCACTGTACATGTGTTGCCACATTCTATCCTTTTGAACCAGGTACTTCTGTGACCTCCATTTTCACAAGAGGCCAGGGAAGTATATCATAGCCAGAGTCATATCTTTACAATCTACTCTTGTAGCTTTGCATGTTCCATTTCACTGTAGACTGGGATTCAGTCTGGCTCTCTCCATAGCTACATCAGTTCTTAAAAGCCGGTACTTACAGAGAAATAGCTTGTCCCCAAGACCCAGTTGCCTTTCCTTATACTAATTTATCATCTCCACCCCATTCTCCAAGAAACTGGGATCATAAGAACATGGTTAGTAACAAGCTAGCTCCTGGTGATGCTTCTGGACCTAGTTTTTGAATAATCAAATATTAATTCTGCTTTTTTCCGAATGTAGTGTCTCCTTACTTAAAAGTAAGGCCCAATGAAGTTTGCATCCTTCATGATAACATTTCTAACTATGTCAGCCTCTATTTTATTTGAGGTTTCATACATAAATACATTGTATTTGCATAATTTTCAACCCCACTCTCTCCTTTAATGTCTCCTGTATCTTCCAATTGCCTCTATCAAATGTATTTCTTGTGTCTTTATTTTTATTTACATACATATTGTCTTTGTTTTATATGTATAAAAGCTTTTTATATATAACAGCTTTTATACATATAAAACAAAATAAACACACACACACACATATATGTATACATACACACAACTTACTGAGTACAATTAGTGTTTCCCTTGTTTGCATGTGTTTAGGACTGAGCATATAAGATTGGGGCATCATCTCAGAAACAACAGCAAGATCACCACTACTATCACCACCACCACCACCACCACCTTAAAACAAAACAAAACGAAACAAAACAGAAGCGGTTCTCCCTCCCTCAGCAGCCGTTGACTGCCTGTAGCTCATCTTCGGGGAAGGAGAGTTTGAAACTTTCTTCCATTCATGTTAACTTGTTGATTGGTGTGGTCTTTGCAGGACTTGTGCAGGCAGCCATGTTAATTGAGAGTTCACGGGAGTAACATCCCTGTCTGGTCCAGAAGAAGCTACCATATGGCAGTTATTCGTGTCCACAGGCTCTTAGAATATATCCATCTCCTTTTCTGGAGATTTTTCCTGAGATTTAGGTTTCAGGGTTATGTTATAGATGTCCCATTTGAGGGGCTAGGTGCACCAAGGTCACTCATTTTCTGAAATTTGACCTGTTTTGGATATCTCTAACAGTTTCTGTCTGCTGCAAAAAGAAGCTTTTAGTTGAGGGGTGAGAGATGCAGTGATCTGTGTGTGTAAGGATAGACATTTAGAAGGCAATTGAAAACTATATTACTTCAGTAATATGGCAATATAGATCCTCTGTTAGGCTCAATGACACCTCTAAACATGAGCTCCTGGCCAGGTTTACAGTATCAGGCATGAATTTCCACTAATTGAATGGGCTTTAGATCTAATTAGACAACTGTTAGTTTACCACAAGTTCCACCATTGCACAGTTGGGGCATCTTTCTGGTACCATCATTGGGTTGCTCTGAGGCTTTACAGGGATGTAAGACTGTTGGTAACTTCTCTCCTTTGGCAGCTTATCAACCTCTATTTTAAGTATTTATGGGATGCTTCTTCTCTGCAGGCAGTGTATGCTTGATACTGAGATCTAGTGGCAAGATCTAGCATAGTTTTGGTTCACAAGGAGCTAGACATAAAGCCAACAAGAAGACTATTGAGTGCTTGGTATCATACTCTAGTTGGTGTGGCAGAGGGAAAGCACTAGATGCCATCACAATAGATAAGTATAAAGTACAATGTGACAGTAGAATTTAAATTGGGGCATCAGAAAAAAGCTCCTGGGAAGAAAGGATATTTAAGTGGAGACAGATTGAATGAAGTTAGAGGGTTACATACAGATCGAATGAGGGATGAAGTTAGGTCAGTTGCCTAGAGCCGGCAGCTTATGGGGAAACTGTGAGGTAGGAAAGCATCCAGAGTGTTTGGGAATTTAAGAAAGACAAGTGGACAGTAGCAGACTGAGGAAGAGGGACTGAACTACTGGAGAATCAGGCAGAAGCTTTATTGTATGGGCCCCAGTGGACATATCCTGTATGTAAAAGGACACCATAGTAGCGTCTGAGGTGATCACATGATGAAGTCTAAATATGCTGGAGCCAGGCATAAGGGAGATGCTCTTGGAAAGTGTTAAGCTCAAAGGACTCTGTTCAAGTATAAGAAAGGTTATGTGTGTACATTTAAAGCAAGTTTAACTATTCCCCTTTGCTTCAATGGTACATTGTCTACAGATTAATGTCCTACTTTCTCTGACAACTGTGCCCCAGTTTAGGTGGGAAGAGATGAAGCAGGGTTATTAGTACTTAGAAGTCTCATATTTTCATGAAGTTGTTTCTTCCCCTGTTCTCTCTCCTTCTGTCCCATGGAAATTTCCTTTTTCCTTTTATTCCTTTTTGTCCTCTCCTGATGATGACAATGCATTTCCGATTTAAAAACCAGTTCATTCCAGGATGGGGAGATAGCTTGATTGTTATAGTGCTTTGCCAGAGTTTGATCCTCAGAATCCACATAAAAAGCCAGGGTGGTAGAAGTGGAGGCAAGGTAATTTCAGGTGGCCAACTAGTCTAACCTACTTGGCTAGTTCCATGCCAGAGAGAGACCCTGTCATGAAAAGGTGGAGGGCACCTGAAGAATGACACCAATAGTTGTCTTGTGGGCTCCACATGTACAAGTACATACTCACACACACAGTCATACACAGGCATACAACCTCATACTCGTGGACACACACACACACACACACACACACACACACACACACACAGAGGAACAAGTGTGTACACAGGCAGACAGACACAGAAGGCACACAATCACACATGGATGCACACACATATCCTAATTTACCTGGAAGTCAAGATCTGTGTATTTCTATACTGAGGTCAGATCAAAATCTAATGAATTGATCAGTTTCTATAACTATCTTTCCATCTTGTTCTTTAGGAAGTCCATATTTTTTGTTGTCACAAATGGTTTGGTCATCCTGTACAACACAGATCCCCCATTTTTGAATGATCCCTATACATTTTGTATACTATTTCAAATGGTTTAGTTTGCATTTAAAAAATCTTTGCCACAACAATTCTTCAGTAAAGGTTGATATGAGATAGAAAATTTGAGATGTTTTGGCCCTATTTTGTAATTTTGTCAGCATATTCCAGGTTAGAAAAGAGTTAATATTGCACGGAAGCCTTTACTACATAAATGGCTCAAGAATATACAGACGTGGTTTCTTATATTTTTGGTTGTGAGCCTAGCCTTTAATGGCTGAGCCATCTCTCCAGCCCCAGACGTGGTTTCTATACCTTGCCTGTCCTGTCCCTGGCCTCTTTCTATAGTGGGACATTAAGTTCTCTAAAGATGAATTTTGTTGTTTTTTGCAGGCCCCATGTTTAATATGGATCTTGGAATTTAAAAATTTGTGTGTGTTCATATGTATACATGGTTATGTGTGTGCAGAAGTATGCCCACATATGTGCATGTGTCTGTGGAGGTCAGAGGTCAACTTCAAATATCATTTCTCCTCAAGTGTCATCCACTTATTTTTATTTTGGAGAAAGAATGTTGAACAATGATGGGACTCTAACAATAGGGGATTCAGGGAAGGAGGGGATGGAACTAAAAAATCATGTTAAGCCACAATGAGGGATTTGGTGCTTTTCATACAAGAAATTAAGAGTTTTCATTCATGGAATGTGAAAATTTTCTTTTTACTGATTTTTTTTTTACTTGATATCATTCTTGTACTCTTTTTGAAAACCATTCAGGATTTAGTATTAAAGCCTTTCTGAGAGTGAAATCCCCAAATCATGTATAAGCTCATATTTATGTTTCACCTTTCACTTAAAATAGTAATGCAATATTCAGGGTTGCACATTATTGGGCCTTGAATGACATTTGGCTGTTTTCAGAGATAATAACAATCTTCAGTGAAGAAGAGGGACAACAGTTGAGCAGTTTCAAAGGGATGAACCATTGATTTTGAAGGGTTTGAATGCGAGCCCCCAAAGTGATTCAGACAGAGATGTATGGTTGGCATATGTTTTGACCCTTCTGAAGTGCAGTAGATTATTCAAGAAAATGTACCACAGTATTGAATTCAGGACTTTTGGAATGTTAGGTGTCTTAGGATTTCTAGTGCTGCGAAGAAACACCATGACCACTGAAACACTTACAGAGAAAAACCCTTACTGAGGTTATCTTGCAGCTCAGAAATTTAGCTCATTGTCATCACTGTAGGAAGCATGGCAGCATGTAGGCAGACGTGGGGCTGGAGAAGGAGCTGACAGCTCTTCATCTGGATTGGCATGCAGCAGGAAAAGAGAATGACACCAGGACCTGGTTTGAGCCTCTAAAGCCTCAAAGCCCATCCTCAGTGGCACACTCCCTTCAAAAAGGCCACACCCACTCCAATAAGGTCACACTTCCTAATAGTGACATCTCCTATGAGCGTATGGGGTCATTTGCATTCAAACCACCACAGGAGGTGACAATGCTACAACTACTCTGTCTTCTATCAAGGTCAGACTTTGTTTTTTCAGGTACAGCGCAGACTAGGCCAGAATCAAACTCATAATTCACCTGCCTCCACTTCTCATGTCCCAGGATTACACACATGTGTCATCATTCCTGGCTTGATGTAGACTAGTTTTCCCTTTGTGATATATATATATATATATATATATATATATATATATATATATATATGTATATATATACATATGTATATGTATATATTTCTGTTCATGGGTATAATCTAAGGGGCTGCCTTAAAGTTTATAAAGAGCAGCAGTGTGGGATATAGTTGATATTGGTTTTAACTTTTTAAACCAATTATAGGCTATGTGTTATACAAAACAATTTAATTCCTTTGTGCATTAGTTTATTTATTGGTATTTAGTTACTATTCAACATGTAGATTGTTACAAAATAATGCAAGAGTTCTATTTATACTTTATCACTACTATTCTGAATAAAAATTATATAACATTTCTCATTTAAGAAATTTTTGAATAAAATGTTAAAAACACATGCTGAAATAACTATACTTAACATTACATCAAAACTAGCATTAATTTATACAACCAAAACACAGCACAGAGATTTTCAGTAAATAAAAGTCAAAATACCATTTATATCACTATGATTTAAAAAGTAGGTCTAGCCGGGCAGTGATGGTGCATACCTCTAGTCCCAGCACTCAGGAGACAGAGGGAGGTGGATCTCTGTGAGTTCGAGACCAGCCTGGTCTACAAGAGCTAGTTCCAGTACAGCCTCCAAAGCCACAGAGAAACCTTGTCTCAAAAAACCAAAAAAAAAAAAGTAGGTCTAAGAATCAGTGCACTTGAATCTGAGGGGCTTTTGCTAAACTAATCAAACAACCTTCTAAGAAAGGATTTCTTGGCAGGAGTCAAGACTTTCCCAGAGCCTTTTTTGTGGAGTGATTTCATTGGAGGTTTTTGCAAGGGCAGGCCTCTTTTGGGAGTTTGTAATGCTCTTGCTATCTGTATATGCTCATTGCAGTAATATTTGTTGCTTCCTTCTGACAAGTGGATGAGTGTGCGTTCTGCCAGATCCATGCACTGGGCATGTACCCAGTGCCCCTCTCCATGAGAACAGTAGATCATGGCAGGTTTATTGAGCTCAGTTGAATAGAATGGAACCCAAGTATTGATGTCCACATCACAAGTAGGACAGCATGTTATCCAGTAGCCGGTTACAGACTCATCATCCTCATCATCTTCATTGTAGGTGTCAAATTCATCATCACCATCGAAACTGGTTGCTTCTGTGCTGAAACAAAATTCTTCTGAATCTTCAAAGGGAGTGGAGTCCCCAGGATCTTCTGTTGATGTCTGACTGTTTGTGAAGATTTTCTGCTCTTCACTCACATCATCTTCAGAGCATTTCAACATATAGAAATAGAACGCTTCTGACATAGCTTGCTTGTTGTCTCCTGGTATGCCAAGGAAAACAGTCCCATTTCCCATGCTGCTTCCAAACCATATTTTGCTATGCTTTATATCCGGGGTCCAGTCTGGGGTCTCCATTTCACTAATTTCTATTGTGTTGTCTCCTAGAGAGACAATGTTGCAAACCATCCTTTTTTGATTTTCTATCTGATAACCACCAACAATAACAAATTCATTATTATTTGTTTGAGTGAGGATTGCACTGGAGACAGAGATTCCTCCTGGCAAGACTGTACAATTCACTGCTGGGCTACCCAAGGGAAGATCTACCCTTATTCTATACAGGTTGGCAGGGCGGATGTTATTGGCAAGTGAGTGTCCTCCTAAAATGTAAATAGTATCATTTCTGGCAATAGAAACATGAAAAGACAGCCCATCCTGAAGTTCTGGAAGAACATATGATGTAGCACACCCAAATTCAAAATCTACCAAGAAAATATGAGGCAGGCAATCAGCTACACTATTCCATTTTTCTGTGGTTCTCTGGGTAGAAGGCATGTATGATCGTCCTCCGAAGAGAACACCCATACTTTTCCCTCTACTATATACCACATCAATGGAATGACCATATCTGGCTTCGGGGACATCTCCTACTAAATCTTTCTCTGTGCAACGGAAAGTAACTTTTTTGTTGTTCTTGCAAGCAACAGACATGATATAAATCTTATCGGAAAGCTCATTGTTTGGTGTTTTCCCTCCGTGGATGATATATTGATGCTGTTCAGACTCTAAGCTGCTTTTGTATGAGCAGGTAGCTGGGTAGCGAAGCGGCGGGAGGTAGCAGGAATCTTTAGAGAAAACTGCAGGCTTCAGTTTGAGATGATTTTGCTTTATATCAAAATGGAAGACTCCAGTAGGGCAGGATCTCTTGGGCCAGCCTTTTTGGCCAAAGAAGAATACTTGACCATCAAAATTCATCAGTGAGAAGCCTGGTTGAATTAAGGCTATATTATGACCCACAGTTACCATCTGCAGTGACATTTTTTTATTGTGAGTAGGTCTTTTATCTGAAAGAAGTATAAAACGCATTAACTTAGAGTATCTTTTCATTACATCATTATGTTTACATTTTCTCACATACAAAAGGCTTGTTTAGACTCTGAAGACCTTCCCATGGAAGGCCTCACCCTCCCTGGGGAGCTGAAAGGGTATGGGATAGGTAGGGTGTTAGTGGGGGGGGGGGCGGAGAGAAGGAGAGGGAAAGGGAACTGCGATTGACATGTAAAACAATCTTGTTTCTAATTTAAATGAAAATGGGAAAAAAAGGCTTGTTTAAAAGAAAAGTCATTTAACGTGCTTTTCCTAGAACTGTTGAGACCCCAAAGCAGGAAGCGAAGATCCACAGACTTTTCCCACTTAATTCAATTCTAGCTGCTGGGACATATTTTAGTGGCGGACTCGCTTCGCTTTGATTTCTGGGAATTGTAGTCCCTCTTTCCCAGAGAGCCCGTGCATGCGAGTCAACAGAACTACATTTCCCAGGAATCCGTTTTCTATAGTTTGTCTCCTTTTGGCTTCAGGACTGGACCCTTCTAGGCTGACTGGAAAGGACTCCAAAAGTACGAAGTGACTAGATGGGCGCCCAGGTGACGGACAGCTAGGGAACGAAGGTGAGAGTGCGTCCCTCTGCCGACATCGGGGCGCTGGAAGGCAAGAATACCAGGAGGGGCTCCTGCAACCCCGTGCTCAGGATTCGCCGCAGCTTCTTCTGGGACTCTTAGTGGGGTGTCCCTGTAGGAGGCACAGATACTTCTCGCCCTAATGTGGTTGCCTGGAAACCACAGTCTGAAGGGAAGCCATGGTTGAGTCGTCTTTACTGACTCCACTCTGGATCGATTGAAGCCAGACTCAGAATTGCACTCTGAGGACTCGTGGCTTGCTGGGACAGGGAGTTAGCAAAGTTGACTGATTTTCAGAACCAAAAGACGAGACTTAGAATATCTAGCACGCAGAGGGAGAAACAGTTTGAAATGACTACCCCCCTCCCCCCAACTCCTGCTCTTATTAACGGAAGTGTAGTAATTTGGCAGTTGCAAGGGATACTTTAGAAGACCCCCTCCCCCTTTCTGTTCATCAGCTTCCTTCCTTCTTGTTTTGAGGATTCTTCCAGCAAAGCAGAGTCGGTTTCTAAACTACCCGGCCCCGCCCCTGTCCCAACACCTAGGAAAATAGAATTGTCCTGTTTCAGACCACTTTCCAGCCCATAAACTGTGAGATGGTTCTTGAGTAATTTTATATTGAGTGCAAAGAGGGCTCCTTTTCGTATTGTACTGCCATTAAGAAATATTTATTAGATAAAGTATCTTGGGAAGTTTGTACTGTTACCTACCTTAGAGAGAGATGAAGTACTCTTTCTGCTTGCAGATGCAAAACACTCTGTTCTGACACTAAATATTGAAACAAAATAAGTTAGACTTTTTTTTGAGTAAGTTGTTTAAAAAGAAAAAAAAAACAATGACCAAAACTAGGACCCAGTGCCATCAGATTATATTCAAATCCTGGCTGTCACTTCATAACTCATGACTTTGAGCAAGCTGTTTAACTCGCTGTGACTCGATTTCCTCATCTGTAAAATGAGGTAATTTTACCCACATAGGTTGATTTCGGTTATGATTGGTGTTTTAAGACTTGTAAAGGACTTAGAACAGGGCCAGAGCACAGTAAATAGTAGCTACCTTTGTCTTTGAACTAATAGATAACAAGGCTGTTAGATCACAGTTATTTCCTGATAACAGCAGTACACATGAATGATGCTGGAGATGTTTAGAAAGGACTATAGGATGTTGGGATTTGGTCAGCGGATGAAGACAGATAACCTTTTTTTTTTTCCTTAAGTGAATTTGTTCTTTGACAGCTTCATACATGCATATAGTTCATTCTGATTACTCTTGCTACCACCCTCTTTTGTCTCACTCCTGCCCCCGCCATCCTTCTTTCCCACCCCACCCCAAATCTTTTCCTCACATTTCCCATATTCATGTCATTTTTGTTTTGTTTTGTGACCCACTGAGTTTAAACAGAGACATCTGTGTGACCATGGGTTTGGAACTGTCTATAGAAGCTTGGAATGCTCACAAATGGGTGCATATCTGAAGGCAGGGACTTCTCTCCCCAAGTCTATCAGTAGTCAGTAGTGCTGTGGAGTGGAGTAGGGCCTCTTGAGCTCCTGTCCAATCCATGATTGGCTGTTGTTAGGGCCAGTCTTGTTCAGGCCCAGTCTTAGGAAACCACAGCTAGTGTGAGTTCATGATTGCAGTGTCTGGGTCATGCCTTAAAGATAGCATTTCACAGAGCCTCTTTTCTTCTGGCTCTTAACACTCTTTTGTTTCCCTCCCTCCCTTCAAGATATTTTCTGAGCAGTAGAGGGGGGTGGTGTAAATGATAAACTTTTGAACTAATGATAATAGGATACATTTATAAGCCAAAGGTATTGGTGGTGACTCAGTTTAAATAAGTGTTATTTTGTTCTTTTCACTACTTCTCTAACCCATCATTGTGTATGCAAGATTCAAAGTTGGATTTTATGAGTCTAAATCTGAAACTCTAGCACTTAGTTTCTTTGTAACCATCTTTGTTTGAAAATTGGGATAATATTAATACCTTTTCATTGGATTGCTTTGTGAAGTAAATTAGCAGGTGCTGAATATAAGGCATAGTGCCTGGTGCACAGAAATTGCCAGCAAATGTTACTGGACACTATATTTTTGTTCCCCTTGCCAATGTTCCTTGGGGCATGTAGTATCTGTGGTTACTCTATGATATATATGGTTTTTTTTTGCCCTGAAGCACTTCCTTAGTTTATATATCATTAATTGCTAAGCATTCTCTTACAGCTATGACTTACAGTTTACTTGAGAGAGTCCTCAAGACCTGATCTTTTAATATTCTCCATGGGATAAGTCAAGGGAGGAAATGGTGCCTGAGACAGGTTATTTCTGGAGCTATGAAAGCAAGCCCCCCACTTCCTCAGGTTGTGGTGATTTGCAGATCCAGTAGCTTTTTCTGATTGTTAAATAACCTGGGGAAATGATTAATTTATTCCTGGGCTGTTCAAGTATGCATAAGAGAGGCTCTTCCATCAATTGAGAAATTCTGTCCATAGGAATTTAAAGAAAGGGTTGACCCCCAATCCAGGAGAGGGAGGGAGAGAAGGAGGGGAGAGAGGGAGGAGAGAGACAGACAGACAGAGAGAGAGAGAGAGAGAGAGAGAGAGAGAGAGAGAGAGAGAGAGACTGAAAGTCGTTTTCACTGTAGCCCACTGTGCCATGTGAAGGTCAGAAGGTCACCATAGGGATTTGGAGCATTATCGATTAAATAGAAGCAGTATCTTGAGCAGTGCACAGGGAAGAGTGTCCATTTTTTAGAAACTTGAACCCTAAAAACAGTAAAGGGATCTACACTGTCTCCTCTTGGAACATAGGCAAATGTTTTCTCATTGAAGTCTTAGATGCTCTGTCTTAGTCAGGCCATTCATTTATTTAGATAATAGAAACATTGGAAGTGTTTTAGTATTTTTAACACACTGAGTTGTTGAAATTTTAGTTCTTGGGCAGGAATATATTTTTACTGGAATTGACGATTGTATTTTTTTTCATGGCTTTAATTTAACCATATTAGTTACATTTAGGGTTTTAAAAATTGTTTAAAAATTATGCTACATCTAAAATATCCCACCGAAGGTTCCTCTTTAAATAGATAAAAATATCAAGCAGATTAAAAAAAAGAGACTGCTTTTCAACTAAGGGAAATTTCAAAGTCAACACATTAAAGATTCTTTTTAAAAGGAAGAAATATGGGGCCAATACCCTTAACACAGTTTCCTCAGCCCTGTGCTAGCATTCCCCAGCAGGGCAATTTTCACTTATTCACTTTGAAGCCAGGGCATAGTTGAGTATCAGAAGAGAAGTAATGGCGTGAGGTCTGGGTTTGTAGTTTCCTGTGTCGGAACTGACTTTCTCTCCAAAGACAGATAGTGTACTCTGAAGTGCTAAATCTTACAGATCAGCATTGCCCATGTATCCTCATGCCAAGCTGCCAAGTACAGCATGCACTGCAGCTACTTAGTGTGTGAGTAACATGGCTTGCACAGTTAATCAGGTTTGAGGCGTATGCCTCAAACATTAGTTGATTTCTCCCGGCATTGAAACCAGGCTTAGGCCTGTCTTCCCATGCTGATGCCAGAGGATCATTTATGTCCCAAGATTAATGATAATACCCTGAAGGAATCATAATTAATCCTTGCAGTAGCTTGAAACCAGGTGACCCCATATTTCCCAATTCTACAGCACTTCTTCCCTACCCAGATGCCCTGTTCATCCATAGCCAGCATACTGCTTTAGTGTGGCATCAACAGTCCCTTAAGTTTATAAACATTGGTTCCCATCTTTTAGCTTTGCTAGAAAGGAAGGTATTAGACCTACCTGAAGGCCAGAGGGGCTGCTTATCCCTCTCTGAATCCTTGCGGCTAAACCAGGAATTAAACTCCTTGGGGAAGAGTCACTGACTGTTTGGTATGACTGTGGCAAGCTGAAAACTGAAGGGTAGAGTGTTTGTGTGCCTACAGATGTTCCTGTGAACACTGGTGTAACAGGAGTAACTGACTGTGACCCCTCCCCACCCTTTGATGGTTGAGGGAGAGCATATCCACTAGGGTGTTACCCTCAAGTTTAACCATTTCATGACTGACAGATTGAAAATGTAAGTCCTGAGTCACCAGTTATCTGTAAAGACAAAGTCTAGTTGAAACTTGATTTATTAAAATTAAGAACATTTTAGAAAAGCACAAAATGAATATGGATAGCTTGGTTTAAATGAACACTATTATGAATCAAATGGTAAATGATCTATTCTGAGGCAGAGATCAGAATGTCTCTTCTATGACCCAATTTTCTTCAGTGCAGACTAAGAGGGGAGAGCTCTAATTATTGGAGGGCCTCTGTTCACTTTGAGTTAGGCAGTTGTCGTGTAATGTCCAGTGTGATGCTTGTGAAAACAGGGGTTGTTTTCCTGAGTGGAGTCATCTTAACCCACAAGTCTCCTAGAGAAATGTTTATATCATGTGATTGATGGAGAAAGGTGAAAGGAGGTAGGTAATTTATGAGTGGTCCTCAGTCAGAGACGCCATTGTGACTTCATATGGCCTTGTTAGCACTACCGTCTTGGCAGTTGTAATAGTCGCATAGGATTTCACTAAGTAGAAACATTTACCGATGCACCTGCTCTACGTAGTCATTTAATCCGCTTCCATGAAGCTTAGATGACTACAGTGAGTGACTAGGGATGGACAGGTCTGGTAGGGTTTTTCCTTCCATCACCCACAGTAGAGTGACCTTTATGCACCCCAATTTTCTTGTAAAACAAGGATCTGAGTGTTGTTGGACAGGACATGTGTGGAAAAGAGGGTTTGCACAATAAATCTTGATTTTGAGGGTAAGTGATGTAATGTGTTCATTTGTATGAATGGCTACTTAATTTTATTTGGAAAACGTTAAGATCTGTTTTAGGGTTGACTTTTTTTTTTTAATGCATGTGTAGCTCAATTCCTTGATTGATTCTTCTCATGTGGAAATGTTGGTCTGTTCTTTAAATATCATTATCTAGTTATTTCCATACTGATTTCTGTTTGTCTGAAAAAGGACAGTTGGCTGTTTCCCTATTAATGTCATTGTGTGATGGTCATGATATCTGAAATCACAGCAGTGGGGGCAGCACTCATAAAGCTGATGTTCTAGGTGGTGCTACAGTTCTTACAAAACAGAAGTAACTCTTGCTTTGTTTAACTGTGGCCCCAAAGCCCAAGGGTGGTGCAACTGGAAGTTTGGATATGACAAAGACAAACTGTAAAGTACTCTCTTTAGATATCCTCTCATGTCATCACAAGAGGAAGGGTAAGCATTGTATGAGGAGGTGAATAATACAGAATAGAAATAGCTTTACTTTATGGCAGAGATAAATGACTTAGTAATAGGATAGACTGACATTGTAATTGGACAATAAAGGAAGCATAATTGGAAAAAAAATGATGAAAGACAGCTTCAAGTCCAGTGCCTTTGTTTTTGTATTCAAACTCCTCAAGGACAGAATGATCACACTTATGTAGAGTTTGAACAGTACACAGCTAGTTCTATTTTATTGTGTATTTTAAAGCACTCTCACTTTACCTAATTTATATGTTGAACTATATATAAGTATAGATAGGAAAACATAGTCAATGTAGGGTCTGATACACCTGCAGTTTCAGGCATCCACTGGAGGTTTTTAAGCATATCCTTTGGATTAAGGGGCACTATTGACTTAAATCCATGTTCAGTCATGTAGGAGATTAGGAAAACAAACAAACAAACAAACAAACAAACAAGCAAAAACCAAAAACCAAACTCCTTGCAAACCCAGGCCTGCACTTAAGCAGCTTGTATTATAGTAGAATGAAGTGGCAATGTTTTTACGTGTGTGTGTGTGTGTGTGTGTGTGTGTGTGTGTGTGTGTGTGTGTGTGTGTGTGTGATGGCATGTGTGTGAGGTCAGGATAATCTGGAAAATTGGTTCTCTCCTTCTACCATATGGGTTCCAAGGATTGAACTCAGGTTGTCAGGCTTGTCAACAAGTGCCCTTCCCTGCTATACCATCTTGCCAGTCCAATTTTTGACTGCCAGTGAACACACCTTGTATTCTACTCACATCCAACTTTTCTTCAAAGTTCTTAGATGCTCATCAGGAAACCACAATCATAGGTTACTTAGCCCATTTTAAAACCTTGAGGCAGAAACAGATTCCAGCTCTTACTGGAATATATTGATTTATTCCCTTTTTAAATCAAAAAAGAGTGGAGAACTAAAGAATATCAGGCAACTTAATTACAGAATAAAAATAGCTTTATTTCATGGGAGAGATAAAAGACTTAGTAATAGGATAGACTGACATTGTAATTGGACAATAAAGGAAGCATAATTGGAAAAATGATGAAAGACAGACAGAAAGTTAACTAACTTTCCAAGGGTCTGTGTGCTGCAGGGTCTGTGTGCTGGTGAGTGGGGGAAGGCAGAGGAGGAGCACCGGTTTGTGGACTCTCAACTTTGCCCCCTTTAAGCTGGTCCACCTCTGTTCTCTAAGTGGAGGATCAGCTTCATGATGGCATGGGAACAAGGCCAGTGGCATCTTCTCATAGTACTGAGATAGGCATGAATGTTAGGCCTCAAGTAAGCACCAATGCTTATGGAAGCAATAGGAATAGAAGAGTTTGACTTGTCCTGTGAATTGCAAATTGGAGCCATGGCTGAAACTGACAAAAGAGAAAAGAGGAAGGAAACGGAAGTAGAAAAGGATGTGATCTACAGTTAGGGTTTGGGCTGTCAAGAGCAGGGCATGTCTAATGATTTGTCACTTTTTATTTAAATAAAGCAGTTAAGTAAGCCCCCCCCCCCCCGCCCCGAGCAGGGGTCCTGGTATTTTCCTCCAAAAGTTCCCTACCTCTGATTCAATGTGAGATCACTGCTTTAAAATAAAGTGGCAAAAAAGTCAGAGTTTTTTGTAATGTGCTAGAAAAAAATAATAAAAAACTTCCTTTTAGAGGAAGAAGTGTTTGTGATTTTTTTCTAGATAGAGAACGTGTTGGCAAAGGCAGTTTGTGTGTATGCACCAGTGTGCTCAGTTGTGTACATGGATGCAAAACTGCAAATGGAAGCATTGCATTCTTTCTTAAAGCCCATTTGTTATTCCAGTCATAGGAGTCTGAATTAAAAATAGCTGAGATGCACGTCTCAAAAATCTTATTTCTTTTAAGAGAATGCCAAGTGAAAAGGTCAATTTTATTTGCAAGATCTGGCATTTTGAAACACTTAGAAATGTATTCCTGCAGGTCGTGTTGACTTAGTTCCCTGGTCTACACCTGCTCCTGACCAGTTGTGTGAGTTTTGCTTAAAGCTGATGTTCTGGTATTATAAAAGTGCTGTGCATTGTGCAGGTGGCTAATGGGCTCAGGAAAGCCTAGAGAGGGGACAGCTAAGCAGGGTGCCTCTCTGTCAGAGTTGTCATACAATACAGAGGCCATAATCATCAACTGGACATTGGATACCAGTGAAATGGGATTATATTTGAGCTGATGCATCTCTTCCTATTGAAACATTGTGCAGTTTCAGAGCTGTGAAGCCAACTCCCATACCAATGCTTCCCCTGGATTAGAAGCTTTACCAGGGGCAGTGATAAAAAGGTCCACAGAGGCACACTATTGTCTTCTGTTAAGTCATGATTTCGGTCAATGACATTTTTGAGGCTAGGGCGCTGGCTCTGAACATGACTGAGATGTGTGCAGACTTTTCTTGGTAAATGGGCTGTCTAGAAGTCACTAGTGTACTTGCAGTAATAACCAAAGGTAAGGGTAGGGTGTTTATTTGTGATTCCACATAGCTGTATATGAAATACGAATTGAGAAAGGTATGGTAGTGAGAAGGCGACCTTTCTGATTTCAAGAACAATTCCCTTTGGTGTCTCTTGCAGTTAATCAGCTTCTTAGAAGTAGGGAGTAAGTGGGGAGAGGAAATTTAAATGCTTAGCTGTGTGCATTTTCTTTGTTTGCGTTAATTAATAACTATAATTAAAAATACTTTAT
This sequence comes from Cricetulus griseus, assembly GCF_003668045.3. Taxonomy (NCBI): domain Eukaryota; kingdom Metazoa; phylum Chordata; class Mammalia; order Rodentia; family Cricetidae; genus Cricetulus; species Cricetulus griseus. The sequence continues at coordinate 76,023,710 of NC_048599.1, forward strand.
ATTTAGTTGGACAGCTTCAGTTCCTTAACACCAAGGTTTCCAGACTGACTTCAATTGCTGGGAGGAAGAGCTTATTTTGGGGCGATAAATTGATTTTATGCAATCTGCTGATGAGCAGAAAGGCTTAATGAATGGTCTCCTCAAGAAGCATTATGCCAGTGGCTTGGGTGGATGAGCAGGAAAAGAAAGCAAGCTTTCCAAGCAGAGTGTTTCTGCTTAGGCGTGCACTTTCACACATAAGTGTTATTCCTACCCCCCCCCCCAAGTGCTCCCACAGGGAGAAAGCAGTCAGCACACCAGTCCCCAGGTCCTCGGTAGAAGTCTTGCATCTACTTTTCCGTCCCCAAGTCTCTTTGGCTTTAATTGCCTTACCCTTCTCCTCTCCTCTGTCGGCACTTCTAAACTTTTAATTTTGAAATAATCATAGGATAGATTCATAGGTGGCTGCAAAGAAATGAGCAGAGAAGCCCCATGCATCCTTGGGCTAGCCTTCTGCAAAGGTAACATCTTGCATAACTAATATAAAATTTGGGAAATGGATATTGGTGTGAGCCACAAAATATATTTGAATTTCATCAGTTATGTGTGCACCCTTTTGTGTTTGTGTGTCTCAATTATATCACGTGTAATTTTGCATAATCACTGCCACACAATGATATTCAGCTATATAATACAAGACTTAATATTCATCCTTGTTCCCTCTACTCCCCTAACCCAGGTTAAGAAGTACGTATGTTTCCTATGGTTCCATTTATATGACATTCGTAAAATATATAATTCTAGAAATGGAAAACACACACACACATATATGTAATTATATATTTTATAAATGTCATATAAATGGAACTATAGAATGCATGCATAACTTTTAACCTTAATTTCACTCAGTATATTTCCTTTGAAATCTAAGTTGCATGAATCAACAATTTGTTTCCATATTATTGCTTAGTAGTATTTGTTGGTGTGGCTGCACCATGATTTGTTTAACCATCACCAGTTAAAGTGTATTTGGATAGTTTCCAGTGTGTGGTTGCTATAAATAAAGCTGCAGTGAACATTAGTGTACAAGTTTGTGTATGAAAATCCATTGTATTTTTCCAGTCATCTTTTCATAGTTTTAATTCTCCATTTGTATATTTTCTTTGGTCAAGTGTCCTTGCATATCTCTTGTCCTTCGAAGTTGATATGATGTTGGATTTCAAGAGAAATTTGCACATTCCAGATCTGCTCTTTTGTTGAATATGTGATTTGTTAATATTTTCTCCCACTTTTTCTTTGCATCTTAAGAGGTCCTTGCAGAAGGCACTTTTTGCTTTTAATGAAGCTAGTCAGATTTTTTCTTGTGAATCATGCTTTTGGGTTCAAGCCTAAGAATTACTCTTTGCCTAGTTGTGGGACCTGAAGACTTTCTGTTTTTCCTGTTTTCTTTATAACATATACTATTTTGCCTTGATCTGTTTTTCTTATTTCTAGTCCTTCCTTCATTTTTAGCATTCTTTCACTCAATTTCATGATATTGTAAGTTTAAGGTCATCATTGAATGCTTCTTCATAGACGTTCCTGTTAGGAAAGTGGGTCTTGTAAAGAAGGAAGTTTTAAGTCTCTTTAGGAAGGAACCAGATGTGTGTTTGGTGAAGCAGTCATTGTGATATCTACAGACATGTTAAGCACTTACTAAGCCTGCACTATTTTTTTATTTAAAAAAACTATTTTTCATACCAACCCCAGTTGCCCCTCCCTCCCCTTCTCCCATCTCCCCCCCTTGCCTCCCACCCCTCCCACTCTTCCAACCCCCATCCATTCCTCAGAGGGGGCAAGACCCTCCTTGGGGAGTCAACAAAATCCATTTTTTAAAAACATTTATTTATTATGTATACAGTGTTCTGCCTGCATGTTCACCTGCATGCCAGAAAAGGGTACTAGATCTCATTATAGATGGTTGTGAGCCATCATTTGGTTGCTGGGAATTGAACTCAGGACCTCTGGAAGAACAGCCAGTGCTCTTAACCTCTGAGTTATCTCTCCAGTCCCGCCCTAAGCCCACACTTTTTAACTGTGTATAGTATTTAGTATGGGTGGGTGTGCTCTCTTACTCGTTTTTCGTAAGATGATAAGTTTGTCAGGGAAAGTGGATAGTGATTAATATATACCTGCTTCTAAGACCTGGACCTGGAAGACAGTACATCTCTTTTGAAACTGTGAGGTCAACAGTAATCCCAAAGCCTTTCTTACTTTCCCTCAGATGCTTCCTTTAACATTCACTGCAGAGGATTATGCCTGGGAGATCTAGGCCCAGATGCCTGCCTGTACTCTCAGCCTTTGGGTGTTAATAAAGCATTCTCTTGCTTTCATGTGTTGCAAAGGCATGTCACTAGAAGTTTGCAACTTGAAGTGGGGGTATGGCCTTTGATGCTGGAGTTGTCTACTTTTATCCTGATGAACGGCAGAGGACTGCAGGTTCTTTTCTATAAGCTATGTTTTGTTTTATATTTCTGCTACCCTCTGATCTCTTTCTTTATTTTCCTGAGTGTATTTATAAGTATCTAGATATATAGATCTATAGATTTATTGGTCTCTAGAGTGTATGTATATACTCATCTTCTAGGTGTATTGGATTTAAATCAGCTGGGTTGTAGTTGGAGGCATGAGTTCATTCATCCAACATTAGTTCTGTTCTTATTTTGTTTTATTCCTCCTGGAAACAATCACGTATCAGAGTCAAGAAGGATTCCAAGTGGAAGGAGGGTTTCAGCTGTACTTTACAGTTTGAAGGGGACCACTTTCAGCTGTACTTTACAGTTAGAAGGGGACCACTTTCAGCTGTACTCTACAGTTAGACGGGGACCAATCACTTCCAGTCTTATTTAGTTTTCTGACCTGAACACATTATCATGTTTTGTTTTCCTTTTCATATGGAAGTTGGCAACCACTCGTTTTCTTTCTCTTGTAGACTATAATTTAATGACATTTCTTCTTTCCCTTTCCTCCCTCTAAACCCACTGATATGCCCCTGTCCTCTCTCCCTCAAATTCCAAGTCTCTTTTTTCACTAGTTCCATTCTTTTTTATTGTGTCCATGGTAGTTTCTTTGTGTTTGTGATCATAAGCATCTCCTCATGGTTTATAACACAAGAACCATACATGACAGCTCATCAGTGGCATCTGTTGACAAAACCTCAGATGAAGTTGCTTTCCCCTATTTGTCCACATTCATCCATTTGTACTAGATAAACGCCAGGTAGCAGTCATCTTTGAGAATCTAAAATTCTTAAAAAAAACTTTAAAAAATGAATATGTATGACTGTCCTTGTGTGGGTATGTCTATGTGATTCCAGTGCCCAGAGAAAGGTTTCAGATCTCCTGGGATTAGTTACAGGTTGTTGGGAGTTGCCTAATATGTGGGAAATGAACTCAGGTCCTCTGGAAGAGCAGTAAGTGCTATTAATCATTGAGCCACCTCTGCAGCCCAGAGAATCTTCCTCTTTTCTTGATATGGTATAAAAAGACATTGGAAACTTAGGGGGCAAGGGCAGGATAGTTGCAGTTCTGTCAAGGAGTCCACCTCTTCATATCTGCTCTTTTCTACCTTATGGACCAGTCACAATAATGTGGTTACAGTACAGTTCAGTCTTTTGGAGACTACACTGTTTATACTAATATAAATGGACATTCACCATTGTGACTCACCAAGGTTGATGGCTCTGTTTCCTTAGGTAAAGTCAATTACATTGTGGTGTGTCCTCCCCTTCATCTCCTCCAGTGGAGTTTTACTTCCCAGAACAGTAACACACAGAAGGAGGCTCTGAGAAACCCAGAACAGCTCCTTAGAAGTTTGGTATTGTTTTCAAGATGCAATGGGGGCACATCACATTTTTTTTTTTTGCATTTTTGTAGACATACAACCCCGTGTTAAGAAATTAGGTAGTGCACCATGAGAGAATAGTTCATAGGGGCCTGTATTTAAAACTTAGCACTCTCGTCTCAGACAGTTGCATTTTGTTGGGTGAGTTCATTACACAAAGATCAGAAGACAGACACTGAAGATGTGCAGTTGCTGGTGCTGACCTCATATTCCACATTTCATTGTAGTATACATTTTAGTGCACTCGACAGTCTGCTTATATGATTGTTGGCTTCATTATTTGATGATACACCACAGGACCTCTGGCAGGTGACGGAGTTTTCCTCTCCTGTCTCTCAGTCAGAAGGAGAGACGCCAGTTCCTAACTACTTGGTGTCCAAGTGACATTAGTAGTCAGAGCAGAGCAGTAAATGTTCTCTATTTCCTCTCCAAGGCTCTGATGGTGAGAGTATTTTTATGATTTACCGGGAGCTATTTATATGCCTTTACTTACCATTATGTTCTACGCCTTTCATGTGATGTTCAAAGCATAAAACAAAACCAACACCCCCCCTCAATGAATCTTGTTGTCTAGGCAAGCCTCTATTTCTCTTTTTTCTTTTAGAAAAATATTTCATGATAAAAACACAATATCATGTGGGTGGTAAATGAAAGGCATGCTTCCTTCTAGAAAACCACTGGCATTTACATAAACCACCAGACTGTCTGGTAGGGTGATCTGCTTCGTCAGTCTCTGGAGACCTTTAACGTTAGGTTCCTAATGCTCTTCTAGGGAATGAAAGATCTAAATTCGATGATGGTACTGGTAAAGTTCTTCAACTGTTGACAGTTGTGAAAGTCTTAAAAAAGCTAACAAACACCTGGATTGTTCCAAACACAGAAGTGACATGAGAAGCCTTGGAGGATTTTTCCCTCGGTGCTGTGCTCTATGTAGCCTGTTCAACATTTGCCTTTGGTAGTACTGAGATATGTTTAGGGTAAATATTCAAAATATACCAATTGGAGCTTTGGAAAGGAGCCCTAAAGGAGTTTCTGTGACTGTTTTTTTCTAAACATAATTGTGAGAAGACATTTGCAGCAGTAGAAACCATCTTCTTCCTTATTGTCATCGGAAGGCTGCATTTCCTGAGGTAGACACATATTTCATCCTCAGAGCAGTCTGTGAGTCTCATAGAGCTTCATGATTCTGCAAAACCCATAGGTTCACATGTGTTTCAGAATATCTAGAAGTTTAGTAAGGTAGGTGGTACATAGGACATGCATTGTACAAATCTCCAGGTGGGCTGGAAAGGTACCTCATATGCAAGCCAATTAGATTTTTTATTTTGAAACATGATTAGTCACACTGGGTAGAAGAAATAAGAACCACAAAGACTCTCATGTTAATTCACGTCACGTCTTGTCAGTAAATGAGATAAATGAATTTCAAAATCATCTTCAGAAAACAGTTTTTTCCTCCTTAGTATTTAATATTCCTAATCTGTGGTTTAGGAAACCAGGCTGAGCCATTACAATGCCCCTTCCTAGATAAGAGGAAACAGGTCCAGAGATATCAAGTAACTTTCCCAAATGTTATATACAAGGAGCAGATCTGGGCTGTGACTGTGTGGCTGTTTGAAAGAACAGGCTAGATTTCTACTTCCTAATGTGGTGGGATGCCATGGATCTTATGTTTAAAAACCTATTCTTTAGCATCCCTGCACAAAAATCTATTTGTAGAGAATATCTTATATTTCCCTGTTTTTGTAAAAATGTCTATAATCATAAACATTACATGGAAAGATTTAGAAATATACTTACTACACTTCTCACCAAGTTTACAGGTGGGATTGGTGGGATCAGGGGAGAGTTAAGAATGTCGTCAATGCTTTTTACCTTACACATTCCTTGGTTGTTTGTATACTAAAGGATGATGACATCTATAGTAGAAGTATATCTAAAAAGGAAGTGGGTGTAAAAAGTTAGTAACAAGTAACAGATTTTTATCCCTTTTTAAATGAAAGATGATCATTTTTTAAAGATTGATTTTTATTATTTTTAATTGTGTGTGTATGTGTGTGCACATGTGTATTGTGTATTTGTGTGTGAAGATGGAGGTTTCTGTCCCGCCTGGTCCCGAAGCTGATTTGCCCCAAATAAACACACAGACGCTATATTAATTATGAGACTGTTGGCTGATGGCACAGGCTTTCTTATTGGCTAGCTCTGTCATAATTATTACCCCATTTCTGTTAATCTATGTATTGCCATGAGGCTTCTTTAGCAGCATAGCATCTGTTCCCAGCCTCTATCTGACTCTCTTCCCAGCATTCTCCTCGTCTCCTACTCCCGCCTATCTTCCTGCCTCTATTGGCCAATCAATGTTTTATTCATCAACCAATAAGAGAAGCATAGATATATGAACATCCCCTATCATGTGTGTGTGTGTGTGCGTGTGTGTGTACACCTGCAGAGACCAGAGGTATCAGATCCTTCTGGAGCTGGAGTTACAGGCAGTTGTGTGCCTCCAGTTGTAGTGTTGGGAACTGAACTCTGGTACTCTGTAAGAGCAGCACTATGGAGCTCTCTGCTCAGCTCCAGATTCTTATTCTTGTTTCAGAAAAATATAAAGAAGCTTGGTGCTGTCTTTTCTTACTATATTGTGTAGCGATCCTTTGTCCCCTTTTTATTATTCTGCATATAATACCTTGGCAGTGTTTATTCTTCTTAGTGTAGCCATTTTCCCCAAAGTTTTATCAAATAACATGTTATACAGGATGCAGGAAATTCAACCAGATACGATATCACGCCTAAGTTCAAACTTGAAGACTAAGTTCAAACTGTAAAGACTGAGACAGCAGCATGAAAGATGAGTTATGTGTGAAGGGGCCAGTGGCATTATGAATGTGATGTTCAGTTGAGTAGAATGAGCACAGTCTTTAGAATGTGAGAATTAGTCTATACCCAGGCCATGTCGGAGTCTCAGCTCCAGTTTTCCATGTTGTAAACACATACAGGTGATGTGGTTTCAAATCTTACCCAGTGACACTATTCTTGTGACTTAAGCATATAATGAGAAAGCTGAAATCCAAACCCAAATAGGTACAGTTAGCAGTTCAAATTGCCCAAGCTTCCAGCTCTTATGATATAATTCACTGCTCAGCAGCGATTCACCTGTCTGCTGGGGCCCTGAGTTCCTCTACCACCTCTCCATAATGTTGCTGAGGCTGCCTTACTCTCTAGCTTCTGTTTTTCTTTGTCTTGTAGAGTGGTCGTGTGAATAGGAATGCCTGCCCAAATCCTGAGACCAGAGATAATGGATGAAGATCAGTTAATGAAAGAAGTCTTGGATAAGTTTATTAATTGTCATGAGCAAACATATGAAGAATTTCTGAGCACTTTTACTCACCTTTCAAAAGGTAAAATATTGAAGTAAACTCTTTTCATATTTTCAGTGATTATTTGGGAATTGCACATCATGAACCCTGAGCAAACTCACTTCCTAGTTCTCCTAGGTCTGCCCATCCCCTCACCCTTGTGATGTCCCCACCCTACCTCCTACACCTCCCCCCAAAAAAAGAAGAAAAAGGAAAGAAAAAAATCTAATCTGTGTTGCCTATACACTCACTGGAGCATGGTCAAACTCCCAGTGGCCAGCCCCTTAAAGAAAGCTGAGTACTTCCCCTCCTGCAACCCCTGCAAGCCATCAGTTGTGGAGAGCTACATGAAGTCAACTTGTTACAGCAACAGATAAATGACTTTAAGTCTATAGCCTTGGTTTCTTTTCAGAAGACCCATGAACATTCATTCAACTCCTTAGAGCACATGATTCTTCCCAGAGACTTTGTGACTCATGGGTATAAACACCCATGTCTTTCTTAATTCAAGAGTGTGTTACAGAGTCAGAGACATTTGGTAATGACAGATGAGCCAAGAAAATATTAGCTATTCCCTTCATTTAATTTTTTTAAGTTGCTAAAAGCACATTTAAAACTAAGACACTCCCCACATCTGAATTTTGGTGTGATCATTTACCGGCTACTTGACTTTGGTAGGGGTAGTTACCAGAAAGTGGGACTAATCATGGCCCCTCCCTCAAAGGATGCTAAAGACTAAGGATACCCTATGCAGAACTCACCATAATGGTTAACACACTGGGTGTGATTATCATTGCTGTGATGATGGTGATACTGATGATGAGGATGGTGCTGAGGTTTCTGTGGACAGGAAACATCCCTTTGACCTGGGGTGGTATAGCTTGGGGGAGCCTCAAGTCTAAACTCAAAGTATGTGTTTCATTATTTGCCACCTCATTCTATGTAGTGTTGGTTTTTAATTGAGCCAGTACTTTAAAGGCTTAGTAATTTTATGAAAAATTTGATTCTAGTTTTTTTAGGTCACATGAAAGGATCTGGTATCTGTGATTTCTCTTGTAACAGTGTTAATTGGAGCTCAGAACCCCTGTTTTGGAGTGCCTTAGTTCTATCTGAAAGTGTGTGCATATACACAACTTGTTGACTCATGTGCCTGCCTTAGAGTGCCTTAGTTCCACCTGAAAGTGTGTAAACATCTTGTTCACTCATGTGCATTAGAGTTGTGTCCATTTTAGGTTCTGCTTCCAGTTGTCACTTGCAATGTTGGGCCTTTCTGGGCCATCAATACACATTTGAGATCTATGTAAGGTCATCATCCCTCCATGAAATTACACATTAGAGTCATCTGAGGGGTTTTTGGACTTTGTTGTTAAGAGCCCACTCTGCGGATCATCTGGTGCCAAGGAGCTGGCATTTTATAAAAGCTCCTCTGCTGACTTTAATGTGTATTCATGATTGAGACTAGGGAGTTTTCTATCTGGAAGACCATGACCTTCATAATAAACCCCATCTTCTGATTTGAAATCATGACTCATGATCTAAACAGTTGCAAAATCAAGGAAATTCTAATGCAGAAAAGGAAAAGGGAGTCTGACATTTTTGTTTGATCAAGGTACAGGTTGAACACTTCTAATTTGAAAATCTGAAACCTGAAATTCTTCAAAATTCATGGTTCCACAATTACAAAATCCACATCTGAGTTAAGTGTGTTAACTTAAGCTAAGTTATGGTAAAAATACTCAAGCATTAAAAATGCTGTATGAAATTACCTTTAGATTAAAGTATATAAATCATAAATGAATATCAGGTTTCAATGTGGGTCCTTTTCCACTCCCAATATCGTTTTATATATATTAAAATATTCTCAAATCTGAAAAAAAACCCAAAATTTGAAGCCCTTTCAGATGAGGGTTTCCCACACCCTGTTTCCTCCTTCCTTCCTTCCTTCCTTCATTCCCCCCCTCTCTCTTTCTTAAATACTGTCAATTCTGACAGTATTGGACTCTCAGTGTAGTATTGAGTCATATTAATCTGATAGCCAAAGAATAATCTACTTTGTTTACACTTACACAAAATATGTAGGCTGTGAGCTTTATTGATACTTGAGGGGAGTGGATAATTTAGGACTGTTGATAAATTTGAGAACTGTGTGAATGAAATGTTTTGACATGGTATGCAGATCATGTCAGAATGACCATTAGTCTGTGAACTTGGGCTTATAGCATCTTTTTGTTAATGAACTGGGGTTTAGGAAGTTGCTTGCTTTCTCTGAGTCTAGTGTTTTAGTTCTTGTTTACTGGCCCTAACCCTGGCAGTAGGAATGGCTGGCATGAGATGGTCCAAGTAAAGATAAAACTGGAAGAATTAATGAAGTCTGAATCTATATTACTTTAGATATTATTTGTGTAGCTGATTTTATTTCTGCCCCATGGAATTGTAAAACCTTAGCATTAGCAGGCCCTTTATGTAGTCTGTCTTCAGATTCTGATTTGGTCATTGCATGCCGAGAAAGAAACTGCTTCAAATGTGGTGACTTCCTTTTGAGTTCAGCATGGGGCCCCAAATTGAGCTGAAATAAATGATGATGTGAGCCACATAAACTGCAGCTCCAAGCATACTAGCTGCTTTTTCCTTTCAAAATATCCCTAGGCGCCCGTTCACATTATAAGCTAATGACCTGAAAAAATTCCTCTAAAGCACAAAGAGTTGTATGTACAAAAATATGTCTTAAATCAGTAATTGTCCTTTTCCCCCCTTGAAACATTTAAATACCTCCTAAAAGACCAAACAGTACTTAGGGACAGGGCTCAGAATTGAGTGATAGCCTGCATAGTTGATCCAGGCTAATATGCTAAGAAACTGGGTTGTTTTCTTAGAGTTTCCATCTCCCTACCTTTTTTCTAGTCCCTTCCTTTGTCTCAGTATGTTTGGTTCTTTTGCATGAATCTTTCTGCTCACATGCATGGTCATCAGGCTGACTTAGGCACGTTTCCTCAGTAGGTTCAAATTCTCAAGTTCATTACTATGTCCGCTGATTGACTGTTCTATTTATGTTTATAATAATTATATGCCACAATGCTTATGGGATTCGTTTTCTTTAGAGGAGTGTTAAGAGGGTCAGTAATCCCATTAAACTTTTTTCTCTGGAAAAATTAAACTATGGGCTTTTTGAGAGAAATTCACATTATTGCTTCAGACCCCTGGAACGAAGCTGGAGACTCTTAATATCACACATAATTCTCACTACATTACACTGAAGTTGATTATATTTTGGAGGTTTCTTTTTTTTTGCAACTCTAAATTTTAAACCATGATACATATTTGATTATAAATACAATGTTTTATCAAAATGTTTAGAGATATTAATTACTAGTTTTAAACAGACAAGTTATAATTAAATTCTCAATAGTGTCAATGTAAGAGGATAAATTAAGTTGGAAGATATGTGTTAGAAAATCAGCATGTGGTGTTTTGCTTTTCCCATTGTAGAGACAGTATATGTTGTTGACATTGTGGATAAAGATAAGTACTAAGTTTCAGTCCTCTGTATCTCTTAAGTTTCTAGAATATTTAGGTGGAAGAGGCTTTTTTTTTTCTATTTGTTAAATTGTATCATTGTAAAGGTTTTGAAAATGTGAATTTTTTTTAAAAACAAATACTCATTCACTGATTTATTAAGTTGTTCTTTGTCTCCTTTGAGTCTAGGTATTGTTTTAGGTACTAATGCTTAAAAAATAGATAAGATTGTAGGGAGAGACCCTGATTAAAGGTACTGTGACCAAACGGGCATGGTGACAGGTGTTGGCTCAGCCTAGTGAGAGGGGCCACATGCTGGCCTCCCTGGCTCTTGTAAACCCTGCTGCATACTTGTGACCACACACCAAATTGCTGCTCTCACACAGATTGTATAGTTAAGAAGGCAGTGGCTTAGAAATTGGCAGAGTCTTCCCAGATTCATCTTGTTAGGTATGGTAACCCTGGAGCAGTATGGTTGGGATGTGGTATATTCTCCCCAGGTTCATATGATACAGGCTTGGTCCTGGTTTGGAGGTATTGAGTTGGTGGAACTTTTAAGGAATGGGGCCTAGTGTAAGGTAATTAGGCTGATGGGAATGCTGACTTCAGAAGGGATTGTAGATTTTCTTTGGAGTGAGTGATTTCTAATTAATATAGGTGATTATAAGAAGAGCAACACTGGTCTCTCCCTGGTTCTTGGCTTCCTATCTTGACTTGGGTTTTCTCCCCCATCATGTTTTTACATGGTGTACATGGTGACATCTGCCATGAAGCCCTTACCAACTCATTGGCATTACCCTCAACAGATCCTGGTATTGTGTGCTTGAATTTTCAAAACGATGAGCTAAACAAACTGATTTTTATTAAAACATACAGTCCCAGGCATTTAAAAATAGCAACAGAACTTGGACTAACATAGAGCATTATACAGTAATCACACTAATCCTCAGTTTCCAGTGTTTACACTCATCTGTGTGTGCACTCATGTACAACCTACAGTCTTTGTTCTGATTTTGTACTTTAGGTAAAAGTATTATAGTTTCCTGTATTTCCTGCCATTCATCTCAAAGTAGTTTGGAAACTAAAATGGAAGGTTTTTCTAGACAGGATCTCATGTAGCCTGGGCTGGCCTCAAACTCACTGTGTAGCCAACTGTGACTTTGAACTTATGATCTTCTTGCCTTCTCCCCTGAGTGCTGGGATTTGTGGTTAGTGCTACCAGGAGACTGAAGAAAATCTACTGTCATTTTATGATTAACAACTCTTAAATTAATCTGTTCCCTAACTTTATTATTTCTTAAAATACCCAGGGCAGCTCCCCAAGGGGGTCTTTTTGCTCTACCTCTTTTAACCTGTTTTACTTTTATTAAGTAGAAACCAAAGATTTTTTTCTTTTGAGATCCTGATGGAAACTTTCATTTCTCATTTCTCTGTGTTTTTCTCATTTCATTTGCTTTGTTTTCTTCTTAGCATTTTATTTTTCTTGTAGTATATCTTCAGGAAAAAACATTGCACACTAGATAGAACATTCCATCTTTGTCCAGGACAGATGGTGGTGTTCCAGTCTTAGAGTTTCAAAACCTCAGTAGATTTCCACTTTGCTTAGAGTTTAATATCTCATACCATCACAGAGACTAAATCTGTATCTTTCACTCAGATGTGCTTACTTGAGGAGCTATGCTAGTTTCCTGCCTGATCATACATTTCAGGGATGTGTTGGGGTTATGTAGTTTGAGCTCACACAGGCCTGTCGTGTCCAGCACAGTTCCTACTGGCCAGAGGTGACTGTTGAGTACTTGAACTGTGGCTGGTGTCACTGAGAATCTGGGTCTTAATATTTATTTACTTTTAATTATTTTAAACATAAATATGATAACTCATACTCAGTTAATTTATTAGGATAAAAGTTTTGAATGTGTTTGGGACAAATTGGTTATGTGGGTCATTTTTAATTAATTAATTAATTAATTAATTAATTAATTTTGAGACATGGTTTCTCTGTAGCTTTGGAGCCTGTCCTGTAACTCACTCTGTAGACCAGGCTGGCTTCAAAGTCACAGAGATCCACCAGTCTGTGTCTCCCAAGTACCGGGATGAACTACCATTGCCCTGTGTGTCATTTTTTAAAGGCACATTTTTGGAAATCAAAGTAAAATAAGTATTTCTAATAAAAATTTGGCTTCTGCTGTGCAGTATGCTATAACTGTAAAATATATATTGGATTTTGAAGACTCATTATAAAAATAGAATATATTTCTGCTTGTGGTGGTGCACAGCTTTAATCCCAGCACTCCAGAGGCAGGTGCAGGTAGATCTCTGTGAATTTGAAGTCAGCCTGGTCTGCAAGGTGAGTTTCAGGACAGCTAGGGCTGTGTTACACTAAGAAACCCTATCTTAAACAAACAAACAAACAAACAAAAAACCAAACAAACCCCAAAAGAATATTTTATTGCCTTTTTCATATAGTTAGTAATATTAAGATACTATATTGAAATGGATTTAAATAAAAACATGAATGTCAGCTTCACTTTTTACTTTTTTTTTTCTTTTTCTTTTTTTTTTGGTTTTTCAAGACAGGGTTTCTCTGTGTAGCTTTGGAGCATATCCTGGCACTCACTCTGGAGACCAGGCTGGCTTCGAACTCACAGAGATCCACCCTGCCTCTGCCTCCCGAGTGCTGGGATAAAAGGCGTGCGCCACCAACGCCCGACATTTTGTCTTTTTTTTTCAAACATGACTATTTGAAAATTTAAAGTCACATGCTACATTGCACTTCTGTTGAGCAGAGGTTTTTAGACTTGACTGGCTCTCAGAACTAACCTTTGTGAAAGGGTTATGACAAGTGTTTATGGAAATATAGACTTCTTATTCTGGGCTTATGAAGAGAGGAGTTGTAAGACAAGATTCCCTATCGTGAGGAGCTGAGGGACTTTTCTCTGGAGGAATTCTGTATGTGATACTGAGGCAGTGCTGACTCTGTGAGGACCACTGCTCTAGATTGCATTCCAAAGGCTCTTATTGCAGTTACAGGACTGTGCACATTCTTTAAGCTCAAGATTACTTCTGTTTAAATTGTAGAGTTGGAAGAGACAGCCTAGTGTTCTCTGTTTTGGATTCTTTTATTGATGTGTTCACTCATCATTTATCTTGAGAATCTTATTGTCACAATAATATGAAGGCATAGCTCTTACCATTCCTTTTTATGCCACAGGGACCAGAAAGTCATTGTACATTGGAAATCTGCTTGGTGTCAGGTCAAAGATTCAAATTCCAGATTGCTGCCCATCACACTTCCTCCTTAGAGACACCCAACAGTGTGAATCTGAGAAATCCAGGCTCACTTACTGGCTGCAGCTGACATTTAGTGGTTACTAGGTGTTAAACTCTACATGTTACATGGGTCATCCTAATTAGTCTTATATAGCCTAGTGAAGTTTTTAAAAATGACTTTAATTTTTATAATTACCAGTTTACAGATGAACAAGTTATAAGGTCTAAGTTGGTAAGTAACTGGCCATTATGGACTGGACTGCATAACCCTAAAAATTGTTATGTTGAAGCTCTAACCATATGTGGAGTAGATGGTGAGATGGGGGCCTTTCAAAAGTAATTGGGTTTAGTGAGTCCAGAGTAGTTCTTCAGTCTACTATGACTTTGGGGAATGGGGGAGAGAGAAGAGCTATGTACACTGAAATGAAATAGTGAGGGGGTGGCCTTGTGATGGTTGAGGAGATAGTCTTCACAAGAAACCAAACCTTGACTTAGGGATCTGGCCTCCAAGATTGTGAGCAATTTAAGCTGTTTAAACCATCCAGCCTAGGGTTATTTTGTTGTAGCTGCCCAGGTCAGCTTTCTACAGGTCATGTAACAAGTTGGCTATGACTTCACACTGTGAAGGAGATGTCCCTCCCTTTCTGACAGCACTGGGCAGTTTTTCTTGAAGAGGCACTGATGTGGATATGAGCTATTGGAACAGATATCAGAACATACATGTTTTGCCTTTTCTTCATTACAAGCACCATGGGAGTTGGCTTCTGGTTGATTTTGCTCACTATTGCTTCTCTCACTCTAGTAGCAGAAATGATATCTTGTAAGATGGAATGAGTGTATGCTTAGTGAATATTGAATGGATGGGATAAAGAGAAAACAAGAGACAACTGAGTGGCAGATAGGTGTGGTCAGACCTGACCCTGAGCAATAACTACATTTGAGTCGTGTGGTTAGATTGATACACACAGTCACTGGAAGCCACAGTACTGCTTACAAGGAAGCAAGCAGATGGAGAGATGTATAAAAATTACCAAGGGTCACTGCTGGTGACTCTGAAAGGAAGGCAAAGAAGGAGGGATCCCTTGAGTTAGGAGACTGGCCTGGAGGCTGAGCAGAGGTGCTGAGGTGGAGCTGTGAGTTTGGGTGTGGAAGAACTAGAGAGCAAAAGGACACTTGAGACATGCAAGGCATGACAGACAGCACCAGGAGCCCGGGACTGACAGGCCTGGAAGACAAAGGAGTTAAGGGCAAGTCACAGGCTCTTTGCCTAGGAGGTGCTAGGCCTGCAGAGGCCAAGTTACTTGTTCAAAGTCACATGCTTCTCATCTGAGGAGTCTTTCATTATTTGCTTCTGTATTGAGCGTCTGTTCTGTCAGGAGCTTAGCATCTTGGGCTGGGATTTGGTTTACACTTCTGGACTGATAAATTTTGACTTGTCAGTTGAGCCAAAGGAATATCACTACTCATACTTGACAACTTCTAAAAACTGTAATTAAAAATGAAACTGGAGACAGCACATAAAACAACCCGTTTCTGAAGATGACATATTTCGGTCCCCAAAGCTATTTTGAATTTGAACGTTAGAAATGAATCTTTAAACTTTCACGGGTGGGGTTGGGTACAAAGAGAGGCTTTTCCCAGTCTGAAGGATGAATTTTAAAATCTGCTGTAGAAAAATACCATGGAGAAAAATATAGCAAGCAGCTGGCCCTCTTACCCATTTCTAAGCAGGAGAGGAATTTCAGTAGAGCAGAAAAACAGCTTTCTTTCATAAAAGAAAACACAACAAGAAAAATAATCCTTGCTGTGTAGCCTTTCGCAGTTATTTTCTGTCTAGTATTAGATGGAAACCGGAGGGCTTAACATTGTTTTGATACTCTTGCAACTGGCAGATTGCCTGCTGGAGGAAGTTGGAAACGGACAGACCAGCTTCAAGCTTCCAGGTGGCTGTGGCACCACATATTCTGTGCTGTTGTTATCAGTCATTTAATTCCCTACTGAATATTGAGTGGTGTTTTTAGTTCATAGCCCATTTGGAGTGTCTTTCTGTTTCCTTTTTCTTTTTTTCTTTCCTTTTTCTGTTAGCCACATTAAGAAGAAAGGGGGGCGGGGGAGGTCAGGCCACCGGGGAAGCTCTTTTGCAAAATGTGAGTTTAACAGCAAATAGAAGGAAACTGACAAGGCATCACACAAGGACTTCCCAATCACACTAACCAGACAATTAAGGAGAAAACCTTACTAGTTTAGCATTCTAAGGGAGAGAATAAGGAAGCAGTATTATTTTAAGGCTTTTCTGTAATTTTCTTTAGATTTATTTTATGTGTGTGAATGTTTAGTTTGCATTTGTGTCTGTGCACCATGTACATGTCTTGGGGTCTTGAAGGTTAGAAGAAGGCATCATGTCTGCTGGAGCTGGAGTTGTGGCTGGTTGTGAGCAGCCATGTGTGTGTGCTGGGAATTGAACCCGGGTCTTCGGCAAGAACAAGTGTTCTTAACCACTGAGCCGTTTCTCCAGCCCCTTAAGGCTTTCTTTGATGTGCTTTTAAGAATCCTGGAGGACAAGGACAAAATGCTGTAAGTTTTCTAGTGATTGTGAGTCGCCCTCTGTATGTGACCTCTTCATCATAGCATCATATGTCACACAGAATACCAAGAAGGAAAAAGGCCCGAGGAGACAGGGAACCACCTTACATTAAGCTCTGTAGAAGAGTCTTACAGCTTTCACAGCATTAGTCTGATTTTCTCTTTGGGGGGAACATCTGCGAACTGTAATTAAGCAGTTTTCATTTGTTTCTCAGTTTCTTTCATCGTCACTAAATCTCTACACTTAGGGAACAAATTGACAAATTATGAAACACAGAAAACTGCTGGTTCAGTTGTAAAAGGAAATTTCCCTCCTCAAATTATGACAGATTTCAAGCTGATGGAGCCATTTTGTTTTTGGTATATTAGCATAAATCTTCAGCAGAGGTCTTTACAATTCATACTCACTTCAAATGGGAATATTTGGTCCATAGATAATCATTAGTTTTTTTTTGTGTGTATGTGTCTTCAGCAATTTAGATGTAATTGGGTACCGAAGGAAAATATTTAAATGTGTATAGCACTTTGGATTATGATCATTAAATTTATTTTTGACAGTGTTCTTAATGCACAGTGTTTTGTTACAGTGCTACCTTTTCTTGGTATTCTTCTTAGAGAAGAGGAATTTTTTAAAAAAAGAACTTCAGTTTGATCATAATTAAAAGAATCATTTTTTCAATTCTATGTATTTTCAATTTACATATCATATGTAGCATATTTCTTGTGCATGTGTAAATTAAAGAACTGAACAAACAGATGGGATTTTAAACTTTTACAAAATATAAAAAGTTACTAATAGTGAGATAAGTTAATTCCAATGACACCTTTAACCTTCAGCTGATTTAAACAATATTACATAGGTGAAGAATTGTTTGGTATTTATTTTTCTTGAGGTGAGGTATTATTTTTACTCATTGTTGGCAAGTGTATTGTTACCTGGAGGGAAAAGATAAATTGTTCATGTGAAGTGAGGCCGTCATAACACTGTATGTGTTGATTCAGTTGAATAAGCATCATTCAGATCAGAATCATTTTGGCAAAGTGTTCATTCAGCCATGAAACAATAATATTTTCTTTGAAATGCTTGGCTAAGCCCAAAGGGATACAAACAGGAAACTGTGCTTTAACCATCCTTGTGTCTTCCTTATATGAAAACCACAGCTCTCTAGTATGGGACGTTTGTGTCCTATTTTTTTTCCTCCCTAGTTTGATTTGTTCCAGTGAGACAGATGTAAAGTGATGGCAGCCAGCTTGCTCTTCTTGCAGCCCATTGCTTCCTTGGTGTAGGGGAATAGGGAGAATCACCATGTTGTTTTCATGTGCTTTTTTTGGACTTAGTCTGACTTTCATATTAGGTTTTGTGGTCTTACGAGCCACTGATTAGACAAAAAGGATTGTAAGCAGGCATCTAATCCTGGTCACCGGGTTTAGTCTCTAAATAGAGTGTCAGTCCAGTTCTTGGTAATGCTGGCATCATTTCAGAATCATGGGCTATACTTGGTAGTATGGCATGTGAAAACATTCTTCTAGTAGTTTTGCTATAAGGACTGAACTAATATCTGGGAATGCAGAGATGGAAGAAAAAGACTGTGCATTGGAGAATTCATCAGTTGCCATGTTCCTTTTATTGATGCCTGCTTATGAAAGATGGTCTGGGTCTAAATGGTTTAGATGTATGAAGACAGATTCATGTTTGTTGTGTATAGACTGTACAGTTAGTGCTCACTAGTGAGGCCATATTAACTTCTATTTGCCCTGTACTGACAAATCATATTGCGAATATTGCTTTTGATTCTGGGGTCTCTGATTTTGACTGAGTGAATGCTTTATGAGTTAAGAAAAAAAAAAAAAACAAGCCAGGCACAGCAGTGCACACCTTTAATCCCAGCACTCAGGAGGCAGAGGAAGGTGGATCTCTGTGAGTTCAAGGCTAGCCTGGTCTACAGAGTGAGTTTCAGGATAGCAGAGCTATGTAGTGAGACCCCGTCTCAAACTTCCCTCCCCACAAAAGAAAAACAAAACAAAAAACAACAGTGAGTATAATTAGACCAGTACAGACATTTCTTTCTTTACCTCAAGCCTTTTCTTGTAAATGAAGGGTATTCTAGCACACCCCGTAAAAATGAAAGCATTTTCAACACTCACATAATTTAAAAGCTGGAGATCCCTAATGCCACATTTGAGTGTTAGATTATTATAAATGCATGCAGAGACTTATTTGTAAAGAACAGGAGAAAGTTAATCTCTGCAATATCCTCTAACTTGGATGAGTTGAACAAAATGTACTTCCATGCAGGTGGGTAGACAAGCATGATCAGGGTTCGAGGATGTTTGGTGAAGAACTCACAGCTCTGACCTTCTGGTTCTTTTTGTTGTAGGCAAAGCCAGTGTAATGGGAAGGGTGCTATTTTATTTTCTCATCAGAGGACCCAGGAACTAGCTCAGGCATTTCATTCCCCAAGACCACAACCCTGGTATTTACTCTTTAAACTCACAAAACAGGAGTAGTTTTACTGTTTAGTATGGCTCCTACACTTGGGATGAGAATTGGATGAAATATTCATGAAGGTCCTCCATAAGTCTTAAAGGCTGTGTGGTTAGGGGAACTGATTTTGATGTTTAAAGAGCAATATCAAAGTTAAATATTAAAACCTTGTACAATATCAGTCAGTTTCTATGCTATTTCTTGAGGTAGTTAAAATCAACTATGTACAGTAGATATTGTATATAGTGCATACCATAGTGTACAGCTATAAATGTCAGGGAATAGTCCTGTGCTGGCCTCTGGTAGCTGGACTCAATACTATATGTTCACATAACCTTAAAATCCTACCTCAGAAAACCTTGGTATGGGAATTCTATCTTAAGTTTCAACAAAAATCACACGGGAGGCTCTTATTAAAATGCATATTTCAGGACTCTTTCCTTAAATTCTGATTGACTAGTTTCATTGTGCAACCTAGGAAACAACTTTCTGAATAGCTTTAAACACATGCCTTAAATGAGATGGAGTGCATATGTGTTACGTGTATTTATGTATGTTTGTGTGTATGTGTGTGTGTGTAAGGGGGATGGTTAAAGGGAAATGTATAGATTTTTCAAAAATTTGTGCTTATTTTGGTACAAATTGCATTTTAAGAGTAAATTATATAGCTTTCAAACAATTTTGATGTACTGCAAAAAGAGAAACAGTAATTTATTTTGTTTTATATATGTCTTTTTGTTTAATGTTACCATTTTATATAAAGACATTCTGACAGGAAGGATGTAGTGAATGATAGGAATAATTTTACTGTAATCTTGCTGATCTCTGTTACATGGCCTGCAGAGTTTTAGAGTGCTCTCTGGTTAGACACAATTCTGTCTCAAGTCTCAGGGCTATCACTGCCAGTGTCCATGGCCCAAATCACCCCACCACAGGAAAATGTCCTTGCCGCACAATCTGGTATAGCCAGGAGAACTGTGTTCTTTTTGGGCATTTTGCTGTTAGGAAGAAAATGAAAAACTTGGACTGTGGAGCATCTTGTTGCCTGAGTTTCCAGGAAACCACTCCCCAATAATTCCGCTGTTACTGGTGGGCTTTCTGCTGTTCTGCAGTGTGTTTTATACTTGGAGGTGTTTAGTACATTTTAAAGACTTGCCTAAGAGTAGTTTTATGACTAGATTAAGCTGTTATTTAAAAGTGGAACATCAAAGTTAAAAATGAGTATTTGTCCTAAACCTTTTTTGTCATGGTAAGAAAATTAGAAAATAATGTAAGGCACACCCCCCATGGGGTGGGGTGCTACTCTGTAGCAGAACTTAGCTTCTCTCTCATTATACTTCTCACTCTTCCCTACAGCTAAGTACTCCCGACTTATATCCTTAAGACAGGTTCTTTTTTTAGTTAATTAATTAAAAAATTTACTTTCCACCAAAGTTTCCCCTCCTTCCCCTCCTTCCAATCCCTCCTCCCCCTTCTCCTCTACCTTTCCCCCTCATTCACTCCTCCTCCACTGTTTCACTTCAGATATAGACGGGCCTCCTATGGATATCAGCCAGGCAAGGTATGTCTAGTTGCAGTGAGACTAGGCACCTACCTCCTCTTCTATTAAGGCTGGATGAGGCAATCCAGTAGGAGGAATGGGTCCCAAAAGCAGGCATCAGAGTAAGAGACAGCCCCTGCTCCCACTGTTAGGAGTCCTACAAGAGACCAAGCTACACAACTGTAGCGTATGTGCATAGGGCCTAGGTCAGTCCCATGCAGGCTCCCTGGTTGTTGTTTCAGTCTCTGGGAGTCCCTATGAGCCCAGTTGGTTCTGTGGGTTTTCTTGTGATGTCCTTGTCCCCTCTGGCCTTTATATTCCTTCCTCCCTCCCCTTCCATAGGATTATCTAAGCTCTGCCTAATGTTTGGCTGTGGGTCTCTACATCTGTTTCTATCAGTTGCTGAGTGAAGCCTCTCTGATGATAATTGGGCTAGGCACCAATCTATGAGAATAACAGGCTGTCATTTGGGATAATCTTATTGACTTTTTTTCTTCCCCATTCGTGTTTGGTTCTATCCGAGATCTCTGGTCTATCCCACCCTTGTGTCCTGACTCTCAAGGTTGAGCTCCCTCTCAGGATATGGGTCTCCAGCTAGGCCCATCACTAGTTGGTCACTCCCACAATTTCTGTGCCATCTGTCTTGAAGGCAGGACAAATTGTAGGTCAAACGGTTTGTGGTTGGGTTGATGTCCCAGTCTCTCCACTGGAAGTCTTGCCTGGTTACAGGAGATGACCAGTTCAGGTTCCGTATCCTCCATTTCGAGGAGTCTTATTTAGGGTCACCCTCGTAGATTCTTGGGAGGTTCCACTGAAGGCAGGTTCTTTTTATTCCTTTACTCCTAGTTGGGAAGTGAAATTACTAGAATCATTCTCTTAGACCTGGAATTGGGAGCCATATCCTCAGGATGTCATAGCAGTCTTCCAAACCTGATTTGTGGACTACTTCATGGAGAAAAGCCCACATACCACCCTGCACTGGGTGGATCCCTGTTGGGGCCGTTTAATTTTGGTCTTCCTTGACATTTCACTTTAAAAAAAAGATGTATTTATTTTTGTATTTTTTTGAGACAGGTTCTTACTACATAGTCCTGGCTGGCCTGAAACTCACTATGTAGACTAGGTCGGCCTCAAGTTCACAGAGATCTGCTTGTCTCTGCCTCCAGAGTGCTGGGATTAAAGATGTGTGCCCTCATGCTTTAACCAGTAAAAGGAAGTGTTAAGTATAACTTCACCTTCTCCTTCATCCTCCCTTGTCCTTTGCACAGAGATGTGGTGGTGTGTTATGGTGGACCATGTGGAGAGGGTGGTGCTCTAGTGGTAACTGAGTAGGAAGATGGAAGCAGTTCTTAGGAAGAACTACCTAAGTGAGATGGAAGTTTATTTCCTGCTCCCGTACTATACTAATGTATACAGTCAGGGCCTAATATGGATGCTGTGCTACATGAAGTTATCCTAGAACCCATCTTTTCTGAATTTTCTATATTTATTAATGTGTACTTATATATCCAATCATTATTTAAGAACAGGTGAGTTGCAGATAATCAAGATGTTTGAATACAAGCTTTGTTATTATCTAATTGGGTATCCTTGGGAAAGTGGCTTAATATCTCTGATCTTCACTCCCCCCTTTTATTTAAATAGATTTTTCCTTATATTTCATGATTACAGTTTCCCCTCCTTCTACTCCCCTCAGTTCTTCCCTACATTCCCTCCTATCTGGATCCACTCCCTTTCTGTATTTCATTAGAAAACAAACAGGCTTGTGGATATTAACTGTTAAGAAAAGGAAAATCATGCAACAATTCACAGACCCAGAGAGGCTAAGTAACAAGGAGGGCTCAGTGGGGTGGGGGCGTGCATGGGTCTCCCTAGGAAGGGGAAACAGAAGAGATTTTGTGGGTGAACTATGGTGGGAGGAGATGGAAACAGGAAGATCAGGCAGGGTGTGGGAAGAATGGAGGGAGAGAGAATTGGGAGGGTGAGGTAGAAACCCAGTACAGTAGAAACTCTGGAATCTGAGAGTGATCCTAACAAAGTCTCCTAGTAATGGGGGATATGGAGCCCAGACTGGCCATCTTCTATAATGAAGCAAGGCTCCTAGCAGTAAGACTGGGACATCTACCCAGCTATAAAACTTTTGACTTATAATCTGTCCTGCTTTCAAGGTGTGCTGAGGAAATGGTGGCACAGAACTTGTGGAAGTGGCCTACCAATGACTGTTCCTATTTGAGGCTCATGTCATGAGAGGGAGCCCAGTCTTGACACTGCCTGGATGGCCAGGAACCAGAGGCTGACAGCCCAGTGACCTGGGATAGAACTAAATATAACTGGGGAAAATAAAGGAAAAAAATCAATGAAACAATTCTTAATATTCTGCTATACTCATGATTGGTACCTAGCCCAATTTTCATCAGAGGGTCATCATCCAGCAACTGACGGGAGCAGATGCAGAGACTGACAGCCACATACTAGGTGAAGCCAGAGGAACCATGCAGAAGAGGGGGAGGAAGAATTGTAAGAACCAGAAGGGTTGAGGCCACCATGGGCACATGGCCCACAGAATAAACTAAGCAGGGCTTATAGGAGCTTAACTAAGCAGGGCTTAGAGGGGCTCATAGAAACTGAAACAGCAAACATAGACCCTGTATGGGCCTGAGATAGGTCCTCTGCATATATCTTATGGTTGTGTAGCTTCATGTTCTTGTGGGACTCCCAAAATGGGAGTCAAGGGTTGTCTCTGACTCTTGGGACTCTTTTCCTCATACTGGGTTGCTTCATTCATACTTGATATGAGGAGGGTTTGTGCCTAGTCTTAATGTATCTTGTTAGACCATATTTGGTGGATATCCCTGGGAGGCCTGCTTTGTTTTTTGGGGTGGGTAATGGAGGAGGAGTGGATATCTGGGACAGAGGAGGAAGTGGGTGAGGGACTGGGATTATTGTACATAATCTCATTGAAACTTGATTTTTTAAAAATAACATTATCTTATGAATATCTTCCTGTGCTAATAAATATTATTGGTAACAGTGTTGGATAGTTGCACAGAATTCAGTTATATGAGTATGCCATATTTTGTTTGATCATCATCATTTTGCTAAGTGCTGCTCATGTAAGTGAACAAAAGTGATAAAAAATATTGCCTTCAGAGAATTTGCATTCTAGAAAGGAGAAATAGCTATTAAACAATTAATATAGTACCATCTTTTATAAGATGTTAACTTTTGGGGGGTGGGATCACGGGTAGTGGCTCATGAAGGTGCAGGTTGAAGTTCTTTATTAATAAGGGTTGGCAGCCATGGAAGATAAAATCTGAAAGAGATCAGAAAGAGAGAGTGTTAAACCTGAAGTTGTTTAAAGTCCAGGGGAGCCAGTGAATAGGTCTAGTAAAGCAGTGCCACTGGCCTGCCTTAGACACCTTGAAAATGCCAGAATGTCTTGTGTGATATGAACAAAAGTCAGAGGAGAGGAGGTTAAGGTCAGAAGGCATGTAAGTATGGGCAGGCTGTCAGAGATGGACTTGAAGGTCCTCATCAAGATTTCGCCTCCCCTGTCCTCCTCTTCTCTCCCCTCCCTCATCTCCTCCCTTCTCCTCCCTTTCCAGCTCACCCCCCCTTTTTTTCTTCACAGCCTTCTTACTACTGGTCCTTGGAAATATTTTATGCATGGAAATGCTAGTTCATAAATAAGCAAAATTTACAGCATTAATCAAGTGAAAATTTCAAGGAAATAGAAGAGATGTTATTGGATTTTTAGTGAAATCTTTGCTCACATATTTAGTCATTATTTTTGGAAAAAACTTAGATGATAGGCTAGCTTAGAGAGAAAATGTTATGCCCTTGAAGTGCCTTATAACTTTCCTAACCTTCCATTCATCCCTCCAGCCCAGAAGCCAGCCCAGAAGCTGCTGGTTGAAGAGTTGACTATCAGTCTACTTCCCAGGCTTGCTTCATATTCTTTGGAGAGAGGATTTTATCTTCCAGGAACCATGCATGAATTCCTGAAAGTGAGCTCCTTGCTCTGCTTAGGCTTACATATGAGTAGGGAGACATAAACAATTAACAAATTATAGAGGAAATTTCTGAGAATTCTCTATAAACTCAAAGAAAGCAGGGCCATGTGCTGGGATGTCGAGTCCCAGTTCTACATCTGTGGTGATAGAATGAAGTGACTGGAGAGTCATAGCCTCCGGAAACACACACATTTCTTCCCTAACCTGATGTGGAAGGCAGCTGAGGCTGTAGTTATCCACTGGTTTGATTTCATTATGTTTCACACCGCATGGATCTCCACTAGTGATGCTGGTCCAGGGAACAAATGCAGTATCATAATCAAGGGAGTACAAGATGTAGAAACACTCCCAATGTCCACTATTAGGTGAAGAGAGAAACAAGACTGTTGTTGTTTGCTGCAGCTACGGGCGATGAAACACAATCCACAAAACTCAACAAAACCCATTTGGAGTTTATTGGGAAAGGGAGCAAAGGGAGGGGTAAGTATTGGCCAACCGGGAACAGAAATGGAAGGGGTGAACAGGTTGGAGGCACTTGCTTAAAGGGGAAAGCTTGCACATGCGTACAGAGTCCTTACTCAGCCACGTAACACATAATGTAGACACACAACACAGGGCCCTTTGAACTGTCTAAGCATCCGCCTGAATGCCGATGTGCATACCTGGCCAGTTGTCAGGGGGCTGGGTCAGCATAATGCCAGGATATCAACAAAAACAGTGGAAAATATACTAATGTATACCATGACATGGCTGCATCTCATTGTTGTACTAAATACAAGAAATATGTGTATATGACTTTAATGGAATGTCTGGTAAACATGAACCACCAGCAGCAAAAAATTACATGAACTGCTGCCTGTTGTTGGGGTTGGCAATGGGGGAGGAGTCTGCAGATTGACACTAGGCACCTTTTTGGGGTGATAGAAACTAAAAATTAAATGGCAGTGATTGTTACATGTCTATATAAGAAATCATTGGATACTGTGCTAAAGTGAGTGGATTTGATGGTACATAAGTTATACCTGGATAAGGCTGTGGAGAAACTCAGATGTTTCTCATGAACACCTGGAGTCCTTCTCTGAGTTCTTCACCATATGACATCATGGGTTTGGCTCCGTTTGTATCCATTTGCATGGTGGGTGGAGCTATTCTGTGGTCCTGACTAAATCAGTTAGGAAGAACAGCACAGCTCAGCTTGTCAGGTGGGTATATGTGGCCTCTGCACCAAATTCTGGTTCACCTGACAGGTTACAAGCACACTGTATTATCTACATCTTCCACCACCAAGACTAAGAGAATGTGCCGAGGATGTGCCAATTTGAATGTAAAAGACTAGTGCGGATGACACTGGGAGATAAAGAGCATGGTCTGTGATATCTAGAGAGGGGAACATAATCATGGGAGATAGTGTCTTCATTCTGTTTGAGAAACACAAAGAACTCACTATGCAGGCTTGTTTTTTCCTTTTAATTCTCTGCCTCCTCTGTAGCTGCGACTTCTTTTACTTCTCACCTGTGTTATACAGCAGCCGATACAGTGTGTGCCTCACCTGTCATGTGACTCTCCTGCCTCCATGACCTAGCCTGTCTGCTCTACTGTGTCTCTCTGTGGAGCACAGCTGGACTGTGACCAACCCCCTTGGTCAAGTGCAGAGTTTTATTTGAGCTCTCCAAATATACTCTGCTCACATGTCACAGAATGTGTATGCCAGTCTTCCTGGAAGATTCACAGTTCCACCTCAGGCCCTGGCCTTCTGGCCCTGGAAGCTTCTCTTATGAGCTTACCACCTCCCAACCCCCACATGGAATAAACAAGCCTACTGAACTTGACAACTTCTTCCAAACCCCACCTCACATGACTGATTTCTAGGGAAACTTTTCATGATTTCAAAAGCCAGTTACCATTTTGCCATGTTCTGACTTTGTACTTCTCCTGTGTGGTTTGTCACCGATGCCTTCTCTCTGGGTGCTTCACATACGTAACTAAACCTCCTAGCTTGGCTACTCTGTAAGAGCAGGGCTGTGCCTTAGTTGTCTTTCTTATCTTGTACATACTTGATGCCCAGAATACCACTTTTGGACTTAAGCTTTAGGACCCTACTAATCAGATTTCCTTCTTGACAATAAATAATAACATTTTAGCAACCTTACACTCTCTCCACATTTTCCTCTCTCTAAGCGCATAACATTGGACTTTCAAAAATTCCATCTTAGTGCTGTGGTGTCCCTCATCTGGTGCTTTCAACATATATATGTATTTTTTTCCCCAGGCCAGGCTTGCACATTTGTGCCTTGGCAGGTTGATAGCTATGACGGTGACTAATGAGTCAATTATCACTCAGCCTCAGGGAAAATACAATTATTCCTGACTGGCCAGGCTGTGGCAATCCTCCCCTCCTTGTGCCCTTTCAGACGGAGAACATAAAACAGTTGGAATTCAGAGCACTGCAAAGGGAATTTAAACAAAACACTGGTGTGCTGAAGTGTGCTTCTTTGGATTTATTCTGATTTAATGATTGATTGGTTTTTGAATTGCTTATTTAATACTAACGACTATGGCTCCAGGGGAGGCCAGATATGAGGAAGAGCGTGCGAGCAAGAAGCAGTGGTGTGGAGGAGTTTGCCCGGACAGATCAAGAGACGATGTTATCATCCAGAGGAACATTGCCTTGGACTCAAATGTAATGTGAAAAATCACCATACACTTTCAGAGTACCCAACCTTGTTACAAGCTTGATTGCTTATCCCCTATTCTCTTTGGAGAAGGTTGTTTGTAGCTGCCTAGTGTTGCACAGAACATTCCCTACTTGGGTTTTTCTTTCCTGCCAGCAATGTATTCAGTATCTTGTGACTGAGAACATGCACTTGATTTATATTGCTGGTGGCCACATTACAGAAGAATGGATACTTCAAGGTGGCTGGCAGGACTTGATCTTCGATTCTGACACTGATTGTGCTGATTTGTGGAAATGCTTTTCCATACACAGACACTGCTCTGGCTTTTGTATAGAAGAATTTTACTTTTTTGTAGGAGTTCCCCTTAAAAATGAGCTCTCCCCAAATAATCACTTTTACCTGGAAGGTGTAATCAACATGCACTTTACCTTGTAAAGAATAATTTACCTTGGCATCCAAACTTTCCACCTTTTCAAGGAGTGCGGCATTTCTCTCTGGTCTGAAATTAGACATTGAAGATGTAGATGGGCTTGTAAGTCTGACCTGTTGGAGGCTTGTCTGTTTGGTATCAAAGGGAAATTGAAATCCCATCACTTCAGAATAATGAAACCTCTGAAAACCTTTAGGAAAAAAACCTTTTTCTCATCTTTATTGAAGTTTGACTCAGAAATACCCAAAGAAATGCTCTTTCGGGTCTCTGTAACCTGTGTATTCTCGGAGACACTGCTGTTAGATTTCCTCATTGTATTATGCCTCGCATGCATTTCAAAGCAAGGAGCATTAGGGATAAGATGAAAGGGTAGAAAAGGATTCTGATGAAAACAGAAGCAGACTCGATGAACAGTTGGGTGGCACGTGTGCATTGCCACCAGGCTCACTCTGGGAAGCAGCATCTGGTCTAATCAGGCTGCTGGCCACTTCTGAGTCTGGGCTGTGCCAACATCTGCCATCTTGACATTATCATATTGAAAAGGAACTTTGTTCTCATTTCATTCTGCCAAGAGATTTATTATTTACTAGGTTTAAAAACCAATAAAAAGCCTGTATGCAAAAACAGTTTTTGGGTCTTTGTAGGGGCATGGTACATAGGCTCGTGAAACTAATTTCAAGGTTTAGGATGGCACTTTTAGCTCTACTTTTAATAATGGAGAGGGCAAGCACTTTTCTGAGTCCTTGGTATTTTAAAGATAAAAAACTTCACATTTACAAGAGGGTAGTCTTTAAAAGAGTGGAGTTTTTGTTGGATCTGGGACTAACTATTATTAGTAATTCAATTAATAGCATCAGGAGCTTGGACTTGGATTTATTTCAAAGGAGTTTCACCGGTGACCTATCAGGTACCCTGGGCATTTTATTGGGAATTGAGAGAGGAATACACCAAGTGACCTGTGAACACATATAACCTGTCATTGCAGAATGTCTATTTTCAGATACCACCGTGCTTTTCAAGTATTTTTGTCAGTTGACTAGTTCAGGAGTGTTGGGTTGGGTTTTCTTGGTAAATACCAAATTTAGGTTTGTTTGACTTAAAAGATATCTAGGAGGACTGAAACGGTTCCTTTTAATGCCAGCAGTGTACTGAGGAATGGTGGGAGCCACAGGAAGCCTTCCATTTTGTCTGGTGAAGCTTGAGGTATCTGTTCATCCCTCAGTAGCTTATCCTGTTTCTAAGCATCACCATGTCACTCTAATGCTACTCAGTTACCTTGAGAACCATGGTAACTCTTAAATGGAAGAGGTCTAGGAGACAAAACTGATTTCACCCTCACTTGTCTGACTATATTGTTTCCTATCCCAGCAGTGGTTTTTAGCAACTCTCCTAGAACATTAGCCACATCTTGAGCTCTCCTACCTCTGGCATCCAAGGCTTATACTTCACAGCAGAGATGTTACTCAGCGTTTGTTGCCACCAAAGGCAGAGAGGTTGTCTTTCCAATAGTGTCTAGTTAGGAGTTACTGGTCCTGGGGCAGTAGGCACTAATGGAGAAATGGTTTCAGAGTGTATGGGAATGCCTTTTATTCTTTTTTTAAAGAGAAAATTATTCATTAGATGTGAATTATTATCAAAGGTTTTATTGCCTTATTTTGTTCTGTAACAGTATTTCAGTGTTTGATTAAAAAAAAAAAAGGAGCCAGAGAGATGGTTCAATGATTAAGAACACTGGCTTCTCTTGTTCAAAAGGACCCATGTTCAATTATCAGCACCCACATGGTGTCTCTAAACCACCAGTAACTCAAGTCCCAGGGCATCTGATGCCTTTTCTCATCTTCTCAGGCTCCAAGCATGCAAATATCCATAGTCATATACATATACATAGTCAAAACACTCACACACACACACACACACACACACACACACACACACACACACACTCACACACACACACCCACACACACAAACAAACAAAATTTTGTTAATTCTTGACAAATCTTACTTTTAATGGGATATTCATAATCAAACAATGGAGGAATGGAGCATAGTGGAAATATTGGACCAAGCAAGACTGAAAACCATCAGGGAAAATTCCAAATTCTGCAATTCCATGTCTAATATTAAAGGATTTATTAGATGGCTCTTCCCTTCCAGCTTTGGTGACTGCAACACACAAATGTCTCTTGGGCTGGTTCCACCTTCTGTGAGCAGTTGTTCTTGGCAGTATCTCATGGCTTTGACATCTTCAACATCTTGGGGTCTCCAGGGTATTCCAGGCTTTACCTTTGCTGCTTCATGCAGCCTCTTCTCTGGGCCTCCATGCAGGGAGTGCCCTGCCACATGCCTGGCTTCAGTGACTTTTCTTTACATTGGAGGAAGATTCTACAAGCCAGTTCCTATATCCTTCTTGACTCTAAATCCAAAATCGATGCTCCACACGATCCCCCCAACCTACCCCCCACCCCCCTCCCCAAGGATAGTGAAGCCCTCCACAGGGGACCATCAAAGTCTGCCACATCATTTGGGGGAGGGCCTAGGTCCTCTTTCTTGTATCTGGACTGCAATAGTATCCCTCCATAGAGAATGGGCTCCCAAAGTCCATTTGTACTATAAGAATAAATACTGGCTTCACTGTTAGAGCTCCCATAGACTGCCCTGGCCTCCTAGCTGGTACACACATTCAAAGGGCTTGTTTCGGTCCAATGCTGGTTCCCCAGCTTTATGACTAGGGGTCTCTGTGCTCTCAGTAGGTCAAGTCAACTGTTTCTGCGGGTTTCTCCAGCATAATCTTGGCTCCTTTGCTCATCCCTTCTCCCTTTCTGGATTCCAGAGTTATGGCTCAGTTTAGCTGTGGGTGCTTGTTTGTGCTTCAATCAGCTACTGGATGAAAGCTCTCGGAATGGCAACCAAGGGAGTCATCAATCTCATTATAGAGGAAGGGCATCAAAGGCAGCCTCTCTACCACTGCCTAGATTCTTAGTTGGGGTCATTCCTGTGGATTCCCTAACTTTTCCCCTGTGCCCCGACCCCTCTCTAAACCTATACTGGCTCCCTCTATCAAGGCATCTCCTTTCTTGCCCTCTTCTGTTCCTCCCCAGTGTTCTCTCCTGTTTTCCTCCCCCCTCCTTTTCTCCCCCTCTCCCCTTCCTTCCTCCTTCCTGTGTCCCCCAGTGCTTCCAATTTGCTCAGGGATTCTTGTCCCCCTCTCCTACTTTGGGGGAAGCATGTGTTCTTCTCTTGGGGTCCTTCTTGTTTCCTAGTTTCTCTGGTGGTGTGGATTGTAGGCTGGTAGTCCTTTGCTCTGTGTCTAATATCCATATATGAGTGAGTACATACCCTGCTTGTCTTTCTGTGATTGGGTTATCTCACTCAGGATGTTTTCTTCTAGTTCCATCCATTTGCCTGAGAATTTCAAGATTTTATTTTATTTTTTTACGCTGAGTAATACTCCATTGTGTAAATGTACCACATTTTTCTCCATCCACTCTTCCGTTGAGGGGCATCTAGGTTGTTTCCAGGTTCTGGCTATTACAAACAGTGCTTGAAAGAACAATACTCAACTTTATATGGAAAAACAAAAAACCCAGGGTAGCCAAAACAACCCTGTATAATAAAGCAACTTCTGGCGGCATCACCACCCCTGACTTCAAGCTCTATTACAGAGTCATAGTCCTGAAAACAGCTTTGTATTGGCACAAAAGTAGACAGGTAGACCAATGGAATCAAATTGAAAACCCTCATATTAACCCACCCACCTACAAACACCCGATTTTTGACAAAGAAGCTAAAGTTATACAATGGAAAAAGGAAAGCATCTTCAACAAATGGTGCTGGCATAACTGGATGTGGACATGTAGAAGATTGCAGATAGATCCATTTCTATCACCATGCACAAAACTTAAGTCCAAATGAATCAAAGACCTCAACATAAATCCAGCCACACTGAACCTCTTAGAAGAAAAAGTGGGAAATACCCTTGAACAAATTGGTACAGGAGACTGCTTCCTAAACATAACACCAGTGGCACAGACATTGAGATCGACAATTAATAAATGGGACCTCCTGAAACTGAGAAGCTTCTGTAAGGCAAAGGACACAGTCAACAAGACAAGCCCACAGAATGGGAAAAGATCTTCACCAACCCCACATCTGACAGAGGGCTGATTTCAAAAATATACAATGAGCTCAAGAAGCTAGCCACCAAAACACCAAACAATCTGTGGGTACAGAACTAAATAGAGAATTCGCAATAGAGGAATCTAAAATGGCTGAAAGGCACTTAAGAAAGTGCTCAACATCCTTAGCCATCAGGGGAATGCAACTCAAAACAACTCTGAGATACCATCTTACACCTGTCAGAATGGCTAAAATCAACAACACCAATGACAGTCTATGCTGGAGAAGATGTGGAGAAATAGGAACACTCCTCCATTGCTGGAGGGAGTGCAAACTTTATGATCACTTTGGAAATCAGTATGGTGGTTTCTCAGGAAAATGGGAATCAGTCTACCTCAAGATCCAGAAATTCCTCTCTTGGGCATATACCCAAAGAATGTACATTCATACAACAAGGACATATGTTCAACTGTGTTTATAGCAGCCTTGTTTATAATAGATTTATTATTTCTAATCCAACTTATTTCACTTTGCTCCTCCATATTTCTGCGGATGGTGTCAAAATAGAATTTTCATAGTCTCTTAATAATGGGTGCATGGATTTAATACAGAGAGAGGTATTGCTTATAATTATACATATGTATATATACAAATATACATATACGTATACATACATACATTCACACACACAAATATATGTATACATACATACATTCACACTCACACTTGCACATATATAATTTGGTTTTTCGAGACAGGGTTTCTCTGTGTAGCCCTGGCTCTCCTGGAACTTGCTTTATAGACCAGGCTGGCCTCAAACTCAGAGATTTGCCTGCTATTGACTCTTGAGTGCTGGGATTAAGGGTGTTTACCACCACCACCCAGCAAGAGGTATTGCTAATAATTATAAATAGTTAAGACTAGATATTGAGAGATCTCCCTGGTTCCAGATCTCCAGAGACCTACAAGGATGACACGATCTGACAATCCAGGCAAGGGTGGAGAGGATAACCTAAAAGCCCTTCCCCTAAGATGAGATTGATGACTTCTCTTTATGCCATCCTAGAGCCCTCATCCAGTGGCTGATGGAAGCAGAGACAGACATCCACAGATATACACTGAGCTGAAATAGGGAATTTAGTTGAAGAGAGGGAGGAATGAAGATCGAAGGGGTCTGTACCAGGTTGGAGAAACCCACAGGAACAATTGGCCTGAACAAGGGAGAGCACATCAACCCCAGATGCTGTCGGGGAGCATCTGTCGGGGAGTACAAGACTGATCCAGATCCCTGAACATGGATGTCAATAAGGAGGCCTCTGCACTCCAGGGAGCCTCTGGTGGTGGATTAGTATTTTTCCCTGGTGTGAGAAGGGACTTTGAGAGCCCATCCCACGGGTGGGATGAACGGTTACACTCTGGCCCTGGACACATGGGGAAGGGCCCAGGACCAGCACAGGAAGATTCGGTGGACTTTGCAGAGCCCCTGTTGAGGGCCCTATCCTGCCTGGGGAGTGGTGGGTGGAGGGGGTGGGGATAGGCTGGGGGTGGGGGAGGAGGAAGGGGTGAGGGGAGGGAGAGGGAGAAGGGACTTACATGTGAAACAAGCTTGTTCCCTAACTAGAACTAATAAAAAAGAGAGAGAGAGATAGAGAGAAAAAGCCTAAAAAAAAAAAAAAAAAGACTAGATATTGAGACTGGTCTAGCTTGAGACCCATACCATGAGTGGGAGTCCATCTAGTCCTGCCTGGTGGGCTAGATCCAGAGATCTCAGATAGACCCATTTATGACTTGCAAAAAAAAAAAAAAAGTCAATGAAATGATTCTGCTGTACTCATAGATTGGTGTGTAGCTCAGTTGTCACCAGAGAGGCTTCACCTAGCAACTGGTAGAAACAGATGCAGAGACCCACAACTAAACATTAGGCAGAGCTCAGGGAATCCTGTAGAAAAGAATGAAGGATTATAGGTGCCAGAGGGGCCAAGGATACTAAGAAAACCCATAGAATCAACTAACCCAGGCTCATGGGGGCTCACAGAAAATCAGCCCTGCCTGGAACTGGCCTAGGCCCTCTGCACATATATTACAGTTGTTACTTGGTCTTTATGTAGGACTACTATCAATGGGAGCAGGGGCTGTCTCTGACTCTGTTGCCTGCTTTTAAAACCCTTTCCTCCTACTGGGTTGCCTTGCCAGCCTTAATAGGAGAGGAGGTGCCTAGACTTATTGCAATTTGATATCCATGTTTGATTGATATCATGGACAGCCTGCCCTTTTCTGAAGATAAAGGAGGAGGAGTAGGTGGTGCAGAGTGGGGTGGGGAAAAGTGGGCTTGGGGAGAGAGTCTGGGAGGAGAGAAGGGAGAGAGGGGAAACTGTGATTGGGCAAGAAAAAAAAGTAATAAAAGGAGAATGGACATTGATTAGGTGAACTACTTACATTTAGATAATGGAGTTTTCTATAACTTAAAATTACATAGAATAATATTCAATAGCATAAAATAATACTGGCAAACTAAATTATAGTATTTATGTGTTCTATTTTGAGTTTTAGAAGTATGTGGGTATGGGCTAGAGAGATGGCTCAACCATTAAAGGCTAGGCCCACAACCAAAAATATAAGAAGTACATAGATACATAAGAGATGAACAGATAAGCACTCAAAACATTTTATTATGGTTATTGTGTTGCATGGGATTAAAGGGATGATTTTCATATTTTGCTCTCTTCCTAGTTTTTTTTTTTTTTTAAGTAGACATACATTGCTTCCAGATGAGGAAAAAAGTTCCAAACCTAAGGGAAAATGAGATAAACAGCATCTCCTGTAGGCATCTGCTCTGTTGACCTGTAACAGTGGCCACACCCCTTTGGCTGTAGTTTCAGGCAGATGGAAGCGGAAAGATAGGAGCTTGAGGTGTGGCTTTGCTTCGAGTATTCTTTCTGGAGGGTCAGCAGATCCTGTAGGAAGAGCAAGGGAAACACTCCAGTGGTTCTTTGTATTTTCCTGTGTAATTGTCCCCAATAAACACCCATTTATCATTTATCTTGGGTCTAGTGATATAATTACATTCTTGCCTTCAGTCTCCCATTCTTGAGGGAGCTGTACTTTCTTGAACTTTTTAGCAATGGTAAAAAATAGTGTTGGGTATATAGTGGACAATATTCATCACT
The DNA here is from genome assembly GCF_003668045.3 of Cricetulus griseus. Classification (NCBI taxonomy): domain Eukaryota; kingdom Metazoa; phylum Chordata; class Mammalia; order Rodentia; family Cricetidae; genus Cricetulus; species Cricetulus griseus. The sequence continues at coordinate 76,058,722 of NC_048599.1, forward strand.
TGTTGAAGTAGTGTTATCTATATTTAAGAGTAGTTAAAGCTTCCAGGAACTTCTACTTACATAGTTCTTGGAGAAGTATTCTTTTTTGGGGCAGAGGGAGAAGAAACATTTTCAGTAAGAAACACAAATGAAACGACCTGACCACAGTGGGTGTTGCTTTTAATAATTCATCGCTTGCCATTTCAGAGGATATTGTGGCCAAAGGGGGATCACATGGAAGTGATTCATCAGAAAATATATTTACCGCTGAAAAATTGATCCGTAAAAATGAATCCAATGGTCATCATTTTAGGAATACGGCCATCTTTCCTCATACTTCGTCGGAATGCTCAGAAGAGGACCAGGTAATTCTGTCTTATGTTTATAGAAACTGCTTGAAGAAGAAAGCATTGTGCCCAGGAAAAGAGACCATTCTCTGCTGAGAATTGAGTTGTTACATGCCAGTGTGTGATAATCCTTAGTTTTTGGTAAAAACTTCTTAGGGATCTGCCATGTAGATGCTTCATGGAATTATATATTTTGTTTTTAACAAGAGAGTTCCCTTTTCTACATCTTTGTATAAACTGGTCTTACTTTTTCCTGCCCTAAACTTACCACATTTAGACTTAAAGTAGAAGCCAGTATTTTTCTTTTTCTAAGATTTGGTTTGTAGATATTAGATGCTATTCTGTAATCATTAAGACCTCATCAACAGTATTCATTGCCTCTTTGGCTATCATGTTTAATTATCAAGGAATGAGAATTCAGAGTGTTTCCTTTAAAAGCCATATGAGTCTTGATTAATTTTAGAAAAAAGGCATTTGAGTTTCTCTTTATGGTTTGCAATGTTTTCCATGTGATATCATGGACAGAATTAAATGAGCCTTTGTTTTTTATAAGGGTCAGAAGTGTCTGTAATAGAAATGTGTTAGTATAGATGCTTTTTTTAGAGCTTGCATCTAGTGATGGCTGTGAGATATGAGCTGTTTTTCTGTAAAAGATTCACACTCTACTGGTGAAGATTGAGATCGTACTAAATATAGGGAGGCCTAGAATTGTTATATTGTAGCCGAAGTCTCTGATTTGTGTATCAGAGGTTCACTGGGGGGCAGAGGAAGAGGTAGAACAGCTGTCTGTTTTATACACAAGCAAGCTGGAGTTAAGTTACTTGCTATATGCTGGGTGAGACTAGGGTACCAGAATTGGGGTTGGACTTGCTGTAACCATTGCTATAGCTTAGAGACTCTGGTCTTTCATATATTGCTAGGAACAGAAACTATTATTTCGTGACTGTGTGTCCTTACCTTGTTTTCAGATAGTGATTGATGAAGGCCAACAAGTTGGCAGCTTTCTTCAAGGTGATATGACACGGGCTGGAAAGGTGAAGGTAAGGCCGGATTCAGTTAGATGCATTGGGAAGAACACACAGCAAACAAATGAACTGTATTAGCAACTTTTCTGTTACTGTGATGATTCACCATGACCGAGGCAACTTCGAAAGGAAGAGTATATATAGATAAAAGACAGTCATGGTGGGGAGGCATAATAACAAGCAGCAGGCAGCAGGGAGCCGAGAACTCACATCCTCAACCACAAGCAGGAAGCACAGAGAATGAACTAGAAGTAGGTAAGGATTTTTACTCACAAAGCCCACCCCTGGTGATAGACTTCTTCCAGCAAGGCTTTGCCTCCCAAACCTCTCCAGGCAGCATCAACAACTGGCACCAAGTATTCAATTACTGGAGCTTATGGGAGATAGTTCTTATTCAAACTACCATACAAACCAATAGACAAACATGAGACTCTTGCTTTTCTTTGTACCTACCAAACTGAAGTTACACCAGATTTTATCCTTGAAAGGTTTTCATTTTTTAAGTCGGAATTGGAACATCTGAAACTGTTTGTGCTTGACTGGATTCTGGATCTTTTGTCCTTAAGGTTTAACAAATGGGAAGCCTAATTGTTAAGAAGAAAGGTGCTATAATATAACTGATTCTCAATTGTTAATATTGAAACTGTCATATGAAAGCTGAATTTTGCTTTTGAGTTTGCATGCTAAGGACTAGTTGCTCTTACCAGGTTAGAAGCATGGAAGGCACCATTTTCACTTTCTGTGGGGTTGGCATTGTCTGCCTACTACACATTCCATATTCAGCTCAGGTTGTCTTGAATTACAGTTAATGGATCTCAATTTGTAACTTTAAGGGCTTTTTTTTTTTAAAGTATATGTTTAAGTTGTGAGCCTCAAATGGATGGCAACCTTGTGTCTTTTCTCCATGCCAAGTGCCAGCATTTTCTTATTTACCCTTTTTGATAGTCTCCTAAGATGCTCAATGTCAGTGGCAGTGGGAAGTGGTAGTTCATGAGGAATAAATAGTTCTTCACTGAAATGCTGCTGTTGGGTCTGGGAAAGTCATTTGCTGTGCTTTTTACCTTTGAAGTAATTCTCTGTTTTATTTGCCTGAAAGAGAGAACACTTGCTATTTTGTCCTGTTCATCCCTCATCCCTGGGCAGGATGATTTTGTTTTGAATGAGCTTTTCTTTTCTGTTCTCTTTAACTTCCTCTCTGGCTCTCCAGAGTGCTGTAAGAAAGTGTGCTATGAGAAAGGGTGGTGGCCCACCACCTCCACCATCCTGGTTGCTTGAGAAGCAGGAAAACCCAAACACAGAACCTGCTGTCCCCTCTGATAGTGGTGTTAAAAATTCTGGGAAGAAAATTTGGAACAGAGTCCCTTACCAGAAACCTCAGCCTGTTTTTCTTTTGCTATAGGGAGCAGGCTGTGTGTGGTGTGTAAAATGCTGGACTTGCCAGTGTCATGTTCCTGCGGATGGGAAAGCATATGCCTATAGCGGTGTTTACCTGGAGGTCACAGGAAAGCAGGTCCAGCTTTCAGCTGTGTGCATGGGTCCCTGACTACATTGCCTTTCTTTTGTCTAATATATGAAATATAATCTCAATCTTTTTGTAGGTAGACAACTTCTTAGACTTAGAAGATTTGGACATGGAGGAAGATAGTAAGCCCCAGATGAACAAGGGTATGTGCTCTCTGTCTTTTTCATACCGTGTGACCTCTTTCTAAAAACTACAAGTGATTTATATTGCTTTGTTATTTTTGGCAATTCTTACCTTACTGCCCTTGAAAAACTGCCCAGAAAAACTGAAGTTGTAAAATGCCTTTTTGAAAAGCAAAAGATTTTACGCAATCAGTTAGAGCCTTCTGAAACTTGCAAAACCTATGGTCTAAGTGAAATAGAGCTGTCACTTTCCTTCCCCCAAAATTCAGAATAAATTAAACTATTAAATAATTGTGTCACATACAGCTCTTATAAAGTCATTGCCTTGTTTCCCAGTCTTGTAAACTGATATTTTTAAAGTAAATGTAAAACAGTAATTGATCATAAAAATCATAAAAATATGAAAATTGGTCACAAAATAAACAATAATATGTAGTATTTTGTCTTGAAAATTTATGAAATATGTAACACATATAGTAAATGCTTTTTCTGAGTCCTTTTCCCACACTCTACTGAAAAAGGCTTTATCTATGCTAATCCATTGACTTTTCCTATGGAGGATTACTTTCTCCTTTCTTTTTATTTATTTATTTTTATATATTTGAATTACAAACAAGATTGAATTACATGACGATCCCAGTTCCCTTCTCCCTCCCTTCCTCCTCTACCACCCCCATCTAAAATCCTACCTGTCATATGTCCCTGACTCAAAATTTCTGCTTCCTCATGACCTCTGCATCCTTCCTTTTCTTCCCTTCTCACTCTCGTAGCTTCCTCCCCCCTCTTCCCGTGTTCTCAATTTGCTCAGGGGATGGTGCCCCTTTCCCCTTCTCCAGGGGACAAAGTTTGTCTTTTTAGGGTCTTCTTTGTTTACTGGTATCTTTGGCAGTGTGGATTGTAGGATGGTAATCCCTTACTCTATGTCTAAAATCCACATATGAGTGAGTACATATCATGTTTGTCTTTTTGTGATTGGGTTACCTCACTCAGAATGGTTTCTTTGTGACTTTCTCCTTTCTTGGTTAGCATTTTTTGTATAAGCACAGGGACCTTTGAAGTTTTGGCTTGGAATATAGCTCAACTGAAGAGTGCTTGCCTAGAACACATGAAGTCCTGGTGTTTATCCTCAGCCCACCATTAAAACTGGGTGTGGTGGCACATGGGCTAATTATCAGCACATGAGGATCAAAAATTCAGGTCATCTTTGACTACATAGCCAGTCCGAGGTTAGGCTGTGCCTCATGAGAACCTATCTTTAAAAAAAAAAAAAAGCAAGCAAATATTAACAATAGGAAACAGCAAAAATCCCTGGCTCTATTCAATGTGAGAGGACATCTTGAAGTTAAAGTTTAGGCACAGGAATTTTCCTATATGGGTTTGGTTGACCTTTTCCTGTTGTCACATTGTTTAGTCATAACCACAAATTATTGCTATTGTTGGGAGAAGAGTTTTCCTTGCAACTAGATATGCATTAAAGTGACTGTGGATAGCTAATTTGGTGTGGCAACTGTTTGTCACTTGATAGTGTAGGCCCCTGCCCTAGCTTGTTGGGCTTTGGGAATTTGAAGTAATGAAAATTTTTATTCTGCTTCCAAACGTCATCCTGCTTCATTGGAGGGTTGTTTCTCAAGTACCTCATCAGCCAGAAGACTGGGAGACTCTGACGTTGCTCATTTCATCAAGACCAGAGATTGAGAGAAATCACATCCCTCAGGGAGGGGTGGCTGACTAAACCCCAGTGACTTTGAGTTTTTGTAAGACCTGATTAAGAGAGAGCCAAGAAGGGCAAACACCTGTTTTGGTTGATTTGGGGAATAAATCTTTTTTTTTTTTTTTTTTTTTTTTTTTTTTTTTTCTGAGACAGGGTTTCTCTGTGTAGCTTTGGAGCCTATCCTGGCACTCACGCTGGAGACCAGGCTGGCCTCAAACTCACAGAGATCTGCCTGCCTCTGCCTCCCAAGTGCTGGGATTAAAGGCGTGTGCCACCAACTCCCAGCTGGGGAGTAAATCTTGCTTTCTTTAAAAAATGCAGATTCCTATATCCTTCACCCATAAGAAAACCTAATTCCCTAGTTCTTTGTTGACATCCCACAAACTGCACTTTTTAGCCATTCAGGTATTGTTTGAGTTTGACACTTTGAGACTACTGGTTCCTGCCTATATACAAAACATTTGGAAGATAAAATCAGTTTTATAGGTGTGCAGGAGAATGCCTGCACTGGGCATTATTGTGGTGTAGTTTCTCACTTCCTGCTAGCTTTGAGAAGGTCTGTACTTGTCACCAGTCATAGGGCTTGGTGTTCTTTTGCTCTTCCCAATAGAAATTGTGGATAGCTGAGGAGAATCCCTGTGAGTGTTGGTATTTGGAACTTTTTTTAAATGTCCCTTAGCATTTGATGGTAGTGAGCAGCAGCCACAGATGGGAGGGAGCAGCAACATGTAGCACCCTCTAGAGTTGCAACTTTCCTGCTGGCTCTGATGAGTGAGGCCCTTTGCTCCACTTGTTGGTTCATCTATTCTTATATAGGCCTACGGTACCAGGATCCTTAGTTTTATAAGTTGTAGGTCCTGGCATGCTCCAGCCATCGGCAGGACCAGTTTTGTATCTCTAGGGCCAAGGTTATCTGAGAGCCTTGGCCCTCTAGGCTTGAAAGGTCTCTAGAGCTCTCAGATAACCTTGGCCCTCTAGGCTTGAAAGGTCTCTAGAGCTCTTGCAGTGACACTGGCAGTGTGTTGCTGGAGAGTGAATGTACTTCAGGCACGGCAGTAGTCACCTGGGTTCATTGTATGGCTGTTGTGGATTTTCTAAAGATGTCTGTAGAAGGTTGAGAACAGCTAGTAGAAGCATCAGTGCAATCCACCTGGTTGTTTACCAGTCAGATGCTGAAGGCTGCCAGGGCAACATGGGACAACAGCTGTTAATTAGGGAGTCACACTAACCCATCCCAGACATCTTGCTTATTTACAGGGAAATGATCAGGATTGCTTACAACCAGAACCTACAGAGTGTTATGTTCACCAAAGCAAATAGTGATTGGTGAGATTGTAGCACTGTTTAACAGTGCTGAACACAGGCACTCGTATCAGGGAGGAATGGTTCCCCTTCATCGACCCACCATAAGTCAATGTGGCTAGCAAACAATATTTTTTACATAAACCTTTCCTATTATTTGTGAAATTGCTTCTTAAAAACATTTTTTCAAGGATGCTATTCAATTACCAGACTTATTTCTTTCTTTTAAAAAGTTGAATAGAAAGATCTCACTAGCATCATGTTTTCAGAAAGTAGATAGTAGGAGTTCTTGCATTTGTGTATAAACAGTAACTGAGGCTGATCCAAGTCTCAGTGGACTTGAATGAAATAGTCAAGACTGTCTTTTGTGTGAAATGATGTGTGAATTGATGGTCAACAGTGGATCCAGTCTGCAGTGATCTATTCCAATTACTAAAAGGCCACCAGGGTTTCCCAACTTTCATAATGTACAATTTGGGTCACTTGAAAGGAAGGAAGAAATTAAATGCCTTGTGCCAAAGTGAATTTCAGTGTGTGTCCTAATTTGTATTGCACTTCAGGAATGTAAGCAGAAGGCAAATATTTATATCAGATGGGAAATGTGACATTTTTAAATAGGCAAGTTGCTCGTATAATTTTGGCAGCTGGGAAGCTTACTGATTAGATTGTGTTGTTATTGTTTAAGCAACAGATTTGCCTGGGGCAACAAGGAAGCATGTTTTGTATTGTTTTTTCTACCATTATTTTATTTGCTCACTGTATTCGCCTTCATAAATATTCTTCAAGATTCAAAAGCACAGTTCCTTTCCAGTGTTTGCCTTATTATTTTGACAGTCAAGGAGTAGAGTGTAGAGTCAAGTTTTTGGCAGAATCAACACAATGCACTAGTAGTCTGAGTGTAATATCTTCTACGAGGTTTGGTACCCTCTGTTCATTTGACATCAAGTTAGTGTTGTGATGTTCATTCAAATCCACTTGGGGAAATCAGAGGCTTAAACTCAATTCAAATTTAGATTAAATAAATTTATTCTTTCTTTTAAAAACCCTTTTTACTGATTCTTTGTGGATTTCACATCATGCATCCTGATCCCATTCATCTCCGTGTCCCTTTGTATCTGCCCTCTGCCCTTGCAGCGCTCCCAATAAAATAAAAATATCACTGTGGAAGCTGTAGTGTGACACAGTGAGTCACACAGTATACCCCTTCGTCCATACATCTTTACTTATAAGTGTTCATTGCAATTAGTCATTGGTCTGCTTTGAGGCCTCTGGGTTCTGCTACACTATCAATACTGGGCCCTCTTTGATATCCTGTTGTTGCCCTGTGTCATGGAGATCCTGCAGCTTTGAATCTGCAGAACTAGCCCTTTCATGAGCTGCAGCAGTTCATAGATGAGGCGGATGTTGTGGTGGGCTAACTCACAGCCCTGGTTCTGGGCCTGGCTGGTAACTGGGTTGGTCAGCCTGCCAGTTCTCTCTCATACTCACTACCAGGGCAAGCTATCCAGCACTGCCCCCCTCCCCCCAGCTCACCCAATGGAGCAGGCAGCAGGGGGCAGGGCCAGTTCTGCTCTCATGCCCTTGGGGTGGCTCACCCACTCCCACACCACCAGGGTCAGCTCTACTCTGTTGCCCAAATGAGGTGCAGGGCCCAGTCTCCCTAGTTCTGCAGCTGGTGAGGAGCAGAACCCTCACCAAGGCCAGCTTTCCTGCCTGCCACAGGAGAGGGGGGCGTCTTTCCCTTGCCCATGCCACCACATGGTAGATGGGGGGAGCACGGCTAGCTCTCCCACTCTCATTCTTTTAGGGCCAGCTTACCTGTGCCTCTGGCAACAGGGTCAGCTCTAATGGCCTGCTCTCCCATGTGCTGCAGGGCTAGCTCTCCTTCACTTGTGACCCTGGGACCTGCTCCCCTGCCTGCTGTGACAAGGGATGGGGGTGGGGTGGGGAGGACATCTTTCCCTCAACCATGCCACCACATAGCAGATGAGTGGGGTTGGGGTGAGCCCCCCTGCACTCACACTCACAGGGCTGGCTTACCTGTATCCGTGGCAACCGGGTCAGTTCTACTGTGCTGCCTGGGCCAGGTGCAAGGCCTGTTCTCCTGAGTGCTGCAGCTAGCGATGGGTAGGATCAGCTCTCCCACTCTCATGACCCCAGGGCCAGCTCTCCCACCTGCAGTAGGTGGTGAGGGGTAAAGGTTGAGAGATGAGAGGGGCATCACTCCCTCATTCTTACCACCATGTGACAGATAGTTGGGCTAGCTCTCCCACTCTCAAGCCTTCAGGGCCGGTTCACTGGCACCCTGCCAATGGGGTCAGCTCTACTGAGCTGCCCAGGTGAGGTGCAGGGCCTGCTCTTCTGAGTGCTGCAGCTGGTGACAGGCAGGGCCAGCTCTCCTACTCTCATGACCCTGGGGCCAGATCTCCTGCCTGGCAGAAGGACTGTAGCCTTATTCTGTGCTAGAGGTGGAGGCTAAGAGGGTGTGGCTAAGGGCAGACATCAGAAAGATATGCGTTACGCATATCCATGGAATTCACAGATGGGCACGAAAATTGTTTTACTTCCCCCAGTTGTCTTTTTCTTCCCTCTATATGGTAATAAAAGACCATTTCATCGCTTTGCCATAGCAATAGCAGGTTTTACCGAAGCAAAGGCAGCTGTTAATGCCTCACAGCCCATTATCCTGTTCTTATCTCACCTGCAGCCACTAGGTTCTCCTAGGCATTCCAGAGCAAAGGGTCAATGGCCCTTAAGGGGTGTCTGGTTCCCATTAAGTTTCTTTAGTAATCACAGGGGACCTATGTAAATTATTACTAAGGTCTGATCACTCTAATAACTGGAATAAAGTAGTTCATTTCTGGGCAGGAAAAAACACAATGTGCCATCAGGTTAGGGCTGGCTGTCATGTCCTTACAGTTAGCACCTTTACCTCTTTTGAATTTAAGATAGGGTAGTTAACCTGGTGACTGCCCAGCCTCAGACAAGATGGCTCAAATTGCTGTACAACAAAATTACAGTTTGGGATAGCTGCAGTCATTACATTGAGGTCATTAGAGTAGGAATACTGTTCATTTTTCTTCTGCTCTCTCTGTTTCTGTGCAGCTGGCTTGAGAGACTGGGTTTCGGAGGTCCAGTCCACTTGCGTAGACAGGTCTCTTACAGTGGGTGTATTTACACTGTGGTGCATTGTGTTTAGTGAGAATGGGCACTGATTTCTGCTCAACAGTTGCAGCCCTATTTGATTTTTAAAAATTAAAAATTATTTCTTTTATTTTTGAGATTCCAGTATAATTACACCATTTTCCATTTCCATTCCTCCCTACAAACCCTCCTGTATACTCTTTCGTGCTTTCTTTCAAATTCATGTCCTTCTTTTTCATTACTTATTGTTACATACAGATATATATGCATATATATTTCTCGATACATTAAGTACAGCCTGCTCAGTCTGTTATACAACTTGCATGTGTATTTTAAGGGCTGACCGTTTGGAACTGGATAACCAATTGGTGTGATCTTCCCTCGGAAAGATTATTTATCCTGCTCTCAACACCTCTTTAATTGCACGTAATTATTTGTGTAGGTAGGTCAAAGCCTCATGGTCTCCCCCCCCCCCATCTACTTTGGCATGTCTACTGTTGTCCTTGCTCAGTTCATATTTAGGAAGTTATGTTGCTGAGACTCTATGGCTGTACCTTCTGACATTACTAGGAGACACAATCTCACAGCAAAAACTCTGGTCCTCTGCCTCTTACAGTCTTTCTGTATTCTCTACTGCAGTATTCCCCTAGCCTTAGGTGTGTGAATGGTTTGTAAAAGTGGCACTGGGCTCCACAACTGTAGTTTGATTGCGTGTGGTTTTCTGTAATGGTCTCTATCTGTTGCAGAGCTTCCCTGTCAGGGGTGAGGACTACATTTACCTTTCTAGATACTGGAGAAGGATGTGTGGGGACTGGCAGGGTTTCTAGGTTGGATCCCTATTTGCTTTTTATTTCCACGTTCAGCATTTGTAGTTACTGTTGACTATTTTGTGTGTGTGCATACAACTGAGGACATTGGTCACTTAAAAAAAAATCATTATCTACAACATTAAACAGCTTAGGGAGCCTGTAAATGACCAGTGCTTTTTTTTTTTTTAAATGATGATGGTGGTGATGATGATGATGATGATGATGATGATGATGATGATTTTATTATTATTTTCTTACATCCCGACCTCAGTTTCCCGCCCTCCTCTCCTCCAAGTCTCTTCCCCCACATGCCTTTGCTCCCCTCCATCCACTCCTCCTCCATTTCTACTCCATTTCTATTCAGAAAAGGGCAGTTCTTCCATGGATATCAAACAAACATGGCATATCAAGTTACAGTAAGACTAGGCACCTCCCTCTTATAAATGCTGGCAAGGCAACCATGGTTGCTGGAAGAAGCCATAGATTGGTGAGGTCACTACATTGACATTTCCCCTCCCCCCCCATCATGTTTGGTTCTGTTCTAGGTTCTGGCCTATTTGGCCTCTGGGTCCTGGCACTCCAAGCAGTGTCAGGTGGGCTTCCTCTCATGGCATGGGTCTCAGGCTGGACCAGTCATTGGTTGACCATTCCCACAATTTTTGTATCACCTTTACCCCAGCACATCTTGAAGGCAGGACAAATTGTAGGTTGAGGATTATGCGGCTGGGTCGGTGTCCCAGTCCCTCCACTAGAAGTATTTCCTGGTCACAGTAGTTGTCCAGTTCAGGCTATGAATTCCCTTTTGCAAGGAGACTTAGCTAGGGTTATCTGTGTAGATTCCTGGGAGTTTCCATTGCACTAAGTTTCTACCTCACCCTGAAACGTGTCACCCCCCCATTTCCGGTCATCTCCTCCAGTACAACCCCCCTCCACCCCAACCTGATCGCTCCTCTTCCCATTCTCATCCATCCCCAGTCCACCCACAAAACCTATTCTATATGCCTTTCCCAGGGAAATCCAAGTGTGTGCCCCTGCCAGCGCTCCTTGTTGCATAACTTCTCTGGGCCTGTGTGTTGTTGCATGGCTCTCCTTTATTTTATGACTAATATCCACTTATGAGTGAGTACATACTGTGTTTGTCTTTTGGGGTCTGGTTACCTCACTCAGAATGATTTTTTTTTCTGGTTCCATCCATTTGCCTGCAATGTCATTGTTTTTAACAATTGAGTAGTACTCCATTGTGCAAATGTACCACATTTTCTTTATCCATTTATCAGTTGAGGGGCATCTAGGTTGTTTCCAGACTGGATATTATGAGTAAAGTCACTGTGAACACAGTTGATCAAGTGGTAGGATTGAGCATCCTTGGGTATATGCCCAATAGTGGTATAGCTGGTTCTTGAGGTAGATCTATTTCCAGTTTTTAAGAAAAAGCCATATTGATTTCCAAAATGGCTGTTCAAGTTTGCACTCCTACCCAAAACAAAGAGTATTCACCTTGCTCACTTTTATTTTTAATTTTAGTCATTCTGACAGGTGTAAGATGGAATCTCAGAGTCATTTTGATTTGCATTTCCTTGATAGATAAGGATGTTGAACATTTCTTCAAGTGCTTCTTGGCCATTTGAGATTCCTCTGATGAGAATTCTCTGTTTATATCTGTACCCCATTCTTAAATTGGATTATTTGGTTTTTTGATGTTTAGTTTCTTGAGTATTTTTTCTTTTTACTTATATATTTTGGAAATCAGCCCTCTGTCAGATGTGGGGTTGATGAAGATCTTTTCCCATACTATAGGCTGATGCTTTCTCCTATTGAAGGTGTCCTTTCTCTTACAGAAGCCTTTCAGTTTCATGAAGTCCTGTTTATTAATTTTTGATCTTAGTGTCTGTGCTATTAGTTTTCTGTTCAGGAAGTTGTCTCCTACACTGATGTATTCAAGGATATTCCCCATTTTCTCTTCTGTCAGGTTCAGTGTAACTGGACTTACGTTGAGGTTTTTGATTTACTCGGACTTGAGTTTGAGTTTTGTGCAAGGTGATAGATGTGGATCTATGTGCATTCTATATGTCGACATCCAGTTAGACCAGCACATTTGTTGAATATGCTTTCTTTTTTCCATTGTATAATTTTGGCTTCTTTGTCCAGAGGTGTGTGGATTTATACCTGGGTCATTGATTCCATTCTGTTGATCCACCTATTTTTTTTTCTCCTCTCCTCTCCTTTTTTTTTTTTTTTTAAGTTTAAATTAGAAGCAATCTTGTTTTACATGTCAATCTCAGTTCCCGCTCCCCTCCTCCCCTGCCTCCCCACTAACTGCCTATCCCATCCCCTTTTTGCTCCCCAGGGAGGGTGAGGCCTTCCATGGGGGAATCTTCAAAGTCTGTCACATCATTTGGAGCAGGGCCTAGATCTCCCCCACCCCTTGGAATTTGACTTAATTTCTGGTCATTGTGTCTTAAGAAACCCTTTCTCTTACCAAACTTTTCACAACTACTACACTTGGTTATATGACTCCATATAGGTTGCAACCCACAGTTTAATATGCTATGGCATAAGGAACTGTACACAGGAGAGTCATAGGCTAGGAGAAGATGGCATGTTCCAACCAATTTAAAGCATCATCCTTTGATAGTTTCACTGCTTGCTAAAAGCATAAGAAAGGAGATTTTTTTTCTTTTTTTTCTTTTTTTGGCTTTACAATGGTGCTCTATTCCCACTACTCTAGTTTTTATATTGGCTAACTTACCCATCTATGACGGTGTATTTGGGAAGCCTTCTTAACCAGATTAAAAAGCTACTCCCCCATACTTATTATTGCATGAAGAAAGAACAGGGAAGACGATTCTAGTTGTTGTTGTTGTTTTTCATCAGAATCCATCCAAGGAAATGAAGAGTTTTCCTAATCAGATAGATTAGGGAAAGAAACTAGATGTATGTGGGTCAGCTGTGGCTTTCATGCTGTTGGGAATTGTGTGCCTTGTTTTCTCTGTGTGTGCAGCTTTCTTATAACTACTTTGTATGAGCTCTGAGCTTCCCTATTTAGCATTCCTCAATGTAAGGACACATCACAGCACTGAGGACATTTCAGCTTTACCTTCATAGCCCTGTTGCATCTCTGTTATGCTTTTTACTTTAAGAAATTAAAAAGATGTATTAAAAACTGTGTGTGGGTATATTTGTGTGTTTATAGCCTGTGTGTTTATTTGTGTACCACATGTGTGCATTGCCCATGAGGCTGGCAGAGAGCATCGGATCCCATAGCACTGGACTCACAGCTGATTGTGAGTCTCCATGTGGGTGCTGGGAAATGAATTCCAGCCCTCTGGAAGAGCAACCAGTGCTCTTAACCACTCTACCATCTCTTCGGTCCTGATGTTTAGAGCCTTTTAGCTTTCTGACTTTATAGCCTCTGTTTGCAAACCAATAAAAATGCCTGGAGTTGAAAAAGCCACTGTAACCCTTAGACTTATTTCTCAACTCTTTCCTTTTGGGGGGATAAATTTTTAAGATATAAGCTGCCCTAGTACCCCTCCAATGCTTTCAATAGTTGAGTTTTAGAATTTATCTGGCCTTTCAAGTTTTTCTCAGAGAGATGGTTGGATTGATACTAGCTAGAACAGTGGATCCTAGAGGATGTAGTCTGAGAATCCTTGGGAAACCCTGAGGACTCCACATCATGTTTATTCATATTATCACTGAAGTTATAAAAGCAATGATTGGAAGGGTACCGTAGTGTGAGCCAGAGGTGTGGCACCAAACTATAGTACAGCTATAATCTTCACTGTCATATATTGTCAAAACGAATTTCAGTTTTAATAGAAAAATGCCCTTAATATAGGATTGAAAACCATTACTTTTATTAAGTCTCTAAAATCATTTATTTTTATGTGTATGGTGTTTTACCTGCATGTATGTTTGGGTGTCACATGCCTGCAGTGCCCATGGAGGCCTGAAGGGGACATCAGATTCCCTCAAGACTGGAGCCAGAGATGGTTGCAAATGGCCATGTGGGTGCTAGGAATCAAACACAGGTTCTCTGGAAGAGCAGCCAATGTTCTTAACTGCTTAGTCATCGCCAAGGTCCCAGGCCTAGATCATTCACTTTTAAGTGTTATTTATTAGCTTCCATGGTTGTAGCCTTTGAGTTGCCCATCGTGACTAAACACTGATAGATAATGGCATGCATTGTTTCTAAATATTAGAAATCCTTAACATGTTCTTGACAAAGGAGAATTAAACAGCCTCAACCGGCTTTATCAGTCAGCCACAAGATTTACTTTGGGAAATTGCCCCATCTCTACAGTGCATCCAGCTACCAAGGACATTCAAAATATAAGAAGCCTTTTGGTTGTTTTTGAGACAATAAATAAGATCTGATAGACTGTTAAAAGGCCACTTCAGATAATTCATTCCTCATCATCAGTGAATATTATGCCCCCCACCTCTGGGAGATATGAATATATATACAAATAACTGTGAGATGGCTGTAAGATGGGAGCAATTCTCTTTCCTAATAGATGTCCTACCAGGCTCTTTCTGTCAGTATTGTTTTACCTTTTATAGCTCTGTAATGCTTAGAGTCAGAACAATTCAATTTTGCTTTTGGTTTTTCTCATTTTGTTTTTTTATGTGGAAAATGTATCCTATAACACCCTTCAGTGTTTGAGGGGATGGACTGTGCTTGCCTTACATTACACACGGTGTCTAACTGGTAGTTGGTATACAGGCTCTTGATAGTTACTGCTCAGTTTAACTTTGTAAAACAGAAAATTAATGTCCTGCTTCTAAGTCCTGGTTGAGCATTCACCATGTATAAAGGCACTGTGTTAGCTTCTGACAGTATGCATTCCTGAATTTTATCTTAGCCCAGAGAAAAGGTGACAGCAATTTCAGATGGTGAGGACGTGGAATCTTTTTGCTTTGAAATAATTGTTCCCATGGCAGTAGAATTGTTATAAAGGAAGTCACTTTTGTTATAGTTGAAAGTCTTGCTTTTGATGACAACAGATTAAGGCTGTAAGTTTCAGTAAAGGACTTGGACACTTGTTCTGCTTGCCATACCTTTTGTTAGACAGAACCATGGTCTTAAACACAAGCCTGGAGAGCAGGATTGATTCTGATTTCACATTGGACCTAGTGTTTGCACCAGCAGCCAACTGATCGGATAGATGTTGGTCCTCACATTGAGAGGCCTAAGCCTTTTTTTTTAGTGCTTGTTGGCAGGTTCTCACCAACCTTGGACATACCCAAGGCTCTTGCATGAGGGAGCTCAGTGCAGGAGTTTGGCTTTGAACTCATAACGAGGTACATTAAGAGGCCAGTTTCTCGCCCATGTCTTTCTGGGCATCAGATGTTTACAAAATGCACTTAGTGCTGCCTGTTATGCTCAGGAGCGACAGGTAACACTTTTTGGCCTGAAGCAAAATTAAACATGTAATTAAAATGCTTGTTTAAAAATGCATAATGTGACATTGGCTGAGGTCCTGGCTCTGGAGGCAGACTGCCCAATTTTGCCTTTCTAGCTGTGGAATCCTGAGGGAGGTCTCTCTCAGTGTGGAGAGCTCATTGCTTACAACAGAGAACAGTAAGAGCTGCTGGGAGGATTAGCTGTTCTGGTCCTTGTGAAATACTGGACTTATCAGTGTCGGTTGTTTTAATTGCTTTTATTTACGCCAGTTATGAGGTGATTTTCTAAAATTCCAGTCATCAAGCTCCATAAACTACCTTCTTCACTGTCTCCCTACCAGTCCTCAATTTCCAGACCACCTGACTATGTTCTGTTTCTTAACAATGAAATACAACAGTTATTCCTTCTTTTGAGTGTGATGTCTATGGGGATGAAAGGTGCCTTTCAGAACAGTCTCAGTTTTTGAATATCAGACCTGCACAGTTATCTTCCTATGTATGCCACCATTGCCATTAGCCTAGATATGCCTGTTGCTAATTAATCACTTCCACTGAGAACTTAATGAGTGGCTTAATGAGGATCATCTTAGAGTAGCAGGCAGTAGCATGCAGTGCCACTTCTAAGTTTTTGGCTAGCTCTCACTAGTTCTTCTAGTATTCTGGAAGTTTAGACCAAGGAGGGAAGTCTTATGCTTCTGTGTATCTGTTTTCTCACCTAAGGAAGGTTGCAGAAGTTCAGTGGCATCTGTGATACCACTGTGATACATGAAGTGTCACACATGTGAAAACAAGCCAACATAACCACTTCAAATCAATCCATGGGGAAACTAAGATTGGTTGTTGAATTCTTGTGATTGTGCTAAGCAAGCAGGAAACATGTTGTTTGCAAGTGTTGAAAATGAGCTTGTGCATTCTTCATGTGACAGAGTATTTCATTTTTCTGCTGGAAGTTGAAGTATTTTCCTTCTGGCATCCTGATTTTATATATATATATATATATATATATATATATATATATATATATATTTGCTTTGTTACAGATTGAAATCTGCACTCCATTTTCTTTCTTTTCATCCCCTCAGGATAATATGGGAAAATGAGGCTAAAAGAGCCTTCCTGCTTTCTTTTCCTGTAGTAGTAGAAAGGGAGAATGGGAGTGCCATCACGTTACTCCCTACGCCTTCCTCCCACTTTCCAGATGGACTATAACCCCCACACATGATAAAAACTGACACCCATGCAGCTTCTGTTTTATATAGAGGGGAGTCCTTTGACTAGCTTCACAGATGAGGCCCAGGACAGTGCAGAGTGTCAGCTTTCCCAGAGCACATCTGCCTGTTTTGATCGTCACAGGCTCTTAGGTGAATTGGGGACATGGTGAACTTCCCAAGGATCAGCTGAGATATTTTGTACCCAACAGATTGGATGCTACTTCCAGGTGAAGTGGAACAGGGTATAATCACCAGCGTTCCTGCTTATGTTCCTTCTGTGGACCTGCCTCTCTCTTCTGAGGTGAAGCCAAAGCCTGCTGAGGGAAGAACTCTGAAGCCAACAGAAGAGGTACTCCCCAGGGAATTCCATCGTGACAGTACTTGGATTTTGTCCTTTCAGGGAACTCCTGTACCGGCACACCTTTGCGTTTTTCCTTGGTTTGGGCTAAGTTAGAGTTAAAATTATTTAGTTGGTCTCTCTTACTTCTGTCTATACCTGATATACACAGAACGACAATGTTTGTATGTAGAAACATGTTGACCTCTGTAGCTTTGTGTAGGATCTGCTCAGTACATGAAAGGGCAGTTTCCTTCTGTCCTCCTGTCTGACCTGGCCATGATTTTTCTATCATTTCTGAGTTCCTGTGAACCTTTGTATTAGGTAAGGGAAGGACAGGATATAGACAGAATCTCAATCTGAAATCCATTCCTGAAAGGAAGTTAAAGTTCATTTCTTGAATTCAAAAATTTGTTGAGAGTTCCTGCAGGGAAGGGGTCAATTCCTTAGAGCGATCAGAGGTCAAACGTTCTGACTTTACTCACTCCACTGACAATTGCTGAGCAATTGTTCATACCTAGGCATATGGAAGGCTGGAAAATGTCATCTAAGCACAGTTTTCACAAGCTGGGAGAACGGAATCTCTGCTATAGCTTGTTCTCCTTAAATTCTTATTTGAGAGCCATTTTTGCTATCATATTACAGCTCTTCTACCAACATTAACAAACACGGCAGGTGGTGCTGGGAAGTAACCTCTTACATGTCTAACATAGAGGGGGAAACACGGGAGTCACCAAGGGCTCTTTATTAGTGCTTTCTAGCAAAGTCTAGAGTCCCTCTTTGGTTTCCTTAATCATTCAGGTGCTCTTGAAACTGTATATTCTGTTATGAAATCAGTCATTCAATCAGAGATGACATAAGCATTTCCATCTTAAATGGTCCTTTTCCTTATGGTACTTTCTCTACTATACTGAAAAGTACACCCAGGATGCTTGCCGGCTTGTATTGAACTCCCAAATTGGTTACTAGACAAATACGTGAGGACAGCTACTTTCCAATATGCTTTTGAATTATAGATTATATTCTCTGAGCTGTAAGAAGCTAAAATTACAGGGCTTCTCTATGCAGGAATCCATTTCATTTTAAGGCTTGTTTATATTCTTGGCTAGTTGTGACCATACAGGTGACTGGGCATGGCACCTAAGAAATGCAATTACTTTTAAGTGAGTTATAGAGTGTATATATTTTGGGACAGTAATCGAAATTATTATAAATTAGTTTCAGTTACTGATTAAAGAAGCCTATGCTGGGATCTATCCCATAGCCAATGAAACTCAAATTACAACTACGAGTATTAGACCTAGGGCTTTGCACATAATAGGCAAGCATTCATTTCCTCCATTAATTTTGAGACTCTCAGGAAATGCATTTTCATTATATTTACCCCCAATTCCTGGCTTCTCCTAGTTACACTCCTACCTCCTAACTGTCTCCCCCCCCCCAGTGTCACATACGTTCTTTGACTGAGCAGTGTCTCTACTGTGTAACTTGTGCTGCGCCTGAACTTGTTATGTCACTCAGGCTGACAGTTCTCTTGCCTCAACCTCCTAAGTACTAGGATAATAGGTGAGTACCACTAAGGCCAACTTGTGGCTGATTTTTTTTTTTAAGGGATTGTAAATGTCCTAATAGAAAATGTGACCGTTTAAAAAGGTTAGAATCAAGTTAATATGAAAAAAAACGTTTGTGTTGTCAAACTCAAGAGCTATCTGGGTCTGATTTTTGCTGTCTTTGGGCTCCCCAGGCTGATATTTTTGCGTGTAAGCTCCATTATGTTTTGTTTGCTTTGTTTGTAATCAGATCTCACTAGGCAGCACAGGTCAGCCTCCATTGTTCATTTTCCTGCTAGTAAGAGTGAAGATTACAGGTGCCTGCCACCACACCCAGTTGGGATTTTTAGGTGTAATCAGTTGGAGAATCGTTTTAGATCCGACTGAAATCACAACACTGAACCAACTCTGCCTTGGCTTAAGAGCACAAATCTTATTTTTTACCATCTAAATCATTAAGAATATGTAATTTCCAGTTTCCCGAGAGTGTCCTGTGAGGAACCAACCATCAAGGAGCCTTTGGGGCTAGATTGGTGGCTGCTTTCAGTGACTTCAGTCTGAAAGCGGAAACGTGTTGTGTGAGTCCTGCTTCCTCATAATTGTCCTTTCAGAGCCCACACTTCTCTGATATGGATTGGGCCTGTTTTATTTATTTATTTATTTATTTATTTATTTATTTATTTATTTATTTATTGGTTTTTTGAGACAGGGTTTCTCTGTGGCTTTGGAGGCTGTCCTGGAACTAGCTTTTCTAGACCAGGCTGGTCTCGAATTCACAGAGATCCACCTGCTGCTGTCTCCAGAGTGCTGACCAGTTTGATTTTTTTCCCCTAATTTTATTACTAATTTATATATGTGTATCTTCCCTTTAGAGACATTGTTTTCACACCTGCTACTTGCTATTTGCCAATAAATTCTTGCCTTGATGCCTCTGTTTTGATGAGTTTTGGAGGTTTTGAACTGCTTCTTAGAGCAAGATGAGTTCATAGTAGTGAGAGGGAAATTGTGGTTCCCCAAAGAGACAACCATAGAAGAGATCAGTAGAGAAACCTGAGGTCCCGTCTTCCATTTCACAATGGGATTCCAAACAATTCCCCACCAAGCTAGTTTATTTACCACATCACTTGGTGTTCTAGCCTGTAGCTAAATGCTGCCATTATTGATTTGAGCATTAGTTTTGTGTTCCTTAATTTGCCCATGTGGTATTATGAATGAAAATGCCTCCTCCTTTAGCAGCATCTCTGTAAGAATCAGTCACATGCGCAATTTTAAGGAAACTCAAAGTTTCCTAATAGTACACAAATTCTATTCCCATGGTGGTCACAAAAATTTTTCAATTAGACTTGGAATTAGATACCTGAAATCCATACATTTCTCTCAGCTCCTTAGGCAAAAATAACAAGTTAATAACTTAATTCACACTTGTTTTTTTTTTCTTTTTGTTGTTGTTTAACAGCAGGGGATTTGGTGTTGTATAGCAACGATTCTTCTCTAAAATAAACCAGAATTTCAATTTGTATGTGAAACCTTGGAGCCGTAGAGCTTAAGATGCTGAAATAAACCTAACTTGAAAGAAGAAAGCTTCCAGGCTGCTGTAGCAGTCAACAGCTGGATCTTAGAGCAGGCATGCAGTCTCACTGTGTTTGAAGGGGCACGGTGAAGCTTTCTGAATGGTGTGGCACATCCCATTTCACTAGGAATTACATATCTGTGCCTTGTCACTCCTGCATGTCCCTATAAGCTTATGTTATTGCAGCATAAAATGTCAGAATGAGCTCAGAACCAAGCATAGACATGCAACAGATATTTACTCACTAAACAAACAAACAGTGACATAGTTAAGGTCTGTCATGATCTGGATATGATCTGTCCCCCATAGGCTCATGCCTTTGTCTATGTGGCCCCCAGCTGCTGGTGCTATTTGTGGGGGAATTGTGGAACTTTTGGAGGTCATGCTCTAGCTGGAGGAAGTGAGTTACTGGAGGCTGTATAGCCCGGCCTCTCTGTCTATCCTCTGTCTGCTTCCTGCTCAGTGTAGATGGGAAGACACAGCTGCAGCATGTCCTCACATGATCCTACAAAGAGCTGGGGCTGACCTTCCCTTGCTGTGTTTCCCATCTTCCCTTTGGAATGGACATATTTACTCTGACAGTGCTGGATGTGTGTAACGTCTTGATTTTACAGGGGCTCATGGTTTAGAGATGCTGTGAGTCTCAGTAGAGACTCAGCACTTGCATGTTTGAATGGTTGCAGAACTGCTAAAGACTATAGGACTTTTGAAGTTGGACTGGATTTATCTTACATCATGAAACAATCATGAGCCTATGGGGCCAAGAAGAAAATGTCCAGGTGTGAATGTGATATGCACTGTGTTGATTAATGTCTGAACATTTTTTCTCCAGCTAGTGACACTGTTTTGGGATGTTATGGAAACTTTAGGAGGCGAGAGGTAGTGTGGTCACTGGAGATGGGTCTCAAGGTTTTCTAGCCTGGCCTGGATCCTGTTCTTGCTATGTTTCCTGGTCCACATAGATGTGAGGCAGTGGCTGTCACATGCTCCCATCACTATGGAGCTATCTGCTGCCAATGCCTTCTCCACCATGATGGGCTGTGCCCCTCAAAGTTTGAGCCAAATAAAAGTCTTTCCCCTTTTGTTGTTGTTTTTTATGTGTGTGAGGGATATTTCCTCACAATGACCCGAAATATAACTGATATAGTGTCCTTGTTCTTTCCTCCTCTCTTGGCTCCTTTCCCACAACATGTCATGATGATCAAATCCCCCTTCTCATCCTTGAGAAAAAGGAAACAAAAGAAGGAAAACAACCTTTGCTTCCCTTGGCTCTTTCTTTGGCTATTGTCTGTTCCTCTTTTTCCATGCAAATTCATTGGTACTTTTAGTTGAATTTCTTTCCCCTCTAGTTTCCACCCAACTCTATTAGTGCCTCTGCTTCCTCTCTTCTCATTCCTCTATCAGTGAATTGCAAAACACCTTGGCCTTGGTTGCCTACCTGAAAGTGTTCAAAACAAGGGTACCAGGGATAGTTCAATGGCCCAGCCCAGTCTGGTGTTTCCTTTTCTATATTTATGGAGTATGGAGATGCGTGCCTATACTGCCATGTCTGTCTTCCCTTGAACTTTTGCTTTAAGGACTGCATTAATTCTGTAGTCTTTGTGTGTGTCTGTAATTGTTCTTCTCATCCTCCTTTGGAGGTTTTTGTCTACCCACTCCTAACAAGTTTCTGTCCTGCCCCATTCTGCAGCGGTTCAGTCCTAAATAAACACACAGAGGCTTATATTAATTATAAACTGTTTGGCCAATGGCTCAGGCTTCTTATTAGCCAACTCTCTTAATTATTAACACAATAATTAATAATAGATAATTATTAATTATTAATCTGTGTATATCCATGTGGTCTTGGCTTACTGTTGAAGCCCAGGCTTCTTGCTTCCTTGGTAGCTACATGGAGTCTCCTTCCAGACTCTTCCCAGAATTCTCCTAGTTAAGTAGCTCCACTTATACTTCCTGCCTGGCTACATCCTGCCTTTCCATTGGCCAAAACAGTGTTATTCATCAACCAATAAGAGGAATATATATTCACAACATACAGAAGGACATCACCCATCACAGTGGTCCCCAGTGGTCCATTATATAAATTGTGATTCATAGTACACTCATGAAAATTCTCTTGTCTGCAAAGCTGTTCATCCCTCTGCCTGTTAAGTGATTCTACTTATGTATCTAACCATCTTTGATTCCTTCCTAACCTACTCCAGTCTAGTCTGTGTTATATGTTCCTATAACCCTCCAAACTCTACCATTCCACAGTTCACCATCATGGTATGTTTGTGTTCATATAATCTGTTAGTGACTTTATGCAGGTCTGTGCTCTGAGACCTTACACAATGGCTAGGAATGTAGGAACATTAACATTTTTGGAAGAGTGAAAAATGCCTGAATGACTGCAGGGGACTGTTCTCACTCCTTGACTCAACTGATCCACACTGAAAAACATCCCCCAAATGCCTTAAAATATTCTGAGGATCACATTTTGGCTTTGTAAACGTGAAATTATGACTATTCTTAGTTTCCTCTGTTGTTCAGTTTCAGCATTTAAGTCATATTCTAAGAAAATTATCTGCCAATTCCAGTAGTATGGTTCAGTGCTTAGCTGTGGGTGTCTGTTTCTGCTTCGAACAGCAACTGGATGAGGACTGTCCTTCCTCTCCCTGCCCCCGGGCTTCAATTTGATCAGGGGTTCTTGTCCCCATCCCCTTCTTTGAGGGAATTCAGTTGTGGAAAGGGAGGAGGGTTGAGCAAAGGAGCCAAGACGGGAATGGAGAGACCTGCAGAAACAGTGGACCTGATTTACTGATAGAATAGAGACCCTAGTCATAAAGCTGGGGAAACAACATTGGACCAAACCAACCCCTCTGAATGTGGGTACCAGCTAGGAGTCCAAGACAGTCTATGGGTTCTCTAACAGCGGAGCCAGTCTTTATCCCTAGAGCACAAATGGACTTTGGGAACCTACTCCCTATGGAGGGATACTATTACAGCCCAGACACAGCAAGGAGGGCCTAGGCCCTCCCCCAGACAATATGACAGACTTTGAAGGTCCTTGGTGGAGGGCCTCACTATCCTTGGGGAGAAGTTGGGGGGGAGGAGGTGGGTTGGGGTGGTTTGGGTAGGGAACATGGGAGGATGGGAAGGTGAGGGAATAGGGGAGATGGATATGTAAATATGAGTGATTAAAAACAAAAAAAGGAAAAAAAAGAACCAAAAATAGACTATGAAGGAGATCTAAGGCAAGGATAGAAGCTGTAAATTCATGATTTGAGAGGCCCATTTCCCCAAATCAGGAATCAGTTAACACTAATTGAATGAAGGAAATATACCGTATATGAGCCACAGAGAAATGTATATATTTGCTTTACACACACACACACACACACACACACACACACACACACACACACACACACACAATTTGTTCACCCAAGACTAGGACCTGATTCATCCAGGATCCAGTGACTCAGTTTGCCCCAGTGATCCTATCAGTGTTAATCACAAATGTGAGCCATGCCATCCAAGAGAGCTACCTACTAGATCAGATCTGAGATGAGTGGACACCCGTAAAGGTTATAGGTGTCAAGCATATGTCCCCAAACTTGATCTCAGTCTCCAGTGCTTTGCTGAAGACTTGGCAAAAGTTGATCATAGTCCAGCTAAGATGACCAACCTGATCCAGCTTGGTTGACCCCCATGTTTTCATCTGTGCTGTCAGGAGTGAGTACCACTTTCATTTTGGAGCTCTTAGCTTTGCTTCGAAATATCCTCAAAACAGTGCGATGGGATTCTGTGTTCTTCTAGTACATTCTATTGCAGTATTAAAGCTTAGATTCCCCTGTCTCTCTCCCTCACAAAAAAGAAAATTATCTGCCAATAGCTGCTAGTAATAACTCTTAGTTTCTAAGTGACAAATATTATATCTTTTAGTATTTTTTTATTTTTAAGAGTTCATTGTAAGTGATTAATCCTTGTGTTAGCAAGTTTATTAGCTTTCAGAAAACTATTCTTTGCTGTTGATTTTGTTAATTCAAAATGTCTCTAGAAAATTATACAGCACAATGAAAATTCAACTATATGGGAAAAAAACCTTGAGGAAAAACACTTTTTTCCACTAAGGAGAGAATTTGATCACCTATAGTGCCATAGTGTTACATATTCCAGCCACAATGTGGATTGGAATATCAGGGAAATGGAGGTAAAGAAGGCATTGGAGGGGGCCATCTCTGAAGAACTAACTTGGCCGTAGGAATCAGAGCAGAAGCCTTGAGAACTCCAAACTATGAGCCTTACTTTATTTGGGTCACTAAAACAAGACAGTGGATAATTAGGAGAGGTGACATGGAGTCCGGGTTATGTTCCGCACAGTGACAATCCTTGATGTGGGGGAAAGTGAAACTCCTGAGCATCATGCTCTGCCTTTTGCAGTTATCCTTGTGAAGAACATGCCTGATGCCATTTGTTTACTGTCTTCTCCTGGGCCAGGATATCCTGTAGACCCAGGTTTTGCTGTACTCATGGTCTGTACTAATGCTTAATAAATGTTTACTGAGTGAATAAGTAAAGCCTGGGGGAGATGGAAACATGTTATGTACCAGGGAGTAGGAAGGGCATGGTATGCATCGAAGGGATTTTCATAGCCGAGAGACTTGTTCAATTTGAGGTAATAACCCAGCCTCTCTGGGAGGTGCATGGAGGCCAAGTGTTTGCTTATGGTGAGAATGGGTGAGGTCAGAGGATGAGTGTGGGATTCTGAATCCTAGTGTGGGGCATAAGTGAGATACCTGCAGCTCTCTTGCTTTTAGACAAGGGCATAAAGAGCTTCAGAAATCCTCCCAGACCGAAAACATTCATAGAGACAGTTTCCTCCACATCTTGGCCAGGATCGGTAAGAATCAGATGTCTACATAGTTAGGTAGGATGGACTTGGCCTGGCCTGCAGGTTTCAGTACTTGTACACAGACTTGGAGGTGGCTTGGACACTTGCATTCTGAACATGACCATCAAATGTCATTACACTTGTGTGTGTGTGTTTTCTTCATTGGAGCTAGTCTTATCAATAGTACTCTTCTGTTACTTTGTGGTGAAGATAAATTTCATTATAGAAAGTGATCATGGCACATCAGTCACTTTTTTTCCACAGGCCAATTTGCTCTGTGTATGCAGCTACTCTTTGGAAAACAGTCATGACCTTGCCCATGGCCTTGAGTCAATTTTAGTGGTAGCTTTGGGAACTGAGCAGCTTATTCAGTAAAGGGCTCTTTGGGCACTTCTCCCAAAGAACTAGTGTTTTTGAACAAATGTGGCTTTATTTGAAGCATATTGTCCTGGGTTCAAATGTGGCGTCTCTTCTTTACTAGTCTTGGGCAAGGTCTGAAGCCTTTCAAAGCTTCATGACTTGGAGACAATAGCAAGGGGATTTAGCCAGCCTGAGCTTGATGAGCATGGCTCTAACAAGCCGTCCCCTTCTCCCCCATTCCCTCTGCCTTACTCTAAACTATTAGATTGTATTCCTAAAGTTAGCAAGCAAGGTGTATTCCTTTTTTTTTGTACACTTCCTCCTCTTGAGGTTGACAACCAAGGTATAGCTATCAAAATAGTGAAGTCCAGCATCAAAAGCCTCCTTTAGCTCACCTAATTAACATGCTCAATTAAAATTAAATACCTTATCCTAACATGGGGTTTCTTCTTTTGCCCCCCCACCCGCCCAGTTTCTTTTTTTTTCTATTTTTTTAAAATTTAAATTAAAAATAAACTTGTTTTACATGTCAATCCCAGTTCCCTCTTCCTCCCCTCCTCCCCTGCCCCTCACTAACCTCCTATCCCCTTCTCTTTCTGCTTCCAGAGAGGGTAAGGCCTTCCATGGGGGAATCTTCAAAGTCTGTCATATCATTTGGAGCAGGGCCTAGGCCCTCCCCCATGAAAACAGTCATGACCTTGCCCATGGCCTTGAGTCATTTTTAGTCATTTGTGTCTAGGCTGAGAGAGTATCCCTCTATGTGGAATGGGCTCCCAAAATCCATTTGTATGCTAGGGATAAATACTGATCTACTACCAGAGGCCCCATAGATTGCCGAAGTCTCCTCACTGACACCCACATTCAGGGGTTCTGGAACAGTCCTATGCTGGTTTCCCAGCTATCAGCTGCAGTCCATGAGCTTCCCCTTGTTCAAGTCAGATGTTTCTGTGGGTTTCCCCAGCCTGGTCTTGACCTCTTTGCTCATCACTCCTCCCTCTCTGCAACTGGATTCCAGGAGTTCAGTTCAGTGTTTAGCTGTGGGTGTCTGCTTCTGCTTCCATCAGCTATTGGATGCAGGCTCTAGGATGGCATATACAGTAGTCATCAATCTCATTATTGGAGAAGAACATTTAAGGTAGCCTCAAGACTATTGCTTAGATTGTTAGTTGGAGTCAAACTTGTAGATCTCTGGACATTTCCCTAGTGCCAGATTTCTCTTTAAACCTATAATGGTTCCCTCTATGATGGTATCTCTTATTTTGCTCTCCTCTATTCTTCCCCCTACTCAAACTTCCTGCTCCCTAGTGTCCTCCTCCCCCCTCCTCTTCTCCCCTTCTCTTTCTCCTAGTTCCCTCCCCCCTCCCTCCATGCTCCCAATTTGATCAGGAGATCTATGTGCCATGTCTGTCTCCTCTCTGTATACAGAGGCAGTCATTGTTTTCCTTCAGGACAAATACCTCTTCCCCTCTTCCTTGTTCCCTTCCCCTTCTACCTCATCCTCTATAATCCCCTCTTTGTCTCTTATTTCCAGTACTTTGTCCCTCTGGGGCAAATACATCTTCTTTATGCTGAGAACTTGATCCTGGGGTATCCTGAGCTGATACTGATCCCTTTCAGTAGGTACTGGCAGGGTTGATGATACCTGTGGTTCCTGATTCTAGGGCAGGTCCATGATGGGAGATCATTCGGTGGCAGCTCTGGACTTTTCTCCCCAGGAAAACACAGAGGAGAGGACCAGGCCTCTGGAAATTGTTGGATCACAGCAGCTGATTTTATTGCCACAGGGCAATGAGTAGCTGGGAGTCTGCTATTAGCACGGCACACCTATCTGACTCCCTAATAGGACTCTCCAAATAGCTAGGCAGGAAAGCAGAGCTTTCCCCATAGTCTTTTTTTTTCACTGTAGTAGCAGCGCAGAGCCTCCAAGCAGTGTGTTCCATTTTCATGCACTTCGGAAGTTACTGGGGGAGATCATCTTCCATGTAAGAACATTTGAAGCTGACACTAGCTAGCTTCAGGGCATTTCTTCATTTTTTGCATAAACCATAGTTTTTAATTATTTCCGCACCACCATACATGTAGAATTGACGAGGTGCTGCGTCTTTGAGTGGCATTTTTCAGGAGGTGAATTAATAAGACTTAACATATTCTTTTCTGTTTACTGGAACGTGTACTCTTTTACAAACAAACCAACAAACACTTTCCCCAGTGTGGGGACCAAGCCTAGGCTTTCCTGCCTGCCAGGCAAGCACTCTATCAACTGAGCTTCACCCCCAGTCCTGGAAAATGTGCTTTGAATGGCTCATCCTTTAGAAGGTCTTTAAAATTCATGCATTTGTATAAACATGTACAAAACTATTACCTTTCCTTGCAGGTAATATGATGTACAGGTAAACTGTAATGGGTAAAAAGGAAGAAAGGGGATGCTGGACTTTTAATTTGGACATATGTGTTTTAGATAGGGTGTTCTTAATTTCATTTTTAGATATTACTTCATTATTAGATATTTTTTTAGCAAATGGTGAAAGGGTTTGTCAA
The DNA here is from genome assembly GCF_003668045.3 of Cricetulus griseus. NCBI lineage: Eukaryota > Metazoa > Chordata > Mammalia > Rodentia > Cricetidae > Cricetulus > Cricetulus griseus. The sequence continues at coordinate 76,086,534 of NC_048599.1, forward strand.
GACCTTAAGGTGTGTTTCTTGTTTAATGGAGCTTCTAGCTTTTCCATAGGCCTCCATCTCTGACATTGCAGTGTGGCAAAGAACAGAATGAATGTGTGCAAAGCAAACCTGGTTCTTGCCTTGGGGGCAGAATTAGTTAATGATACTCATTCAGATACAGCATGATACAAATGGGGCATATTAAGAGGCTTAAATTAGGTCAAATTGAATAATTGAATTTATTTCATTACTTAAAAACAGCTTAATCAGCCGAGAGTGCCAAAAGTCTAAAAAAAGTTTCATTAAATATTAACAGGCTGCTTATGTTTTCAACTTCATCTTCACTTCAGTGACTGTGTTTCTTCCTTCCTTTGGTACCTTTTATAGATATTTGGAGATGAAGTGCAGCCCTTCTTTCTCGATGAAGAATTTGATTACGACAATGTGACTCTCACTCCCAAGTTCACTGCTGGAGAGATAGCGACTATCCAAGAACTGGCCAAGCAAAAGAGAATGGATACCAATAGAGACTTTTTTGAAGCCCACAACTGAGTTAGTAGATGTCTTTGTGTTTAGTTTTATTTTGTCCATATTCAACCAACATTAGAATAAAGCATCCACCAGCTGATTCCCGCTGTGGAAATTTACACATCTACACCATTTGTCACTGTTGTTTATCACCAGGACACAGAGTAACCAAGACTGAAGATACCACTTCCAGTGCTGAATTCTCTTCTGTCCCGTTGCTGTGTCCTGTGGTTGGTTGAGAAGATGGGAGAGGGAAATGGGGGCAGAAAATAAGGACTGCTGAATCTGCATTTGATGTGGGCACTGAACCAGGGCATGTGGATGTTGTACTGAATACTGGGAATATGAACCCATCTTCATGGAATTCTGGGATTAAAAATGGTACCATTAATCCATGTGTGATGGCCACAGAGTGGAGTGAGCGATCTCTGTCTCCAGAAGTTTAGGCGAGGAAAAGCAGAACAACTAGAGTATGAAATGATGTTATGGGGGCTGGTGAGAGGGCTCTGTAAAGGTGCTTGCTGGCAAGCCTGATGACTTTAGTTCATGGGAAGGTCACCATGGGAAGGTGGAGGGAGAGAAATGACCCCATAAAGCTGTCCCCTGACTTCCACGTGGGTACCATGGAATGCACACCCATAATACCCTTCCCCACTAATAAGAAATGAAAATTTAAAAAGGTATTATGGAATAGTAGTTATGCAGACTACTCATAAGGTCCTGAAGGCAAGGAGTAGAGAGGGATGAAGAGGAGGGGATGAGGTGGGTAATATGTGTGGAATATTGTTTGCTATTGCAGAAAGCAGTAACAGATGGACTTGGCATTCTTTTCTCTTTTGAGTAGACTTTACATTTTAGCATAGTCTTGGGAAGTGTAGAGTTGCCATACGTTCCCTTTCTCTGCTCCCCCATGGTTAACACCACACACCACAGAGTATCGAGTACGTTTGTTGCTGCTTTGGTTTGGTTCTTTGCTGTTGTGCTTTTTCTTCTCCTGTGGTTAGAACACTTCACATGAGAGCCAGCATCTTAAATGCGTGGCCACATAGTTCAGTGTTACAGACCGTAGACAATACGGTTTGTGGCAGATCTGAAACCACACTTACTTCTCTCCCTGGCTTCTGACAGTGGCTGCTTTCTGCTTCTGAATTTGACTGTTAGAGACACCCCGTGGAAGTGGAGATGCAGTGTTTGCCCTTTAGTGACTTTCTTATTTCACATTAATTATAATATTCTCTAGGTTCATTCACATGGTCACATATGGCAGGATTTGTTCTTTTAAAAGACTTGATAGTATTGTGTTGTGTACATATACCACTCTATCCATCAGTCTGAACATTTAGATTGTTACTATACCCTGCTTCTTGTGAGTCATGCTGCAGTTGTGCTTGTATATGTATGAGGAGTTGTGTGTGTATATATTCATAAAAATGCTGTTTACAGTCTGTACAAAAGATTTCTCTCAATTTCATCTTTCAGAAGATTCAAATGATTTGCATATTTATTTTTATTGACTCAACAAACTTTCACCATTTATGACTCAAACCTTATTTACACTAGGCAGTGAGGAAGATCTAAGCAACTCAGACAGGCCTTTTAGTGAGGAAGAGATATAAATGCATGAACAATTTTGGCAGAGCTGCAGTGCCCAGTATAACAGTCACTAGCTGCATCCCAGTGTGTGGAAAAGAGATGCAGCTACTGTGACCAAGGAACCGAGTTATATTACTTGATTTTTATTTCAGTATAAAACCAAGAAATATTTAGCTCACGTAGCAGAAAGCTTTCAAGTAAATTTAGAACAACTTTGGAATGTGACTCTACTTTTTCAACTGTACATTTTGTAAATCTAAATGTTGGATCAGTGATTATGTAGCTGCATGTATGTACTAGTAATTATTTTTGATGGCAATATAGTGTCTTAATTTAAAATATGCTCTGCATTGGAGTTTGATGGAGTTAATGGGGAAAATATATTACATCATTTTTGTATCATGTGTTTGAGTGACAGGTCACCTGGCTAAATGAAATATATTATTAAAATTTATCATATCAGAAAGCCTAAAATTTTACACATCACATGCATGTTTTTATTCAGTGGCACCACAGCATATGGTGACCTGTGTATTATGTTGTACCAAAGGGTACTGCAGAAAAGCAAGTTGAAGGTATTTATAAAGGTGTAATTGAAGGTATTAATTAACTAACTAACTAATTTTGCTGTAATCAATACCTAACAATAACTTAAGGCTTATTTTGGTTCACAGTTTAGAGAAATGCATCCTGTCATAGTGTGGAAGGCATGACAGCAGGGGTGGCCTATTCCATGATGCCACCCAGGAAACAGAAAAGGGGATGGATATCAATATTCGGCTGGCTTTCCTGTTTTTACTCAGTCTGCCACTGGGAACCTGCTCACCCTGAGGGTTTGCACTCCATGAGTCTTAATGCAATCAGGCTGGCAATTGAAACTGCCCACCGTAGGAAGCTAGGGAATTGTCACAGAGGAGACAACAGTTGAGTTTGGTCATGAATCAGTAGGAGTGTTAGAGTCAATCAAGCAGGAGGCCGTTAGAGGTGGAAATAGCATACTTACTGTTTGTGATTCCTAGAGTGACCTATGATAGTCATATCTTCAGGTTTGAATGAGTGGGTTTATTAAGTGTATACCAATCCAAAGTCAAAGAACAAATAGCTAGTAGTATAGTGATAATGAAACACATCAAAAAGATGCTCACAATTTCCAGTCAAAGCTGCCATAAAGGCAGTCACCTAGAGTTCCAGATGGAGATAGTCCTGGGCAGAGCAGAGTGTCACCTCTGGTGAGCCTTCCGAGTAAGACAACAAAAGGTAACATCATCAAATTGGGCACTCAGCCTCCGGCAGAGACTGGAAGAGGGCGAAAGATTCCAAGAGTAAAAGCATCATGTCCCTGAAAACAGCGGAAAGGTAAATCCTTTCCAACAGAAGTTATTATTGTTCATCCTGCAATATAAAATGCCTGCTGTGGGAAAAAGAGAGTGGGGTGCAGCCATGAGACGCTGAGCCATGGAGAGAAATCTTAGTTGGAAACTCCAGCTGCCTCACCTTCCCCAGTCTCTGCCAGAGGCTGTGAGTGGGTTTATTTCAGGGTCTTCCATTGGTATCCCATTGGTCTATTTCTTTCTGTGCCAATATCATGCTGTCTGTCACTATGGCCCTGCCTGTAGTTTGAGGTTAGATATTGTGTTTCCTCTGGCCATGTTCCTTACGATTTATTGACTTCTCTGTGTTCTCATACAGAATTTAAAGGGTTTTGAGTTTCTGTTGCTATTCTATGAAGAATGCTGTTGGAGTTTTGACATCAAACCCCAAACCTTTAATCCACAAAATGGGCTAATGAACTAAACAGTTTTTTAAAGAAGAAATATGAATGGCCATTACATACTTTTACTATTTTTTCCACATTCTTAGGCATCACAGGAATGCAAATTAAAATTACCCTGAGATTCTATCTCATTCTAGGTAAAATGGCTGCCTTTGAGAAACTGAACACAACAAAGACTGGTGTGTATTTGGGGAAAGAAATCTATTCCTTGTTGATGGGTCTAAACTAGTATAATCACTACGCAAATCAGTGTGGAGGTGTCTAGCTACACTATTCTTGAGCAAAATATCCAAAGGATATCTTACCATGGAGATATTTGTATAACCATGTTTATTGGTCATGAGTCAGTAGGAGGTTTTAAGTCAGTGAAGGGGGAGGATGTAAGTTTGAGAGCGAGCAAAAGACATATTGGTGAGTGACAAACAGTTGCTGAGAGCAGAGAAAGGGAAGCTGGTGCTCGGCTGGCTTTCTTCTTTTGCTCCTTCATCCACTCTGGGATGCTAGCTTATGAGGTGTTTACTATAGAAAACAGATGGAATCAGCCTAGCTGCCCACCAACAGATACTGAAATATGACATATAGACCCAGTGGACTTTTACTCAGCAATAAAGGAAAATGAAATTAAAGAATTTGCAGGAAAATGAACTCAACTGGAAGATATTGTGTTGAGTGTGATAACCCAGATTCAGACAAAGATCGTGTTTCCTCTCATGTGTGGATCATAGCTTTTAATTTTATATATTTATGTATTTTACATATGTTTTCATATATTCATATGGGAATGAGTGTGAGCTGAGACCAGGAAACTAGAAAAGGGCCCATTAAAGTAGAAAAAGATGTTCTAAGGGAGAAGTGCGCAGGGGCGTGGGGGGGTGGGGTGGGGGAGAGATAATAGACTTGTGACGTGAAAGTGGAAGGGGGATACTTGGGATCCCAGGGTACAAATGGGGATGGGCAATAGGGATATGGGAGAGAAGAGTATGAGGGACAGGATCAACCACAACTATCTACTAAAACATCTAAAGGAAACCGTTACTTTGTATTTTTTTTTTTTTTTTTTTTTTAGATTTTATTTACTTATTATGTATACAGTCGTCTGCCTGCATGCCAGCAGAGGGCACTAGATCTCATTCAAGGTGGTTGTGAGGCACCATGTGGTTGCTGGGAATTGAACTCAGGACCTCTGGGAGAACAGTCAATGCTCTTAACCGCTGAGCCATCTCTCCAGCCCTCGTTACTTTGTATGTTAACTTTAAAGAGAACTTCACTAGAAGAAGTTAGAAATATAGGTCGGGTCTATATTGAAGGCTGTGTGCTGTAGGTTCTGCTCGCTAGTTGATGGGGAGCTAGTTAAGATATTTAATCAGAGGGGAGATAAGATTCAAAGTGTATTTCAGAAAGACCCAGATATATGGAAGGTAAAATGAACAGCATTCCATCAAATGTGGGAGACAAGTTTGGCAACTGTGAGCAGCTGGTATGGGGTAGGGCTTGGAGTGCGGTGGTGTGGGGCAGTGCAGGGCATAGATTGGGCTAGAGATGTTGGGGAAGAAGTGTGAGGGTGTGGACTGCAGCACTGTGGGAACAAGGGAGATTCCTGGAGGCCCTAGGAGGTAGGCAGTTGATGTACACGCTGACAAGACAACCCCCCAATGTAATTCTTTACAGGGTTAGAGACTCTGGACTCCATATACTATCTTGGTGTTTAAAATAAAGCGAAAATGGCACCATCTTAAAGATAGTCCCATTTTGTTTTGTAATAGAAGAAGCACAGTCTTTAAACACAGTATTTAAAATACGTTTCAGTGGCCCATTTCCTTGTTTACCCAGGCAGGGAAGGTGGCAGGTGGATGTAATCGGTGGAACAACCTGAAGATAGGCCAGGGTATATCACGTTTTGGTGATTTTGATCCCTGAACTATTTGGGGGAAGCTGTGCAGCATGGCTAAGGGGACATCAGAAAATGAGTTCCCTCAGTCCTTTGGATCGAATTGTTTTGTCTCTGCTGTACCATTTCTCTCTCCCTAACAAGCAGCTGCTTCTCTGTGATTGCCTTATAGTAATCCCTTGATGTGCTAGAAAGGCTGTTTTACATGGGCTTGTGGGCCTTAACCAGTGAAGCTGTGTTTACATTACCTGGATGAGGTAGTAGTAACAGAACTGTGATGAGTAAAGGACAGAACCAAGGAGAAGCATGAGGAGGAAGGCATCGAAATGAGAAGGAAGAAGATGAAAGATTTCTAAGTACCCTGAAAGAACTGGATAGTCGCAACACAAACTAAGTTGAAATGAACTAAGAGGCAGCATGCCAGTCCAGGCTTTTAAGTGTGATGACACACAGTGATTACTCTGGACTTTCAGTGTCCAGCTTGGGTGGCAATACACAGGATGGAAAGTGAATCATCTCTGATACAGAAGTTCTTGGATTCCCTTGGCAAGGATGCTCTCCCCCCCCCCCAAATGAAATATAGCAGAATCTTACATTGAAAAGGGACATTTTCCTGTGTGCAAACTATTTGATTGAATGCAAATGTGAAAACTACAGTTAAAGAAAAAAAATGATTTCACGTCATTACTTCTTAGAAATTGATGGTGAATACAGTGGCATGGGAAATGACACGAAAGGCAGACTTAGAGTCTAATTTCATTATTAATAATTGTTATTACTAGTATAATAAAAGTATGTGCCTGGTGTGTGTGTGTGTGTGTGTGTGTGTGTGTGTGTGTGTGTGTGTGTGTGTGTACATGCATGTAAAGGTCAGAGGATGACTTGTGGAAATTGGTTGTTTTCTTCCATGCTTCATTTTATGTATTCCAGCTTCTGAGTCAAATGCCTTTGCTCACTGAGACATCTTGGTATTTTATTTTCCTCATACTTTGAGTGCAGTGTAAACCATAAGAGGTCTCTGTTTTTTAAAAATATCTTTTTGTTCTTTGAGATTATAACATCACATCATTTAACCCTTCCCATTCCTCTCTCCAAACCTTTTCAGGTATCCCGGTTTGCTCCTTATCACATTCATGGCCTCTTTTTGCTTAATTGTTGTTGTGTGCATATGTGTGTATATATAAAGAGAGATGATTTGGCTTCTAGTTGAGGGGTGGTACTACCTTAGGGTGAGGTGAGATGGAAGGGGTATGCAGTGCTGGATGGTGAAAGCCCAGATTCTTAAACATGATGAGATGTTTCACCATTGGCCTCTTTCCATGCTCCCGATTGGACACTCAGTAGAGTTGTTGGGCTGGGAACCTGTATCTTTCAGTTTGGGAGATTTTCCCCTTCACATTCCATGGACCTGCTTTGGATGTTGACTTCTTAGACCGATGCTCTATGCTGTGCACTTACTCTTCTAGTCTTTGTATTTCTGTTTGCTGTGTGTGTTTTGGGAAATTGTCTCAACTTTCTACTCTACATTTAAAATTTTTTTGTTTTTTCAAGATTGGTTCTCTTGTAGACCAGGCTAGCCTTGAACTCACAGAGATCCACTTGCCTCTGACTCCTGAGTGCTGGGATTAAAGGTGTGTGACTCCAACACCCTGCATTCTATTCTACATTTTTAAATTGCAATTTGTCTGCTATTTTATGATTTTGAATTTTACACTATTTTTCTTTTGCTTTTCTTTTTTTCTGTTTTGTTTTTTGTTTTCTCAAGACAGGGTTTCTCTGTGGCTTTGGAGGCTGTCCTAGAACTAGCTCTTGTAGACCAGGCTGGTCTCGAACTCACAGAGATCCACCTGCTTCTGCCTCCCGAGTGCTGAAGGGACTAAAGGGGTATGCCAACACTGCCTGGCTTGAATTTTACACTATTTGTCAATTCACTTTTTTTTTTAAAGAAAAAGGAAAGTACAAAGAAAATAACCCATTTCTGCCAGTGCTGCACCAGGACTAGACTAGTAGAAGTCAATTTAAGGTCCACCTTTCATAATGTTGAGCTCATGTGTCTTGAAGTTTGGGACTTGTGCTTACTATGCTAAAAATGTACAGTAGAAAATGGCATGGAATTAGGAGAGGGCCTTGGAGAGTCTTGCCCTGGTATAGGATAGGTGAACTTTATAGTATGCAACAGTGAGAGAAGACAGAGAGAGGTTCTAGGTTGGTGATTGTCTGGACAGGCCTGATTTGCAAGGCTCTCCCTGTTTGCTACTACTCTATGTTACTACCCTAGCCTAATACAATTCCTTTTTGTTTTTCTGACATTTCTCCTGTTTACCTGCCATATTGGCTTGCCAAATCTGTTCATTTTGCCTCTCCATGTGTGTGTGTGTGTGTGTGTGTGTGTGTGTGTGTGTGTGTGTGTGTGTGTGTGTGTGATACAGGCATACAAGCCAAATCTTACTTATTTTCCATCTTGAGTGAAGTTTGTCTCTTGAGCATTATGTTTCTGATCATTGACTTCATTAGCTTATAGCAGTCAGGTGGAATGCCACAAAAATGAAGCAATGAACGTTTCATCCAACTCATATGTACCTAGTGTCTGGTTCCTTGGTTATATTTTATGTTAGAAACAAATAATGCCATGATTTATTAATCTATTGGATTTATGACAAAGAAACTAATGAAAAATGTGTTCACAAGCTTCACCAACATGTTGATATACTGAGATAACAATCAGAAAAAGTTATTCTCTCCAGCACAAAAGAGGGAAGAATAAAAGGCCCAGCACTGTAATTCTAATGTAAGTAAATTTTGCATGAAGGAATATGAGATGGCATTTTAGTACCAAAATAATGGCAAGCCAGTAATAAAAGTTATGGTACATGATATATAATTATAGTACTTTTATGTCTAGAAAAGTGTGTAGTCATTCTAAAGAGTTTCTGGTTGGTTCCACTTTGGATGTGGCAGATTATCTCCATTGTGTGCCGTTATAATATTGACATCCCTGTTAAGATTTAAAAAGTAAATCCAATGACTCTCCAAATTGTGTTAATACTGGCTATACTCTTGGAAAGAAATTAGCATCAATTTTTGTTGAGATTGAAAAGTGTTTTCAAAGGATAGCGTATGTGAAAGTGGTGGTAATGGTGCTTGAAGTAATTAGGGTGTTTAACAACCAGACAGGAAAAAAATCCACTAATTATTCTCATCTTCCCCGTCTTCTCTCTAAGGATGGAAGCCTGCAAAGGATTTGAAGCACACACAGATTAGGACTTTGTAAAAATCACAGCGTCAGATGTCTTTGCAAACATGTTTTCCTAAGTCTTTTGAGAGTGTTTCGGAAATGACCAGCAACTGGTTCCTGAAGAGGCTTTAGTTCTTTTCTTAAAGAACTTCTTCTGTGCCTATCTTTAAATATTTTGATTTTGCGATCATCTGTTTTGATGTACCGGCTGCTAATGGTTTCTGATCATTCATCATCTCCCACACACATATATACAAATTATACATATATGCAGTGTGGGGATGTTTAGATTTTTGTAGTGAATCCTACGAGTTTTCAAATGTCGGTAAGTTGTGTTGCCTTTTTGTTTTTCTGAAATTGGATTTGTTGACCTTTCTCAGGGAAAAACATGCAGCATTTGTTTTCATTCCATGTTATTTACTCTCTCTTGTTCTGGCTGGGGGCTTTGCCTGTACAGTCAGCTTCTGCTTCCCTCAATCTACCAAGTGTGTCCCACATAGAAATGTGTGTTGGTTGTTGTTTTGCATCAAGCAGCTGAACACCTGGTGGCTCTTATGCAGGTGCACAGAACTCAGGAGCAGGGCTCTAAATGAGGGCAAAACAAAGAACACAAAGTTGAGGATGAGGGCTTGAGTGTTGGACTTAAGATGCTCTGGGTTCATGAACAAGTAGGGCATGTGGGGGCCCTTACATGTCAGGGATAGCATGGAGTGCTGTTCGTGACATTTGCTTTTCAAAATGTTTTCACTGACATAATGGCTTCTTTGTCAGTCTAAATGAGTCTACTACATCTTATTTAGTTGTCCTCAATTTGCAAGAATCACAAGGAGTTTCACACAGATGGCACCCAAAGTGATCACTTTGCATTCTTCTGTAATTAAGCTCTAATATGCTGTACATCAAATAAACTGTTCAGTGGCATCACAAGGGAAGAAGAGATGCAGTAAGGTTTTCAAAAATTGTGCTCACGTGCTCATCTTCTCCACATAGGTAGCAAAGCCACTACATTTAAAAACAATAATTGATGAAAGCAGAAAGTATTAAGAAAACAGTGTGACTGAGTATTTACCACATCTCCAAAATTGCCTTTAAATGAGATCCGGGAAGAAAAAAATAAATGAAAAAATGATTACATCACAGATAGTCACAATTTGGCCTAGATCCAAGTGGTCAGTGCAATACCTTGGATACCCAGTAGTGACTTGGTACTATATTAGTTTGGTTCATTGGCTCAAAATATGTACTTTTTATAGCTGAGAGAACAGGTAAATAAACCAACATTCTTTGTATTTTCTAGAACTTGAACTTAATATTCTTTTGGAGCAAGCTGAATGGTTTTGAGCACATGCTTCACTGACGATGTCTGTACATACACTCTGCCTTGTCCTGCTCTCTGCTCAGGTGCCTTTCTGCTCCTCAGATGGCACATGCTCATCGTGTGGTGGTGAAGTGTTGTCACCCGAAGCAAAGCCACCCTAGAAACCCATCTTTGCAGCCCACCAAAGCAGTATCTCTCTACCACAGAGATGAAAGCCACAGATAGCAGGGGCATTCCCACCACTGTACTCCTTTGTGGGTAGCTGACGGTTAACACAGGTGGGCGTAAGGCACTACCCACCCTTTGAAGGCTGTCTGTTGAAGGGGGATGCCTCCTCTCTGGGATTAGTCCTGTGCCCTGGGCCACAGAACTGCTTCTGAGAAGTAACCAGGTGGTGATTACCTGCCTGGCTTTTCAGAAATTCACAGGTGGCTGTCAAATTCCCACTACTGTTCAAAGGCTGCCAGGCAAGGTGGCTGGCGTTTGTGATATATGGTCATTTGAGGGGCCACCTTGATTCCTGTTTTGCTCAGAGGCCAAATTAGCTTGCTGAGCAGCTGGCTTGTCTTACCTCCACCCAGGATCCAGAAAGGAGGGAGGGCTGGAGAGTGCACAGCTAAAGTGCACACGAGAGAAGCAAGTGTTAAATGAGTCTGCCATTCACCAAGCAAACATCATTTTGTTTAAATTACACTGTGCTATTTTATCTTGACCTGCAACCAAATGGAACTCATTGTAATACATTATCGCATACGAGATGGTTGCCTCATTAATAAAACCCTAGGAAGGAGACAGGGTAAACAATAAAAACTCACACATTAACTCCATTATGCACTACAATATTTTTCCTTCTTTTTATCAAGATTCTTCACATAATTAAATCTCAAATAAGTCAGCAAAGAAATCTCAGCATTTTTTATTTGGACTCTTTTCTTTTGAGAAAATTAATTTCTTTTCTCTCTCTCTCTCTCTCTTTTTTTTTTTTTTGTATCGTTAAGAAGCAACCAAATACAGACTCCTGCAGAAAGTTTCCCTTACAGAGAGTAAATGTTTGTCAAATGCTAATGGCATGTCAGTGTTTGGCTTTCGGCAGAAAGTCAAGTGATGACAGAAATCTCGGTGAAGTGAAATAAAGTTTTGGGGTGGAAAGGGAAAGCCCCATTAAGTATGTTACATTTACATTGGGGCCTACAATGCTTCTGGCTAAGCCAACAGTTATTAGATAACCTAAAATTAGAACAGGCTTGATGACCAAAAGGGGCTTGAGAAAGACCTGTATGATTATAGGAAGAATAGTTTAAAATGAGATTGGCCATGGCCAGGTGTTGTATTCTCAGCAGTGTGGGTAGCCATTCAGGTAGACACTTGAAGAACTTTGTGTTTTAAGAGATTAACCCTGCTTGATAGGGTTGAGATGGAGCTTGGGAGGAGGCTGGGAGAGATTCAGAGGCTGTCATTGCAGCAATCCCGGTGTGAGGTCATGGAGGAGTAACTGGGGTATTATAGTCGAGATAGGGAGAAATGGATGATCTAGGACTTGTTCTGGGGAAACAGCTGATGAAGAAATAGTGATTGGATATGATGAGGGAAAGTAGATATGGGAGTTGAGGATGAGTTAGAGCTAGGTTTTGTGTATAGTAGGCTTTTCTCCTAATCTCCAAGGTTAAACGAGGTACAGAAAAACATTTAAACCAGTTGTCTCTGAATAGTATCAGGGCCTCAGTACCTGGTGTAGACAGAGAGTTTGCCCAGTAGGTGTCTGGAATCGAATTGGATGTACTATTGATTTGCAAATAGCCCTCATTGGAGTGTGAAGTCCTCTATGGTTGGATCTGTGATCTGTTTATAATGAATGTCTCATTGCTGAAAATCACAAGAGAAGTTCATAAATTCTGAGTAAGCATTTGGGAATCACTGTAACAACTTGAAACGGCTGACGTGCAAATAGTATTTTGTTTTCCTGATCACTTTCTTTTTTACCCAGTGTCAATCTGAGATGGATTGCATGCTGGCTAGTTTTTATATCAACTGATAGGAGCTAGGGGGTTATCTAAAAAGAATGGATCTTAACTGAGAAAAATACTTCCATAGGATTAGCCTGTAGGCAAGTCTGTGGGGCATTTTCTTGTTTGATGACTGATGTGGGAAGGCCAGGCTCACTGTGGGTGGTGCTATGGGTGTCCTGGATGGTATAACAAAGCAGTCAGAGCAAGCCAGTAAGCGGCACTCCTCCATGGCCTCTGCTTCAGTTCCTGCCTCCAGGTTCCTATTCTGACTACTCTCAAGGATGGCATGTAACCTGAGAATTGTAAACTGATATAAACCCTTTCTTGCTCAAGTTGCTTTTGGTCATGGTGTTTTATCACAGTCATAGAAAACCTAACTTGAGAATTAAAAAAGGAAGACAGATAAACACCTAATTTTTTGCTCTAGGTAGTTTGAGGAGCACAGCTGAGGAAAATATACCATGGCACTGTCTTTCTATGTGGAAAGGTTACCCGTGGTGACATCCTATGACAGGTTGAGGGCATTTGGAGAAGCAGCAGTTGTTTCCTGCTATTTTTCTTCTTTGGCTTGTTCCAGCACAAGTGGGTGACAGGGAGAGGGAGAAGGTGAGGGAGAGGAATTCCAGGTCTACATTGTGAGAAAGGATACCACTGATCTTTAACAGACCATGGAAACCTTGCATGTAAACGTGTTTCTTTCCAAGGACATTTTATGAGCTGCTTCTAATGTATGATTTGAGATTTTGCTATTACTATTTCGATCCATGATTTCATTTTACAAAGTAACTGGTATCCTAAAGGAATATTTAGAGATACAATGCTCTGTAGTTCAGAAGCCCAGGCTTACATACTTGCTGATAATCTTTTCCAGTGCAAACCAGCTGGGAAGTGGGTGGTCTTCTAATGTTCATTTGCCATTGCTGCAATGTGATAACGGTCTTCACAAGCCCACATCTCTTTGAAACTGGAGCACTGTGATTTAACATAAACCAAAATCTTGTTTGGCTGAAAATTTGGGCAGGAAACACAATTGCATGCTTCAGCAGCTTGCCTGAGTTTAAACATCTGCCATATTCATGTGGAATATTCACCAAGAAAGGTTCACGTGGTGCTTTTCATGAGGGAACCAAGAAACATGCATTGCCAATCTCCATCTCCTCCTTGATCCATGTTCAATAAGACTTTGTGGGAATTTGCTTTGTTGAGGATTACTGAGGGTATAAAGGATGCGCTTGCAGGTCAAGGAAGGTTAGTTGGATTTCGTTGCATATGAATGTTATTGGATGTGCAATATAATCTCTACAAACCCCATTACTCACAGCAGAGTGGAGGGTTGCTTCTTAGTGCTGTGAGAGTTACAGAATGAGAGATGGAAACACTTAGCATGATGTATGTCATAAAACAAATACTTAATAGTAGACTGATATAGACAGAAGACCTCTATAACAGTGGGTACCAGGTAACAAACGCAAGGGTTCCAGTGAGAAGGGCGACTACCTATTTAACTCTACTATAAGAATCACCTCTCATTCTGGTAAACAGAGGCATAGAGTTAGATATGAACTGAATAAAGGGGCACTCTCTCCTCTGGTGAGAGCTGCTGGCTCCCCAATGCCCTAAACTTGATGGGTGTCTTAGTTAGGGTTTCTATTGCTGTGAAAAGGCATTATGACCATGGCATCTCCTATAAAGGAAGACATTTAACTAGGGCTGGCTTACAATTCAGAGGTTTAGTTCATTGTCATCATGGCAGGAAGCATGGTGACATGCTGGCAGGCATGGTGCTGAAGAGAGAGCCAAGAGCTCTACATCTGGAACATCAAGCAGCAGCAAGAGAGACTGACATTGGGTCTAGCCTGAGCTTCTAAAACCTCGAAGCCAGGCCCTCAGTGACACTTTCTCCAGCAAGACCACATCTACTCCGGGGCCACACCTCCTTATAGTACTATTCCCTATGAGCATATGGGGGCTATTTTCATTCAAATTACCACAATGGGCTTTATTCTACATGGGTAATTGGAAATGATGAGATATCCATTCAGGCAATGATTGTGAAGCCTAAGCCACAAGAATTGGGGGTCTCTTTGGCCTTAATAGGCTGTCGAGAGATGAGCTATGTGAGGGAAGAAGGCGGTCAACTCAACATGACTCAGCAGCTGGTGTTGGTTCAAACTTTGGGAGTCTGACTCTGGTTTGTTTTAGACATGGCTAAGTATAGAACAATTTGATGAAAACTATTGGTGGGGAATGGTCTTCTGTATATGTTTATCTTACTGGTTGATGAAAAAAGCACTGTGGCCAATGAGGCAGGATGATAGGTGGGACTAGGACATGAGGAGGATTCTGGGAAACATAGGCAGAGGCAGTTACCATGTAGGATTTGAGAGGAGTAACAGGTCTGGACTCTCTCTCTGGTAAGATAAGACCACATGGAAATATTTAAATTAATAGAGATGGGTTAATAATTAAGACAGAGATATCCAATAAGAAGCCCAAGCCAACGGCCAACAGTATTATAATTAATACAGCATTTGAGTGTTCGTTTGGGACTGATGTGACAGTGGGCCCAGGCTGCGGGGAAGAACGCTCACAACAAACTATTCTGGTGATAACTAACTCAATCCTGTGTACATAGCAAGACATAAATAAATCTCCCTGATGAACAAAGTAAGCTAAATACAAATCAGAAGTGACTGCATTGAAATTCAAGTTCATAAAAATAGGTTCTATAGATTGACTGAGAAAAAAAGATTATGGTATAGATCTGGAGGACAGTCCTGTGCCAGAAATAATCTCTGGCCACACAAATAGAGCAAAAATCACAAGGCTAGAAAACACATCTGCTTTAGTCTTCTTGGTGGATAACAGATATTACATTCTTTTTTTTTGAAGAAAAAACTCTGCGTGCTTAACATTTCAGGTTCCACTAATGCTTATCTGTGGGCACAAAGACCTCTATGTCTCATATAACAAGACAGTAGGTATCTGTCCTGAGAGTTCATTCATGGTAAAGGAGATTTATGCCATCATGAAAGTGAGCTGCAGCCAAGGACATGGAAAACAGAAGACAGAGATGTAAGCTAGCAGTTGAGATAGACAGAGGCCAGGCCACTTACTGTAAAGAAGTCCCATTGCTGGGAGAGCAGACATAGACAGTCAGGATTTGGATCTGGTCTCTGGTTCTCAGTTTCTTATCTGTAAGCCTCAGAAGGCTCCATTCAAAGACTCAGGGTGAGGCTTGGAACCAGATTCTCTCTTGCTGCATTAGTTTTCTAAGATGTGAATTGAGCTGACTTCTACCTTGCTGGACTCATGGACAATAAATGTCCTGATATGTGCTAAATGATAACAAGGTTATTTGCTAGTTTGTTTATTAATTCCTCTTCAGGTTCCTAGAGGACACAGAATCAGTTGAGGATAGGTAGTTCCGGGAGATGTTATGGGACAGAGTCCCACAGCTCCAGTAAATAGAATGGTGAGGTAGAGTTGCATTGCCAAATGGAAATCCCTTAGACCAGTAGTTTTCAACCTTCCTAATGCTGTGACCCTTTAATACCGTTCCTTATGTTGTAGTGATCCCCAACCATATAATTCTTTTCCTTGTTACTTCATAACTAATTTAGCTACTGTTGTAAATCATAATGTAAACATCTGATATGCAGGGTATCTAATATGTGACCCCTATGAGGTCAAATGAGAACCTCTGACTTAGATTGGTAAAGCCCTGAGATATACTACAAACTTCTGTAGTGAAATATTGCAAATAGCTCTTTTTGAAATTTCAAAATACACATTAAAACATTAAAGTTCCTGAGGAGTCCTGTGCTGATGATCTTAATGATTAAACCAGCTTAAAACATTTTCCAAATTCACTCCATTTCCATTCCCTTCTTCTCTCTTCCCCTTTCTCCTCTCTTCCCCTTCTTCAGTCCTCTGCTCTCCACATCTTCTCTTTCCATCCTTTCTTCCATTTTGCAGAATATACTGTGATTTTTTTGGGTTTGACTAAAGGATATTAAGACATGTTTTGGATGTGAAGTAATCCAACCCAGAGATGTACTGGTGAACACCTCTGGGTCCCTAGCATGAGCAGAACACAGCTTAAAGAATGAAGGCCAATATTAATCTTTGTCTAATTCTGTTGTGGAACTTAGTTTTCTCTTGTGTGGATTAACTAAAGTCTACTTGGCTTTTTGAGAGTGGCAACAGTGGGGTTTTGATATAATAGAAATTCTGAACCAGCAGTTCTCAGGTAGGGCATGAAATTGTTCTAACCAGCTTTTCAACGATGTAGGTTACAAAAGCCAACTTGTAGGTCTTACCCTTGGTCAGCAGAGACACAATATATACTTTGACAAGCGCTGCCAGGCAAGTCCTGTGCACACAGATGTGAGAAGTGGTTTGTTTATCAGGCTTTCTCAACATCAGCTCTAAGGATCTTTGGAACCTGGTGATTCTTTATCGGGAGCTTTCATGTGTAATGTGGGACATTGATAATCCTCTTTGATTTATACCCCCAGGTGCTTGTAGCACCCCTTTCCTACTGTCACAATCAGAATTCTCCAGAAATTGACATTCATTCTTGGGGGACAAAACTGACTTGGATTGAGACTTACTGGTCTCGACTCCTCAAGCTCCTCTTTCTGCTCCTGGGATCATCTGGATAAATGTTAACTGAAATGGTCAAATGAAATCTGACTATTGGAGTTTCATCAACTTCTGTATGTAGAATTATCTACAGAGACATGGGGGTTCTGTTACACTATGTTTCAGGAGAAGCTGAGGCACCTGTACTTTTTTGGTCAATGAGTTTTTCTTCTTTTACTGGAATGTGAGCAAATGACCATACAATCCTAGTCTAAACCCATGATTTAGTTTTCTTGTGATTGGAAATAAAGGTAATAGTAAGCCTTACTCATGCTGGGCCCTGTTCTATGGGCACCACATATTCAATTCTCATAACATCATATAAGGTTATTATTATTTCTGTTTTAAAGATCAAGATATACATTCTGATTATTATAGAGCTAGTATTAGAACTTGGCAGTGAAGGGGATGTGTCTGTCCTTGGAGTCAGCCTGAGAAACATTGTCACAGTACCTGGGAGCTGGTAAAGAAGCCCAAATAGCCCAACTCTGTCATCTTTTCCAGAGTTATGAGGGTACTCATGAATAGGAAAGATGAGGGTCCTGCCATATTCAGACTTTTGTCCTCACTGTTGGATTATGGATGTTTTTGGTAACTTTTCTCTTCACTGCCACTAAAATATCTGACAGAAAGAACAAGTGAGGAAAGTTCAGTTTCAGAGTACAGTTTCAGTCCATCACAGCGGGAAAGGCATGGCCATTGGCATGGGTCCATCGGTAGCACCAAGAATGTGAGGTGACAGCTTCTCACACAGTGGAGCAGGAAGTAAAGGAGCTAGACGATTTGGAGGTGGATAGAAATGACTCCCTTCCTGTAGGTAGGTCCATGTCTTAAAGCTTCCATTATTCCCAAACAGTGCCACCAGCTGGGGAGTACATCCTCAAACTCTCAGAGACCTAATGGAATCAATTGACTTCCCCTGCCATTCCATTACCTCCTTCTCCAAAGTGCTTGGCTTCTATCAAATCAAATATGTTGAGTTTCCAAATAAAATGAAGTACACAGAAACAATACATGTCGACTTGTGATACTTGATGAGTGAAAAAGCCACTTAAAGATTGAGAGTTTAAATAACCAGCATCATTGATACTGACCTATTTAGTCAAACATGAATAATGATCATTTACTTCCAACTTACTGTGTTCAGAAAGATAGTACTTAACAACAGTGGTGAGGAATGAATCCTGGGAAACATAACAAGTAAGATGAACCAGGGAACTTCTCTTTGCAACAGATGGAGGTCCTTATAGAAAATTGCATCCAATCAAAATGCAGAGGTGTGGAACCCAGTCCCAATGGATACATCTCCAAAACATTTCTTATCCCAAGGCTCAGGCAGCATTGCTGAAGAAGGGATGAAAAGATAATAAGAGTCAGAGGACCAAGGTGTTTGCTGTGAGACTGTGTCTCCTAGTAAGTTCAGGAGCTTGACCCATAAAGTCTCATCAACATGATGGACTAAACATAAACTGAGCAATGATGACACTAATGGACAGACCAAAGTGGATGAGGAAAAGCCCACAAGGCCTCAGACCTACACAAAGAATTATAGGCAACCAGGGAAAGCTGGGGGCAGGAGAGGTGGTCCTCCCCAGGGAAGAGCACACTGATTGGTTATCCAGAGCCAAATAATCAGCCCTGAAAAAACACACACACAGGTAACAGTATATGAACTGAGCAGGTAATATTTAGGAATATGTATGTAGATACATATATACATGCAATAACAATTAGTGGAAAAAAGGTTATTAATTTGAAGAAGAGTGGGGGAGTATATGTGAGGGTTTGGAGGGAGGAAAGGGAAGGGAGAAATGTGTAATTATAAGCTTGAAATAAAAAATGCTTAAAAATAAGGTGAAATAAAAGGCAACAAAGCCAAGTCCTTCCCTTAGACCAAAATATCCAGGGACACTATTTCCTTGAAGTATTTTCTGGAATTATTTCCAGAGTTAGTTATTAAAAATCAGAGCTAATATAAGTTAACATTTACTATGGCTGCTATAAATTCTTCCAATAGATCTACTCATTTAGCTAATCCAACTCTATAGGGAAAGTTCCTTTATCACTCCTATTTGACAGAAGAGAGGGAAGAGTGCATAACTTGCTTGAAGTCACACAACTGGAAAGTGGCAAAGCTGGGATGCCAACCCAAGGACTCTGGTTCCCAAGTCTCCTTTTACTGGTGTTCAGTTGAGATTATACAAAATTAATGTAGTCTTGTTAGTGGTCTTGTGCTGACCGTGGTTCAATTAAATATTTTACATTGATTTTTATAGAGAAAAGAGTATTAATAAGCATCAGTTGTTTACTGAGGTCCTGATATTGTTATTTCTTTTATCATTTTATTAAAATATGACTTGAAAAATAAATATTAGGGAATAAACCCAAGAGACCCAGGAAAAAAATGCAGAGATTATCACCCTCCCCTCTCCACTTCCGGATTGAAAGGGTTGTGCTACTCCCCAGATCCCTCTCTTCCTTCTCTGTGTGCCCTTCTCTCTCCTCTGAGTCAGTCAGGGAACTCTATGGTCCACTCTGGCGCCAGCTGAATATGGACTTCACCCTCCGAACCCAGCCTGGACTCTATTCGTAAGGAGCAATCAACACAAGCAAATCTCCCCCAACAGTTGTTTGATTGGTAAGATATTTTACAGTATAGAAACTACAGTGGTACTAGAGAAATTTCAACCATATAATTATTGGGTAAAGGTGGGGGGCACTGCTCATGGAACCCCAAGTTGCTTTCAATGTTCCTATGTAAGAATGGGTGTTCCTGTGATGATTTGGAAAGAGACTTAAGGGGTCATGGAGGTGCTAGAGGAGAGATCTGGGGCCACAGATATCTTTTCAGTATCGCTATATACAGCAAAGTTTGTTGTCTACAGGAGACTCTGTGCATCTCAGCAGAGGGCACCAATTTTCCTTAAGAAGGTAACTATTGAAAGCAAGCATTTTCTTTTCTGTAAAGCAGAACTGGAGGTGAACAAGCATGGACCCTTACTTTTCTTCCCATGTTCAGAATGGTGCATAATCTTGGCTTCCCCTGGTCTGTTAAAGCACATAGCTCTAAGCCTTATAGAAGGAAAGACTGTGTCATCATACCACTCCCTAACCCCCACCCTCCACCCTGACATGATTTCCAATCATCAGGAGCTCTGGCCAAGGGTTCTGGGAAATCTGAATCCAGCTGCTGGCATCCTCACAGCTAATTTCTTCCCTAAGCATCCTAGAGCCCCAGAGGCTGGGAGCTCTCACAGAGGAAAACATGATCTCCTTTAAGGACAGATTCTGAAATGCTGCTGAGTTGAGATATTTTGGAAAACTCAGTCTTTTAGAATCCTCATTTAAACCTGAAAAAAAAAGTTAGGAAAATCAATTAACTTCACTCATGAAAAATTCTTCATATGGTTAATCTTCCTTTACATAATTTCTTGATTATGTTTGTAAGTAAATTGCCTAGATTATACCTTGGATGGAAAGGAATGTCTTTTAATTAATTTGAAACATGCTGTAGTGATGTTGATTTGAACCATGGAATGATAAATTGAGTTTAAAGCACGATGTGAATGAGCTGCAGTTGGGATTTTTATTCTAGTTTTGACTGAGTGGTGGATTCAGAGCATGGCATTTTAAAAGAGAAAAATGGATGAGTCTAGGTGTCAGGCTAGGCTTTGTTGGCTTTTGGTTGCCTGACAATTTGTGAAATTATTTCCCTTCAATTTGCTTCTCTCTCTTCATTTCTTCCAACTGAAAGCCTGGCATTTGCAACACTAACATGTCTGCTGTATGGGAAGCACAAAACTAGGTAGACCCAAGTAGCACCAAGTAGCTACTTTTTATTGAAGAATTAGCTTGTTTATTTTTAGCCCAGTTTTCAGCTTTTTAGGAAAGAAATTCAGGTAGACAAAGTATCCAGACCAAGTTCACATTTTCACTTCATGGTGAACCTGGTTTCAAAAGCAAATCTCTTTGATTCAAAGATCAATGTTCCTAGCTGTTTGTGTCTGGTGCATTCTCCTTCCACAGCACAGAGGAATTTGGAGGTTTCTGTACTGTAAGTGGCAAACTCTGTATAGTGAGCTTTAGTCCAGAAGAGTCTTAACCTTGGGGGTTTAACTCAGTGGTAGAGCATTTGAATGCAGAACTGTTGGACCTGTGAGATCTACCCCACATTTTCATATATATGTATATAAGTTTGTTGTGTGTGTGCATGTGTGTGTGCTCCTATGTGTGAGCAAGGGCTCATGGTGGATGTGGGGCCTCCTCAATAGCAGGATTTCTCAACCAAACTTAAACTTATGGATATGGCTTGTCTCCTTAGCCAGTTTGTTCTGAGTATCCCCTTTCTCTGCCTAATGAGGCTAAATTACAGGCAGGCTGCCTTGCCTACTCAGCACTTACATGGGATCTTGGGATTTGAACTCCAGTCTTCACACTTATGTGGCAAGTGCTTTAACCACTAATCAATTTTCTCAGCCCACCTGTGAATTTTAATGTCAAGCTTTAGATTCCCATACCCTCTTCTGTCTTTTATTCCTGGGTTTTCTCAGCATGACCTCGTTTAAATTCAGGACTGATGGAAGACTTAATGCAAAAAAAAAAATATTGATCTTCGCCATTGACAGTGTGCAAGAGGTTCACATTGCTTGGTGTGTGTGGGAGAGAAACAGTTGAAAGTCCAGATGGTGGGTCAGAAAGATCTCCGTTAGGATAAGCTGGAAGATCAGAAGAGGGTGGTGTAAGTGCAAGAATGGCTCATCTAAGATATGGGTGACCTCAGACTGCTGTGCACCTTTTCACAGGTGGAGACGTGTGGCCAAATGACAGCACATCTGATCTTCATCTCCTGGGGTGGTAGTTCGCAGTTCTGCAGATCTCAAGAAGAAGGCCATTCTCTCCTCAGCCTATTGTTGCTGATTCATCTGCTCATGTACATGCAGTTCCAGACATATCAGACAGGGGGCAGGCGAGAGCAGGCATGCGTGTCGGGTCCCTGGGCTGAGAGGCAAACTCATCCTGATGAGGATAAGAATTTCACCTGCTCATTGTGAATGACAAGGTGATCTGAAGTTCTACAGGGATTTGGTACTGGAGTTACAGACAGGTGTGAGCTGCCATGTGGGTGTTGGGAATATAACCCAGGTCCTCTGGAAGAGCAGCCACTGCTCTTAACCACTGAGCCATCTCTCCAGCCCTCTAGAGAGATTTGGTCAAGCAGTCTGGGCTCAGAGCTCAGCTTTCTGATGAGATGATTGCTTTGGCATTCTCCAAATTTGTGTAGAAGCGTAAGAAGTACTTCCTGGGGGGTCAGAACAGTGTATTTCTACCACTTAAAACACATTGTATAATTGGAAAAAAAAAATCAAACTTTACCTTGGTGTGGTAGCACACAACTCTAATCCCAGCACTTGAGACAGGAGGATCATGAGATCTATGCTAGCTGGGTTACGCTGTGAAGCTCTGTCACAAACAAAACATAACTTACCACCCATTGGTCAAAACTCTGCATATTTTTATGGGTATGCAGGAAATAAAGTCTAATGGCTCAGTTTGAAAAGAGCCTTATGATAACCAGAGCACCTGGAAACAGAGGTGTGATGATTAATTGTGTTAAAGATCACACAGACTTCTTCAGATTATCTCCTCAACTCAGGTACTTGATTTCTATTGGATTTTATTTTAATCTGAGACAACTAAATAACATTCAGATAGATGGACTTAATTCTCATTTTAATTCCATAGCATTTTAAAAGCACACATTGAGATGGACAGGGTGCTTCATGCCTTTAATCCCAGCACGAAGAAAGCAGAGGCAGGCATATCTGTGTAAGTCCTAGGCCAGCTTGGTCTACAAAGTGAGTTTCAGGGCAGCCAGAGCTACACAGAGAAACCTTATCTCAAAAAAAAAAGACACAAAAAACCCCCCAAAAATTACACATAAGGTATCCAAACAAAGCGTATTTGGGACACACACACACAAACACCCAGCCCCACACAGACACAGACACACAGATAGAGACATAAACATACACAGACACACATGTATATACACACACATTTGGAGAAACACATGCACACACACACAGTACAAAGGAACAAGAATCCTGCCAAGCAAAAATGCTCATATAATGGAAGTAGAAGAAAATAAGATAGTTTTATTATTGAAAAGCAGTAACCAGAATGTGATATGGCAAAGACAGAAAACAAAACAAAACTAAAACAACAAAAAAAACTCTTACCCTTTTCTAAAGCCAAGCAAATGTAACACATGATACATGTGTGTTTAGGGGAAATGGTAACTAGTCCTCACGTAATAGGACTTAACAACACATTGTGTTCTATACAGTTCATCCCAAGTATGCTTGGGAATCGGGGTGGCCATCTGTGCCTGACAATTGCCTCTATCTGAAGGAAAGACGTGGTTCTCACATCTTTATGGCAGATGGTAAGTTTGCAGTTTGGCTCCAGGTGTGTACTGAAGTTAGGCTCCCATCCTCCCTGCAAAGTGGGCCATGGTGCTCTGTCTGCT
This sequence comes from Cricetulus griseus, assembly GCF_003668045.3. NCBI lineage: Eukaryota > Metazoa > Chordata > Mammalia > Rodentia > Cricetidae > Cricetulus > Cricetulus griseus. The sequence continues at coordinate 76,110,031 of NC_048599.1, forward strand.
CCTTGGTGACTACATTACAAAGAGATAATTCCCTGGTCCCCAGGAAACATCTTGGTTGTAAAATTGGCAAAGAGGCTTGCTTCTCTTTCAAAAGGGCTTACAGACATTTCAAAGAGGCAAAGAAAGTATGCACAGTTATTAGTTCTGTAAGGAATATGCTCAAAGAAAAGGGAGGATGGTCCTTCTCCCTCCCAGCTATCTTGCCCCAGGATGGCCCAGAACCTCTACACCAGTGGTTCTCAACCGGTGGGTCATGACACCTTTGGGTTGCATATCAGATATTCTGCACATAAGATGTTTACATTAAGAATCAAAACAGTAGCAAAATTACAGTTATAAAGTAGCAATGAAATAATTTTATGTTTGGGGGTCACCACAAAATGAGGAACTGTATTAAAAGGTCGAAGTGTTAGGGAGGTTGGGAACCGCTGCTCTACACCAACAGTATCAGCATCGCCTGAGAAGATTAGATAGAGAGGCAAGTTCTCAGGTGCTAGCCCAGAACCATTAAAGCAGACATTCTGAAAAAGGTCTGGATAAGGCTGAAAACATTTGCTTTACTGGAATTAATATATCCCAGAAGTTTTGTATTGGGTAGATAGTCACAGACTCAACTAGCTCACAAGAAATAAAGGCTTATAAGTTCAATTTAGCCAGTTAGTATACCATAATGACATATAATAGGGAACAAAAGTAAAAGCATTGTGCACATACATGTGTGCATATATAATACACATGCAATACACAATACACATATATAGATGCTGCACACATATGTATTTATGCATATGTGCACACATGTACATATTTATTCATATATGTACATAAGCATACACATATACACATACATAGGCAGCATTTATCTTCATTTGTCTGTAGAGTATGTTTTACAGTTTAAAATATGAGGAGGAGCTGGATAATTTTTTTGCTAAATCATAAGACACCCAAATTAAGTAAAGCTATAAAAGACCAACTCAAGAAAAATGAGGTGATTGCTTTGTTTTCTCCTAGGGACTGTTAATTAATCTGCCCTCCACTGGGGACTGCCTCTGTCTTTTATCAGTACTTCCCACTTTTGGATGCAATCGAAATTCCTGAGTAAATATATTAAGGGTAAAATCATAGCAGAGACCAAAAGCAGCAGGTAAGGAGAAAGCAGTGAGCTCACTAGGTGAGTCCACATGTTCTAAGGTCTCCTCTCCCCCAGGGGGTGGGGGGACCTTCTAAGGATGTCAAAGAGGAGCCCCTAGGCCAGATCCTGGGCAGCAGGGATGGGGCAAGTTATTTGGAGCCTTCCGGATTTCTCACTGGGGAATAGTGTTAGGAGCTCTGATTTGATCTGTTCCTGAAGTACCCATAAGAAGCTGGCTCTCCAGGGCTGCTGAGATGAATGCCATTTGTAACACAATTGAATCTGCCCTGGAAGTCTGCCTGAAGTGTAGCTGCTGAAGCTTGATTTCTCTGGAGTTCTAATTGTTGCCAGAGTTGACACTTTGTAAAGTGTTCTGGGACTGACTGTGAGTCCTCCTCTGCCATGCCATCACAAGGTCTTGGAGTTGTGATTGGAGTCTTGCTCTGGGACTGTGAGTCCTCCATTGCCAAACCATCACAAGATACCAGAGTTGTGATTAGAGTCTTGCCAAGAAGCACCAGACTAGGGCAGGAAGCATGATCCACAGGAAGTGTGATTCTTGCCAATAGTGAGAAGACTCCTGGGTGTGTGGGTGAGCCTGAGGGTTCAGGGGACAGGAGGAGGCTCAGAAACAAAAACCTCGACAAATACTGTATTAACACCAGCTGGGGCGACTTCTAAAACAGAAGGCTGCATTCTACAGACCTGGAGTCCTTGGGAAAACCTGTCTTTCCCTTTTAAGCAATTTGAGAAACAGGTGACTGAAGCATGTGGAATGAAGAATTGCTGAGGCAGTGTGTTGAGGGACTTCTTAGATTTGAAAAGTTTGCCCAGGGATATCAAGAAAGATCTCATAATGGACAACCACCCTAAGCTAGCATATGAGAGAGTTGTGCAGGTCCAGAGGAGGCCACAGCCTTCTAGACCAGCTGCAGAAGGAGGAGCAGTGGACCCACTTGGTTCCAGAGGTGGAATGTCACCGAACCAGGGCCTGCTCTTCTGATCCATATCTTCAAGCCTATATTTGCCTAATCTCCTAAATCCAGTAGAAATTTAAGTGATCATTTAGTAGAGAGAGACAGAGATGTAGAAGATATTTCTAAGTGTTATTTCATTCTCCATTAGGTTTACTAAATGTTGATGCTAGTTTTGAAAAGGAAGGAGAAAAATACACCCAGTCTAGAATAACATTTAGTTCTATGCCCATTTAGTTCTATGCCCATCAAATCTCTGGATGTCAGTTGACTTTTTTAAAATTACCACCTGCCACTCTCAAAGGGTCTTACTGAAATGAAAGCAAACCTGTGAAAACCATTAGAAGATTTCCTCCCCTCCCAGCAGAATCGATTTCACATATAGAAGACTGCACTGGAACAAGACATTTTTGCATAATATTTAATTAGTGGATGTTTGCTTGGTAAAGCCTGATGTGACCCGTGAAGTAATCAAAAATAATTATGGGCACAAATTGCATATGCAAAATTGGGACCCAGGAGGCATCCTCATCCACTCTGCTTATACCCCAGGGGATTGCTGGTTCCTGACAATGGGGCTGTCTGCAGCAGCCTCCACTGTGTGGCAGTTGCTGGCTTTCTCTTTGCTTCAGTGCCTTCCTTCTAAACATCAGAGAGATTTTTAAAAAAAAATAACTTCACAGCAGCAGAGGAGAAAGGGAATTCAGAGCTGGTAGAGTGCCTTTTGAGCTACTCAAGATAGAGCATTTCATTGTCTTCACTAATTTGTGCGAATTAGATCTTGCTTCTTGTCTGCGAGATAGCAGGGTCTTTCTTTCCACTAGACTGAAGGTTCCTCGAGGCTGCCAGCCTTGTCTTATCTGAAGGTGCTTCCAAAATTGAGAATGAGATGTGCTCTAAGGATCTGGAGAATGTAGCTGAAGAGCTCCGATGATATCATAGGGTGACATATATAATCTTGAAATATAATTTTGCTTTGCATTTACATATACATAGTCCTGCCTTATTGTTTACTTCTGGGGCCTTCCTATGAATTAGGAGGATGATAAGAGGGACACAAAGATAGAGTTACCATTCTAATTTGCATATTTAAAGTGTGACGTTTTTCTTTTTGGATCTGTGTTAGGTCAAAAAGATCTTTATCAAGAGAGGAAATAGTTCCTCCAAACTCTTTAGCTTCTGATTTCTTAACAGTGTCAGGAGGCTGACAAAGCATGCCGGGCTTTTCCCCATATTTGGTGGGTGGGTCATAAGACTTGTGACCAGGAAAGGACTATTTACAGAGGAAGCAAACAGTCAGACTGCTCCTTTTGCTGTTGAGGGTCAGGGAGTGGCTATCTCAGAAGCCAGGGGACAAGGAAGTGAAGAGGACTGGTTTTAGTCTCCTTTATTTTCCCAGCATGCACCCTGTAGATGGGAAATGTGTATGCACATGTGTGTGAAACACGGGGTACATGTTTAGGATTCTGCTGAGGATTTAGTACACAGGTTGGCCTCCATCATGGTCAGTCCTAGGAGGTCTTGGGTTAGCCTTCCCAAATCTCCCTTAACTCTCAAGTGGTCAAGAAAGTTCAAAGAAATCTTCAAGTCTCTAGGGGCCAACCAACTATTAAGCTTTGCAAAGCCTGGCTAGGGAGGTTGGCAGACAAGGCTTGTTTCAGTGGACAAAGCACAGTTTGACACATGGACAGTTTATGACTTAGTCCAAGCGGAAGTGTGATATCAAAAAGACTGAGTAACCGGGTTAAACAAACATTTCTTTCTTTCTTTCTTTCTTTCTTTCTTTCTTTCTTTCTTTCTTTCTTTCTTTCTTTCACTTCTTTTTTCTTTCAATTAGGTAAAAGCCTTCTAGAAAAACCAGATCAATTACAAAAGAATAAAAAGGCTATTTGCTTTTGTACATCTGAGGACAGTGTAAGTGAATATTGATCCTGCTTCAGTGTGTGGTGTTTGTTTCCTAAACTTCTTTAGGAATGAATATTTCCTAAGGCTTCTCAGGAAGCTTCCACGTCTGTCTTTACAAAGGTTAATAGAGGCTTGCTCCACCACGGTGAAGGGGAAATGGGAAAGGAACTCCTTCCTGAATGATCACAAAGAGCTGACACAGAGATGGAGGGAGAGAGAGAGAGAGAGAAAGAGAGAGAGAGAGAGAGAGAGAGAGAGAGAGAGAGAGAGAGAGAGAGCTCTTCTTGGTTGGATCAGACTAGTGAGCAGATTTGCACAAATATTATCTTGTCTCCTAGAAAATCCCCTCTGCTTCCCAGTGGTCAACCTAAATGTTTCAAGGTGTCTCCAGAGATGAGGGGAAAAGCCATCCTGAACTTAACTTTACAAGTGAGAAACACCAAAGCTGTCCTCAACAACTATGGAAATGAAAGAAAAGTCTCTACCCCTAGCAAATAGTGAACTTTCCAAGATACTATGTGTGTTATTCAGCTTTTATTAATACTTAAAAATGTTAATAACTTTTGTTGCATTTGTGTCTTGACAATTTCTTACATGTATAAAGTCAATCCTGATTACTGCAAATCCCACCCACTCTATTCTCCTCCCCAGTGCTATTTAACCCCCTCTATAATTCCCTTTCTATATTCCTGTCTCCTGTGTTTCTTTGTTTTGTTTTTTTTTGAGACCCCCCAGAGTTTAACCAGGGTCATCTGCCCCACTTCAGGTTTGGATCTGTCCACTGGAGCCTGTTAGGCAACTAAATGGGCACTCAACTAAAGACAATGACTGCCGCTTACTCAGAGCTCATCTAATATTTCAGCAGGGCGGGTGAAGTATAGAATGTGGGCCACTCCATAACCCATGATTGAAAGCCAGTGTTTTGAGAACTAGTTATAGCATAGACACAGCAGACCTAGCTAAACCTTTCCATATAGAAACACCACTAACCATGAAGATGACTAGAAAAATAGGACAACCAGGTTTTTTTTTTTTTTTTTTTTTTTTTGTGAACATTAAGTCCAGACCTCAGTGTTTAGGTACACACTGGCTATAAGGGGAGGTTATGTGAGAGGAGCCATCAAGTGACTCTTGTCTTTAGAATCATGTAGCTGAGAGAACATGGGTAGGGGCCATCTGTTATCCTGTGCCAGGAACTTATATATCTTATTATTTAATCTCCCTTAATACCTTTGTGAAGCCGATGATTTTAGATTGATTTTGTTTGTAAGAGAACTAAGTATCTAAAAATTAAGGTGATTTTCCCAGGCTGCAGTGGATCAGGAGGGTGAGCCAAGAATCCAAACTAGGCCTGATGCATGACAGTATGACTTCCACTCTGCTTCCTGTGCTACACTGGTGATACTTAGGAAGGGAGAGGAGAAACCTAAAAAGTTTCCCATAAGGATCCTCCTATGCAGAATAGATCTCTCTTGTATTTTTCTTTCTCTCCTCCCCATCTCTTTTAAGAAATGAGTTATTTGTCCTCTCCTCTGGACTTTGAATAAAATGACGTGGGACATGGATACTTTATTATCTTTTTTCCATACTAGGAATTGAACCTGCAGTCTTGTGCATTCTAGGCAAGCATTCTATCACTGAGATAAACCATCAAACCTCTTTTTTTTTTTTTTAAATAAGGCAAGGTGTTATTAAGCTGCCTAGGCAAACCTTGAACTTATGATTTTCCTGCTATAGCTGCTTGAGTAGCTTAACAGTTTATTGCCCTTATCCAAAGCACACAACAGAATGTTTGATGGACATGCTTAATCTTTTCACTGGTTGCTCGAGTAACCATAGGCAACTGGAACCCAGAAAGCACACTGATGCAGGCATGCAGAATGTTCCTTGCAGATATGTATGTTTACTGATATAACACTGACTCACTTAGAAAACTCATTGTTTTAATAATGTCATAAATGGCTTATAAGGTTATTTGATATTCACATTAATTATGCTATACAGTGCTGTATAGGCAATAAAAGGTAGGAGATGTATAAGAACAACATTTCTCCTGCAAGAGTAATCATTGCTAGAATTTTCTGAATTGCCCAATCTCCCTCCCCACCCATTTTTTTCTTTCTTTAAAGACCAGGATGGGATTTAGTACCTGATTTTTTTTTTTTTTTTTGTGGGAGTAAGACCTTCAGAGTCAGAATGGGAGCAGGAAACCACAAGTGGGTGATGTTTGGGACTCAATAATAGCATAGAAGATGATCAACCTGGAGTTCTATAGCAGCAACTACCTAGAAAGGAAATGTGTTTGTGTGTGTGTGTATGTATGTATGTATGTATGTATGTATGTATGTATGTATGTATGTGTATATAGAATGAATGGAATTAGAAATGAAAATGGGAGCATGTGGATAACCTGGTTGCCTAGGTACTATTGTGCTACCTAAATTATGCATATCTGCAAGCAAGCCTTTCGTCTTCTACAGGTGGACTTATAAACTGAAGATGGGAAGTCTGAATATACAGGAGGCCTACAGAGAGAAGCATCTATTTTGATGGTATTTTCTGCCTGGACCATTTTCAGGAGAGAACCACATGGTGGCAATGTTGGATCATTCCTCACAAGCCCTTTGCCTACTGCCTGATTCCAGGTAAATTCAATTGCTAGCCAATAAATTGGGAGATGATGTTGGTTTAACCAGTGAACATTATGCTCATTTTTGGTACCTCTGATTGTGTTTTTTCCCATGATAGAATACATTTCTAACCCTTGTTAGAACATTTGTGTAATTCCAGTAACAAACATGGACACAGTCTGAAGTCAAGTCATACAGACCTGGTTTTTCCTAACACTAGACTAATTGGTTTTATCCCATCCAGCCAATACCTGCTGGAGAAGAATACCTACTGTCACACAGCAAACCACCCATCCACAAATAAGGAAACTGTCAAAATCCCACTCAACTTCCCTTTGCCAAGCTGGGCTCCCAAATGGGGCCTTATGACTTACATTAGTGGGTTCTTTTAAAGAAAAACTCTGTTTGCCTGTATAAGTTTCTGCATACAGATATTCTGTTCAGGGTTGTGAAGTGTTCTTATGGGAATTATATTGTTTGGGATCTTTTCTCCATTAGGAGTCTGTCTCTGACAACATGCTCCCACTCCAGTCTGTTGGTTTCCAATCATCTAGGAAAAAGGAGACTAACTCAAATGTTGCAGGGATTGTTGATTTCCTGGGGGTGACCAGCTTAGCTGGAATGCTGAATGCCACTCAGGGGTCATGGATGGCAGAGTCGCTCTAAGTGTGAAGGAGGATTCGTGTAAGACGTCTAGGGAAGTGTGCCACTCTCAGAACTTCTCTGAGTTTACTGAGTTTTCAAATCACTCAGAGGACTGGCTAAAACAAATCCCTGGGCCTCAGGCCCTAGCTTGTGATTCTGTGCTGCAGCATCAACGCCTGAGAGAGAGCCTTGCTAACCAGTTCCCAGGCCATGGGGACCCTGGGCCCTGGGAAACCTTTCCTCAAAGTGAGGGCAGCTGCTGATCCTCATTGGAGTGCTCTGAATATAGAGGAATGCTGATTCACCGAGTGAGGACTTGCCTCAGGGTCTAAAGATGAGGGTCCAAATACAGGCCATACCTGAGAAGCTGGTTACAAGAGGCCATGCATCTAAAGTAGGATTGTGCTCAGTGTGGGATTCAATCCCTGATCTGTTGGTTAACATGGGAGCCTTTCACAAATGACTTAACTGATCAATTTTACTTCTCATGGGTGAAAAAAAGGTCAGTATTGGGGCTGGAGAGATGACTCAGCAGTAAAGGAACACTGATTGTTTTCCTGGAGGCCCTAGGTTTGGGTTCCAGCATTTACATGGCAACTCACAACTATCCATGGATTCTTGTTCCCAGGGATCCAACGTACTCTTTTGGCATCCATGTGTACCAGGCACTCAGGTGTTGCACAGACCTAAATGCAGGCAAAACACTTATACACACAACATAAAATATATATTTTCAAGTCTATTATGTCAGAAGTTTTGGAAGTAAAATATTTGATACATGGCTGTTTGATTCAGAATTTTCTCTTCTCTTTCTTTTTCTCAATTTCTATGTGCACCTGAGATCACCTTGTACAATATAAAACACTACTGCTACACAAGTTAACATTACAGAGAATTCATCAGGACAAGCCTTCCTGGGTCTGCTAGATGGTTGTATTCTGTCCACTATTATTCGACTGAAATTACTGGGAAAAAACCCCTGTATTTGCATAATACATTTAGAATATGGGACAAAGCCCTGGACAACTCCCAGAATCATCTCCTGCACCTTTTCCAGATTTTCAGAATAAACCCTGCTCTTTCTTTTCTGTAGCTCCCTCTCCCAGACTCTGTGAAGATGAGAAATAGAAGAGAGTCCCCCACTTGCTAGGCAATTACTCTATGGCTGAGTTTCACCACTGGTCCTCCATAGTACTTTTTTTTTTTTTTTTTTGAGACAGTGTTTCTCTGTGTAGCTTTGGAGCCTGTCCTGGAACTCACTCCGTAGACCAAGCTGGCCTTGAACTCACAGATATCAGCCTGGCTCTGTCTCCTGAGTGCTGTGCACCACCACCACCCAGGTCCATAGCACTTTTTAAAGAGATAAGGTGTCGAGAGTTGATTAAATGCTGGGAGAATGCCTGTGATTCAAGTCATGGAGTCGGTCATCTGATCCACTTCCAGGTCATATCGCCGTTGACTTGAAGATATTAAAGACCCAATTACATTTCTGTCCATGATTATTTGTACAGCCTGGGTTGTTCATTGTCGTGATATATTGTTTGTAATCTAACAACTAAAGTTTGCCTGAAGATCAGAATGCAGAGCTAAGCCACTAGTTAACAACACACCTAGTTAAGAGCTAAGCCACTAATTAGACACTAGTTGGCCATAGAGGACAGGCAGTGGTGGCCACACCTTTAATCCCAGCACTTGTAAAACAGAGGAAGATAGGTTTCTGTGAGTTCAAGGCCACCCTGGGTTGCATGAGAGTCAGTCTAAAAGAGAAACAGAGCTCACACCTTTAATCCCAACACTAGTGAGGAATATAAGGTCGGAGCTCAGTGGAGAGCAATTTGGGGTTTTTTGGGGGAGAGCATTGCAGTCTAGGCAGTCTGAGGAGCAGTGCAGTTTGGAGAAACAATCAGGACATGATCGCCCCTTCAGTCTGAGCACTGGCAGCAGTGAGAACTCTCTAGTAGCTGACAGCTTTGTTTCTCTTGTCTTCAGCTTTGACCCCAATATCTGTCTCTGGGTTTTTATTATTTGTGCTACAGCTCATTTCACAGCGACTCAGCTTTCTTTTCTGTGAAATAGGTTTGAAGGAGGCCAGGTTTCTTAAATCCTTAATCCATTCTTAAATCTTAAATCCATTCTTTTGTAGAATAATAGATCGCAATTATTTATTTATTTATTTATTTATTTATTTATTTATTTATTTTGAGAGGACCCACAGCTTTTACCAGATGCTGAAGAGCATCCTTAAGTCTGGCCTTGCATTTGTGTAGTGAGGTTAACATCCCTAACATTTTCAAGTGGGGTTCCCCTGTACCTGTGCAATAGATCACTTTGTTCTTTCAGTGGTATGCAGACAGTGCTTATGAATCATGCCACAAAAGGAAGTGAACTTCATAAACAATTGTGAAAAGTGTGGAAAAGAAATCAATGTCCCAGGAAAGGATAAAGTCACAAAAGGACTGATTGTATCCCTGTCAGAAAGTGGGTTTCCGCGCTACACTGAGAATTGACCTGATTTAAAGTGATAGGTACTTACTAACTCAAGTCACATGAAACTGATGCAAAAACTGGAATGACGATGTGAGTTTTTAAACTGAGAGGGAATGCCTACCCCTTCTAGCTGGCACTACATCATCAGTTGGCTTGCTGAGTGGGATTCAGAGCCAAAGGAGGCAGTTTTCACGGGGTGTTCTTTGAGTCAAGGTGAAGTTCCAGTTAGCATCATTGCTTACATTCCCATAGAGAATCAGGGCATGCGTTCCGTTCTCCACCTGGTCAGTGCTGTTTGTTTGTCAGTAGGCATCCTTATTTCTGTGTTTTTTTTCTTTTCAGGAGCATGGTTCACTCTGCCCCCAGATATGCTTTAAAAAGCCAATTATTTTTGTTTGTGAAAATATTCTCTGCTACCATTATGTGCTTTTTCTATTCACAATGCCCTTTAGATTGTTAATTCATGTTGCAAGCAACTTCTGTGTCTAACCTCATATAACCTGATGCTATACATCATTATTCTTGAGTTTCTTCAAACTATTTCAATGAAATGGAGGCTTTTTGTCCAAGTAAACTTTTTGTCAGTGAGAACTTTTTGTTCTCACTGTAAGAACTGTGCATATGAGAAGTTCCTTAATCTATAAACTGCAGACATTCCCAAGGATGTTTCTAGTCCCAGGAAGCTGACCATTTCTTCCTCTACCCACTGGTAAGACTAGTTACTTTTTTGGAGATCCTTATTATCCCACAAATTTCATATCCATATATTATCAGGGGAGTTCAGTAGAACTTGACACCTAAGGAGACATTTTATAAATTTTGTATCAGTAGTTGTCATAAATCCCAAAATATTGAAGGAGAGAGAGACACAGAGAGAGAGGGGGGGAGGGAATACATGCTGAGAATTTTAGCAAGCTTGTTGTATATTAGACATTTACATAAAGAGTCCAAAGGCATTTTCACCATTCAAGGTGATCTGTTCAGCCACTCCCTCCTGACATACCCATGTTGTGATTTGATTTTGAAAAATTATTTACCTAGTTTTTCCGAAACCCACAGACTACAGAAAAAGAAAGTGAATTAGAATTCACAAGGCCTCATCCTCAGGGGGCTAGGGATGCAAACAAAATCTGAAGCACAGGATTTTAGGAGCTCAAAACAGGATGCTAGATATATTTGGCTTCCCAGCATTTTCCTTTCATGCACTCATCCATGATTTTGTCAAAGCTGAGAAGGAAGTTCATATGTATAACAGGATCCTTAACTTTCTCAGCCCTTTCCTCCTCTTCTGCCTGGTTTGCACTCTTCATGATGGATCTGTTCCAGCTTCTCCAGTCATTGCTTCCAGGTACCCTCCTCAATTTTTGGTAAACTCAGTGTCCTGGAAAAATGGCAAAATTTATTCTGTCTGTGGCATATATAACCGACTGTGGTGTCATATATGATGTATCCTGTCTAACATTTGCATTTTAACAGAAAAAGTCAAAAGAATACTTTTCTGCTTCTTGAATTTTAGATCAGAGAAAAATGGCAGATGAAATTTTGAGCGAGAGATGGTAGGGGCCTGGGGAACTGTCCTCTGTCTCATTAGAGCAGACATTGCCTCACATTTCTAGGTCTGCATTCTCTGCATTTGTTTCTAACTGAGAAGTTGATATAAATAACACAAGGGTTCCTGCCACCCTTTGAGATCAAGCATGCATTAACCCCTGGAGCTGTTTTATAGTAATTAAGTGATAAACCTCTCTAAGGGTTGTGTATGTATCCACAGCTTTTGTCCTTGATTAGCATGGGAATGAGATGAGGACATAATTAGCCACTGAAGTTCCTAGGTTCAAGTTTACATCAGTAACTATTCTGTATTGAAGGAAGGAAGGGAAACTTCTACCCACTGGTATATGGCACATGTGCAGTTTTAACTTTATTGCAAGTTGGAGATTAATCCTTTCATTTCTGAATCCTATGTTGCAAACTGACCTTATGGGAGGACCTAGGCTTGGTTGAGGAGTGTGAATAATGCCTTCACAAATGAGCCAGTTGCTTTTGCCCCTAGATAGGCATTATTGAGTGCCCTTTCTTGGCTCTATGGATGGGATTGTATGGTTGTGTCCCATCGTTGGGAAACATATTAAGAAATTGCTTGTAAAGAAGAGCTTCTTCACCCCTCAATCAGTAAATGTTCAATGTAGCTGATGCTCTATTCTGAGTACTGAGTACTGGATTATATATTGAAGGAAATACTAAGATTGACAAGAAATGGTTTTTGCCTTCCCAGAGATTAAAGAACACACTAGCAAACAAACAGAATGTTAGCATGTATTTAAGTGATAGGCTCCTGTTTTGAATGCTATTCTTTGGTGGCGAGTGAGATTTTAGGAGGCTGTGGTGCCCTTAGTGTGTGGGGCCTCTTGGTGTAAGTAGGTCACTAAAGGAAGGATTTTGAGGGTTTGTTTTGCTCCTGGCAACAAGCTATGCTAGGTGCTTCCTGTTTACTAATATGTAAACAAACTCAGCACCTGCCAAGATGAACTGATTCACCCTAGGCTTTTCTCACTGCAATGGACTGGAACTTCTGATACCACGAGTCAGGATGTATCCTTCCTCTTTTAGGTTGATTCTGTTAGATATTTCATTATAGTTATGAGAAAAGTGACTCAATACTAACCCAATATATAGAAATATCTGGAACACAAAGTTGATGACCTATAGAATAGGTAAGCAGAATGCTAGAAGACAAGATTGAAATAGTAGACAGTGTCAAAGGGATCTTGAAGTCATATGAAGGAGGATGAAATATACCCTCTAGGCAAAAGGGCCCCTTCAAATAATTTCACTTGGGGAGGAGGTTTCATTTAGAATGAATCTGAGAGAAAAGTAAGTGAACATTGTGAGTGGTGGTTTTGAGGAAGCACTGGTGATGAACAAATAGGTTGGATGATGTCATGGTCCAGGTAAGAGATGAGGTTATCCAAACTTAGACATTTTTAGTGAGTGTGAATGGCAGGGGACAAATTGAGAATGATATTAGTACAGATGGCAGATGGGACAAAAAATCATAGTACAGTCTAAATGTGAGGGGTAGTATGGCAGGAAAAGTAGAAAAATATCTCTTAAAGAGGAAAATGAAGATGCCATAGCAGTTTCCTAAGAGAGATGGAGGGAGAGAGATTCCTTTAAATTAGAGACTTGTATAATACATTGTAGACTTGTTTCATCTTTGAACCCCTAAAGCCTTTTATTGAGAACCACATGACTTAGTATTAAATTACAATTCCCTTCTATTTTGTAAAGTCAAAATAAAAAATAATGCACAAGATATAATATATTAACACTCTTATTGATAATAATGAGAATATTTGATAAAAACACCAGCTCTACTGTGAGAAGGCAGGTCCCTTGAGCCTACACATCTCACAATCCATTCAGGGAGGCAGACAGGCCATTAAAATGAATGGACTGTGGTATGTTACCAGTATTACATGGCAGCCCAACACAGCACAGTAGGGTGTGTTTGGATGTTGCATCAAGCCTCATGTGGAGTGACATGGTTAGATTTGGGTAGAAGAAAGAGCTTGGCAGATTCTAGGATGGTTTGGAGTGAGCAGGAAGACCCAGGGATAGCATGTTTGGACTGCAAATCTGGCTATAAGGGATTATAGGAAGGCATTGTGCCTTTTGAGTTCTGAATGTCTTCCTCTTGCTCTGTTGCACCATTGCCTTGGGGACCAATATCGTGACAGACAGACTTTGGCTTGGCAAGTGGTTATTTACCAATGTTGTGATGTTTTTATACCCCTATGGAAATGAAAGCATGTGGTAAAGACTGGATACTAACTCCACCATGAGAAGACAGAATAGAGATGACAGTAAGAGAAGGATGGAACACAAAACATGGAGATTGTTGCTGTCTTGGGAGCATGTTGTCCTGGATGCTGGTGGGAGGAGTTTACGTAAGGCTTCCAAATGCGTTTGGTGGCAGCACCATGCAATATGAGGAAGCCAGATGGCCCTGAATGTTGAGTGGAAAGCAACAACCCTAGAATTTCATGCAGGCTATATTTTATGACAGTGGTAATAGTAATAACAACAAATGGTATTCCTATAAGCATTGGGATACAGTACTTCATTTAATCATCATAGCAACACCCTGAGGAAAATGAAGCTAGGGAAATTAATAACAAAATGAAGTCAGATGGTAAGTGGCAGAACTTGACTTCCAGCCTAAGCAGCCAGGCTTGAGAATCTAAGTACTTAATCACTGACATGTACCCCAAACTTTATCAAAAGGGAAGAATGTGCCCACAGATACCTGAATTATGTTTATTTCCTTATCTTCTAATTACGTGTATTTCCTTATCTTCTAAATTCTAAGGTAAATCACTCCAGTACAATGTGTTGCTTAATGGAAAGGGAAGGATATTTCCTTGCTTATAAACTCCAGGTGAGAACAATGGGCAGGAAGAGAAAGAATCAGGGACAGAAGGATTCTGGGATGCCTAATGTGCTGTCTGGACCTTTGGGATGAACTGATTGCATTTGCCGAAGTGTGTCTTATTGTATCTAAAGGTGATGTCAGTGAACCTGTGCCTGCTCTCATCAGCCTGCTCCTGGCAGTGGTGGTAGCGGAAGCCAAGATGAAAGAGGAGAGAATTAGAGGCAACTGAGACCTCACCAAGTCATGCACCTGGGAGATGAAAAGGTGAACCTTGTTTGAAATTGCATCTCCAGGGCCCACTTCAGTGCAAGTGTTTTCAGAGAGCCTTGTGCTGCACACACTTTCCTTTATTTTAAAAGCTAACACATTGATTTTTCTAGAGACAAGAAACTCACCTTAGTTGTGAACTAATGCCTCAGTTGAATGTAGGGATCAGTGTCTCCATGGCGTTCTAACCCCTGGGCAGTGTTTCCTAGCAATTACCTGTACAACCAGTTGCTATAGTTACCTATTGTCTATGCTTCAGAGGGAAAAGATCTAGTCTTACTAGTTAGCAGGAGAAATAGGTACTGAGATCTGATGAGGAAGAGTGAGACATGCAGAAAAAAAGTAAACCTATATATTTATGAATTAGAAAGTATTTATCCTAGTCAGTAGCCATTGATCAAAAACTTTTACTGTCCCCACACCTTTTCTATGTGAACCACCATAGTTTTTGGAGGGGAACATGAAACATCCCTGATTATACTAAGTGACTACATTTTCATAGTAGGGAGTGATTAGACCAGGGTGATCACCTGACCCAGGCTGGGATAATTGGAATCTGTCCCTTTGAATTTGGAACTGGAGTTTTTCCAGCTGGTCTATGGCAACATGGCAGGTACTGTCCAATGGGGACCATTTCCTCCTCTGTAGAATGAAAAGACAAAACGTATCTGTGGAGGGAGAATGAGCCTATTTACAGAGGGAGCAGAAAAACATCAATATTTTCTTTAGTTCCTGGTGTCTGTGTCTTCCAAAGGAAAGACTGTAATCCTGCCTTAGAGCCTTTCTTTCTCCTTATTATTTATTATTACTATTATTATTATTATTATTATTATTCTCACTCACATGAATATAAATTACTTCTTAGTAAAACTAATACTTTGCTCTCCTAAAGTTAATCATATAACTGCTGTTATGGGCTAAAGTACATCCTTCGAATATATGTGCTGAAGTCTTAACTCCTAGGGCCTTTGAATGTCAACGTGTTTGTGGTCTGGGTCTTTGGAGAGCTAAGTAAGTTAAAGTGCAGTCACAGTGGGTGGATAATCTAGTGTGCATTGCATTTTTAGAAGAAGAGATTAGGGACATGGGTGTGAGACTTTGGGAAGACATGGGGAGGATGTTCTTATACAAGTCAAGGTGAATGCCCTTTGAAGACTACAACTCCATGGCATCCTGGTCTCAAGTGACCGGTCTTCAGAATTATGAGGTCATAAACTTCATTTAAGCCACTCAGTCTTTTATGAAAACTCTAGTAAACTGATAAACCCACCATAGAAGTAGCAGGACTATAATCCTTCCCCCCGATTTGCTCCCATGGAAGGAAACTCAGTAATGGAATAACTGCTCGGTCTTTTCTTAACAGTGATCTGCAAAGACAACAGTGAAAACGTCTTTTATTTTGGCTAAAAAGCCAGCCAATAATTGGCATTCAAGGGCCCTGAGTGAGTATACCATTAGAAGAATACATCTTTCTAATGCCTCTGCTTGGCATAAATTAAAGGTATTCAGCTTCATGTCCTCTTAAGGCAGAAGCCCGCTAAGCTTTAATGCTAGGTAGGAAAATGAGTCTTATTTTTTTCCCTCCTAATTGAAATTAATGAGTGCTCTTTCTCCACTTCTTTCCAACTCAGGTGAAAATGAAGTGAGTCGTTTCCCAGGAAGGCCAGGGACTTGTAGGTTCTCCCACTTGCCCTTGAGGTCCCAGGTCAGAGTTCGTAAAGGCATTTCCATCAATTATCAACACATTAGAGAATTATGTAAAGTAAGCTGCCTAGATACTTTTAATCAGGACAAAGTATTTTGGGAAATACCGTTCAGACCCAGGAAAAGTTGAGAGGAGAGGTGAAGGCCAACAGAAGAAGATGTGGATTTAATTGGATAGCAGTGGCATTTAAAAGGTCACGGCCAAAGGCAAGGAGCAAGGGAAATACAGATAGTTTTTAGACACACATAGCACCTGTGCCAATAGACACAACTACTGTAAGGTTCTCAGTATCTCCACATGGGTTGCAAAGCATTCTACTTCTTTTCAAGAAGAAAAGCTTCATTTTATGTGGGGCAGTTTTTGATGTGCTCATGAAGGAGTGAGTACCAATGGCTATCACACAAGTGTGTGGCCAAGTAAGTCTCAATTCATGTAGTTAAGAATATGGCAGTGCATGCCTTTAATCCCAGTACTTAGGAGGCAGAGGCAGGCAGATATCTGTGAGTCTGAGGTCAGCCTCGTTTACAGAGTGAGTTCCAGGACAGACTCCAAAGCTACGCAGAGAAACCTTGTGCAGAAAAACTAAAAATAAAAAAATAAAAAAGGAATATTGGAATATCATCCTTTGGAAGAATTTTGTAGAGAAATGCTTACATAAAAACATCTGAGGTTACTTTCAGTTTTTCAATGAAGAAACATCGAATAAGGATGATTAGTGAAGGAATTCATGGATGTTTGTATATGTACTAGCATGTGTTTGTTGAACATGAGATCAGAAGATAGAAACTAGTGGCCTCTGGTACACCTGTGGGGGAGTTTTTGTTTGACTTGGGTAGTCAAAAAATATCTGAGATAAATAATTAATACTAGAGAGTACATATATTATTTTGAAATGCCTGGTGTTTGGCTTCTTTTGTAAGCTTCGTGGGCATTTCTGTCTAACTAAAACATCATGGAGACTGGGGATGGTTCATTGCCAGCCTAGCCCCAGTGGCTCCTGGGGTATATGACCCAGGCTATAGAGAGGTAGATTAAAGAAGAGCTCAGGAGATGGCCTCAAAAATCAGCAAGTGTCTGAACTTCAAGGCCATTTAGTCTCATTGGTGTGGTGGTGGGGCACAAGTATGGCAAAGCAGGTGTATAGGAGACCACCAAGTACCATAATGGGCCTAGAGCAAATTATGACTACAGACATGTTTTCTAGAGGGATGGAGCAACTTGGACCCCTGCAGAGGATGAAGTTATTGTCTCCCTAAGCTGACTTTTAAGGGAATATGCTTGCTTAACACTCTTTTGAGAATCTACTTTTAATGAGTTGGAGGGTGAGACATTTCATCCAACTGGTAACTAACTTACTTTTTTTTTTTTTAAAGAGAGGATTAGCAGAATAGACCAAACCACACCTTTGAAATCCCTATTTGTCAATCTCACTGTTTTTGTCAGTGACTTAAAACAGAAGTGTCCAAAATGACGCTCATCCCAGCAGATCTGGTTCTTCCTGGCATCATCATGGGGAAATAGCACCCCTCCCTGTTGAGCTTCAAAACCTGGTGACCTCTGTTTCATTTCTTGCCACTCTCCTCAAGAAAATTCTAATCTGGAAGCCCTGTCCATTTTTCACTGAAGTATCTTCTAAGTCTTCACAATCCTCCCTGACTTTCCTGATCTCCTGATGGTGCTACCCTGTTTTTCAAGCCCTTCTTGCTCTGCACAGACTGTTCTTCATAAGGTAACAACAGCATTGCCATAAAGCCCCTAATTGGTTCCCTCTCCTCTTTGTTTCCAAATGGTTCAACAGCTTTCTATGGATCTCAAATCCAACCCCATATACTTTTGCTCATGCTTACATCCTGGCAAAATTATAGTGTTATCTCTTTAAAGCCTTTCCTTTTTGAATTATAATTATATCATTTCCCCTTTCCTTTCTTCTCTCCAACCCCTGCTTATATACTCCTCCTTGCTCTCTTTAAAATGCATGGCCTCTTTTTTTTCATGAATTGTTGTTACATACATATTTGTATGTACAAATACACATATATTTCTAAATACACAAATACTACCTGCTCAGGCTCTATAATGTTATCGTATGTATACTTTCTGGCCTGACTATTTAGTATTGATGTGTCCTTCCCTGGGACAACTGTTTCTCCCAAGCTCAGCATTTCTCAGTTGCCTGGAGTTCCATTAGCTTTTTCCTTGCTTTGCAAGCTTGCTGTTTTCCTCAGCAAATCCATCTCACAGGAAAGTCAGTCACTCTAGTTCCTAGCCCAAAGCATGAGTTGGGATATGTTTCTGTAAGTAATATAGAGACAAATGATTTTGCTTTTCTTTAAGTGATACTTGATTTTTAATTTGTCCTTTCAGTACTTGCTGCAATCTTAGTAGGCAGTTCCAATTTCTCCTGCTGTTTAAAGATCAGCAACCCATCTTTACTTAAAACTGATAGAAGTAATTGTTCCATGGCTTGAACTGAATAGTGATTAAGTGGCCTAGTGCCAGTTTAAGTATGAGTCTTCTAGTTCTTCCAGAAGCAAATTTTTGGACTATCTTGTTTGGTGCTTTAGTTATTATGGGCTACTTTATTTTTCATAGGACTAGCCTCCTGTGAATTCAAGTTTTTGGGCGTTGTGCAAGGTCAGATCTAGACTTCTGATTAGCCATTATGTAATGATTAGTATAAGTGGTTAATAGAGGCTTAGAGTTCCATATGACAGGCACTAGCAATGTGTGGTTGTTTGAATGTATTAAAATGAAGTGAGATTAAAAATTCAGTTTCTCAGATATGCTGGGAATACTTGAAAAGCTCAGAAGGCATACTTGGTGGTGTTCCTGTGTTAGCTATGGAGGTTCTGTAGGCTAATACTACAGAGAAGCTCCATACAGCCAGGATCTTTGACATATGTGATGACATGGTGAGACACAAAAGGCGGTTGAATTTAAAGAGGCTACCCATCTGGGAATACCCAGGAATTGGATTGAGGGAGGCTGGTGTTTTGGGTGATGTTTCTCTAACATGGTGTTGGCACCTATGTGGACACAGAGCATTAAAGGGTCTAAGCCCACAGAAAACTCAGTCTACGGCCTTCTTCACTTTATCATAGGATCCAGGCCATTGTGAAGGAAAGAAATGCACACTGCTCACTGAGGGGTAGGAGAAGAAGATGCAGTGATGTGGCATCCTTCCAAACTCTTCTTGTGTCACAACCCTTCTTCTTATTCTGATGCCTCTGGGTTTTCCCTTTGTTCTACCTCTGACGCTTGAGATCAATGAACAATTCTGATTTGATGATTGGATAGGTGGATGAGCAGATTATTTTATAGTTCATTTGAATGCCTGTTACTGTTCAAGATGATGATGCTATTAGCAGGCAATATATGTTAAGGACTCACTGTGTTCTAGCCTTTGTGCTAGCTTCAGACCTATTTTTATAGTTATGAAAATCTCTGACATGGATACAAAAGGGTTAAGGTTATGTCTCCGTGCTAATGCCATCATTGGCTAGCTGAACCTATGTCCCTTAATTAAAGGAAAAACTTTATTTCCAATTCTTTTTGGAGGGTGTTAGGACTAAATAAATGACATGGGAGCCACTTAGAACAGTATTTGCACATTAATTTTATTTGTACTTAATACTTATTATTGTTATCCCTAATTTTACTTGCGTGGAAATGTGGGTTTAAGAATGCTAAGGAGAAAAAAAAAAAGCAGTATGATGGATTAGATGCTGCCTCCTTGTAAGGCAGTGAATGAAAAGTCAGGGCAACAAAGAATGAAAGATTGGAAGAGCATTGGCAGTCACAAGGAGGGTAGGATGGCCAGATAATGCAGAGACATATGACAGCAAGGGAGTAGAGAGGAATGAGCAAGATGTGCTTCTAGTGCATGGCTCCCTGGTTTGTGGGCAGAACCAGAGCCTCTCAGAGTGTAATCCAAGCATTCCTGTGAAAGGAAGGCACTCACAGTCCCACCCACGGGCCAAGTCACAGCTTTAGTAAGCCTTGAATCCAGGGGGTCTGATAAGACAGAAGTGGGTGTGGGTGGTGGTGTAAGGATTCCTACTGCGTCAGCAGTGGTAAGGAAGTCCTTTGCTATTCCCCATGTTTCCAGGCCTGTGTCTGAGTAAAATCTTGAGAAGAAATCTGTTGTTTAAGACCGAGTTACTCTGGAGGTAGATAACAAGGAATAATCACAATTTAGGGAGACATGAACAACCTATGAGAACCCCAGAATGAGGGAGAGACAGAGAAAGACAGAGACACACAGAGAGATGGAGACACAGAGAGACAGAGAGGTTGCAGACAAATGCTGACATGCTGAGAAATTCAGATTGCAAGAGATTTTGCTTGAGTAACAAAGGTGTATAAAGTTGTTCAGCACTTAATGGCTAGGAGGGGCAGCTATAGAGTCTGTGGTAATTGTGGGAATCACTGGGTACTCCAACTTCTGGAGCCATGTAACTGTCACAAAGCTCATGGTTGACAGGCCAGAAAAATGAAGCCTTATCAGCATAATTAGCTCCCTCAGTCTTATCTACCTAGAATGGTGCTTACACTGAGCAGGTGCACCTCTACATTCTCAGTGCTCTGCTTGCCTCATGTATCTCAATGTATTCAGGGGACACTGCCTGTGCAGAACATTAGCCAACCTAAAGGGTACAAGACTGGGGAGTCTGAGGACTCTCGGTGAGCTTGCCTGCCTCACAGACTGCAAGGCTAGGTATGGTCAACAGGGACATTTGGTATGCAGAGAAGGAAACTTCTTTTTTTTGGGGGGGGTTATTAGGGGCCACAGTTGGAGGGTACAGTTCATCATGATGGAAAGTCACTGCAACAGAAGCTTTGGATGTCATATGGCATCCAAAAGGAAGCAGAGAATGACACATACTTGTTCAAAGTTTACTTTCTCTTTTATATACAGTCCAGGAGCAAGTCAGTGAAGAGTGCTAACTGAAGTGGGCAAATCTTTCTACCTTAGCTAATTCAATCAGGATAGTTTTCCCACAGGTGTGCCTAAAGGGCCATCTCCCAGATGTTTCTAGATTCTGTCAAAGTAGCATCACTAATCTTCACAATGATAATTATAAGCTATATCCATTGTTGGCACTCTCACTGCCAACTCCAACATCATCATCTATATATCATTTTAACATGTGATCTTACTTCTACTTGAATATCCCCCAAGTTTGTTGTGTATAGATCCCCTCATCTAAATGACTTCAGAACTGTTCACTCAGATCGCTCACTGCCATCACTCATTAGAATTAACTGTTAATATGCTCTTCAGAGAGAATGCATGGCTACTTTCTTCAATTTTGACTCTCACAAAAAAATATGGATGTGTATGTTTATTATCACTCGCCACAAAAATCTAATTGCTTCTATCTTGAAGATAAATCTAGAATATGATCATACTTCTGAATATATTTATACATTCACAGATTATTTTGTATATGTAACCTCTAATATAGATTTTAGCCCTAGCCCCTAGACTCCTCTGGTCAGTTTAAGTAGTCACCCTTGCTCCAGGGAGGAGCGCTAATATGAGCAAAGAGGTCAAGAACATGATAAGGAAACCCACAGAGGCAGCTGACCCGAACTAGTAGGAGCTCACGGAACTCCATACTGACAATTGAAGAACCTGCATAGGACCGAACTAGGTCCTCTGAATGGGTGGCAGTTGTGTGGCGTGGGCAGTCTATGGGGATGCTGGCAGTGGGACCAGGATTTATCCCTAGTACATGAACTGGCTTTTTGAAGCCCATTCCCTATGGAGAGATATCTTGCTCAGCCTAGATATAGGGGGCAGGGATATAGGGGACTTGGTCCTGCCTCAATATGATGTGACAGACTTTGTTGACTCCTCTTGGGAGGCCTCACCCTCTCTGAGGAGTGGATGGGGATGGGGTGGCAGGAAGGTGGGAGGAGTGGGAGGAGGTGAGGGAAGGAGACCTGGGAATGGCATGTAAAATAAAAAGATTGTTTTCAGAGAACCACACGCCACAATTTAGCCAGTCTTCAGTGAGGAAGGAAAGGAGTAAGTAAAGAGGAAGAAATGAATGAAGGAGAATTAGAAAAGGATTAGTCATGTCAATCTCAGGAAATCAGCAAGGCCCTAAAATAAGTATGAGAGAAAGAAAAGAACAAAGAGTGAACTAGACGGGAGACCACTGACAAAATTGCAGGGACTAGAAAACAACTCTCGGTAATAATTTTAATTTTCAATTAAAAGTCACAGATCATTTGAGTGCATAAAAACAGGATGCTATATTTGTTGTTTTGAATGGCATTCTTTACTAGCAAATACACTGAAACTGGAAGTAAAATGACAGAAATGTCCATGACAAAATGACAGCTCAAACCAAGCTGGAGTTAGTGTGCTTACTTCTGATAAAGTAATTCTCAAGCCAAACCTTTGTGAAATACAGATGGTAACTCATGTTAGGAAGGGAATCATCCATCAGGAAAATATGAGAATTTCAAATACATCATTCTAGAGTTATGATAGTTAATAGAAAATTCCGGATATTACAACTGAGGATGACATAAGGATAATCTGGAGAGAGAAAATACATTCACAGGACTGGACTTGGATCCCCAAAACAGAAGAAGTAGGGTGAAGAAGGGCTCACATTCCTTGACTTGGTACTTACTAAGTTACAGAATTACAAAATCAAAGATTGGCTCCTTTGTTTAAGAAGTTTGAAATTGATAAATGAAAAATATTAATAAATACCAAGAAATATCATATACAGAATGTTAGATTTATAGAAACAATATACAGGACATTACCAAGAATAGTTTTAGGATTTCTGGATCTAGATACTCAGTAGATGGTGTCTTTGAATAAAAGGAAAAATGTGGGCTGGCAAGATGGCTTAATGGGCAAGAGCACTTGCTGTGCAAATGTGAATACTTGAGGTCACAGGCAAGCAGTAATATAAAAGTCTAGGTGTGAATTCTCACATGCCTGTATCCTTGATTTGTATGTCAAGGGTAGAAACTAAAGTATCAGCAGGGATTGCTGGCTGCCAGCCTATCTCCAGGTTCAATAAGAGACTCTGAATGAAGGCAGTAAGGTGTCAAGTGATGGGTCATGTCCTCCTGTAGCTTCTGCATGTGTTCACACAGGCACACACAGATGCATACACACATGAGCATATGCCACACAGACAGACAGACAGACAGACAGACAGACAGACAGACAGACACAAATAGAAGAGCTTTAAATTGCTGGAAGTTTTTTTTTAACATGTTGGTTTTGATGTATAAGGGACTGTTGGAATGAAAGACCAGCTATATAGATAGTCACAATCAAGCACATGCTAGATTTCTGAGAGTTACAACAAAGGGAAAACATTGTTTTGAAAAAAATCCTGCTGGAACAACTTTCAAATGTTTTCTTAATTACATATATGTATATATATATATACACACACATATATGTATGTATACACATATATGGGGCTATTTACCTCCCATGATCCTGACTTGAGTTTTAAATGACCTCCCACATTAATTACAAGGGTTCTGTCTATTCACCTTGGAAACTTATGATTAAGTTATCTTTATAGAAGTAGGCGCTGAATGTTAAGCTCTTTTTTTCTTTTTGCAGCAAAGAGGAAGGCACCCTCAGTAGGTCTTATGGCTACATTGCCCTCTAAAGGTCACATGACCTATGCCTTCTTAGTGACCTCTATCTAATATACCTAATATGGGTTGCACAGTAATTTATGATAAGTGAACCCTTTCACAAGGAATTTCATGGCTGTAAAGATTAATGAAAGCCAAGTGCAAATACATGAGTGGAAACAACAGTCTTGGAAACAAGCTTAACAAAAGCTGAAAAATCATTGTACATCAAAACTGCTTTAGCAAATATTTTAAATTCTCTTTGTTTTTAAAAGAAAACATTTCTTCTTTGTGTGCATATGGCTTCAGGGCTGACCACTCTTCAATGGATAGCAAGTAAGGGGGCCCATTCCATATTTGTGCATATGCATAGATAGACACACACATGTACATGCAACAATAATAAGAAATAGAGACTGTCAGCTTGAGAATTGGGAGGCATGAAAGGGGTTTGAAGGAGAGTAGCTGGGAGGGGCCAGAGGGGGAAAAGTGAGGGAGAAAAGTGATGTAATTATGTTTAAATAGGATGTAATAAAAAGTTTCTTCTAGGAGCTCAAAGAAGCTGAACAATACCATACAAGTTTTAATGCTCATTTGAAACCTTGAATTTACTAGTTCATTAGAGAACATCTATGATCCTGGTATCAGGAATGAAGGATGAAAAATATGTACATATTCCACTCACTAGTAGGAAAGACACTTCATCCATCACTGTTTTCAGTAGAAAAAATCATATAACATTATAATATGGAAACGAGCATCAG
The DNA here is from genome assembly GCF_003668045.3 of Cricetulus griseus. Lineage (NCBI taxonomy): Eukaryota > Metazoa > Chordata > Mammalia > Rodentia > Cricetidae > Cricetulus > Cricetulus griseus. Next base: position 76,134,604 of record NC_048599.1, read on the forward strand.
CAGGTCCAGGATACCACTTTCTATGAGGGCAAAGAATGCATTTGAGGCCAACTGTATTTGTGTAGAACAGTGGGTCTCCATGTTTTGAGTTTCACACACCTACTGAGCAGTGAGGTTGTGGGGACAAATAACCTTTTTTTGTAGCCAATAAAATATGATTTATTTATTCATGTATGTATGCATGTATGTATGTTTTGGACACTGTCCCACTATCTAGCCAAGGTTATCCTTGAATTGGTCATTCTACTGTCTTAGTCTCCTAAATTCTGGGATTGCAGACATGGGCTACCATCTCTGTAATTTATCAAAAGTCATTTTCACACTCAAGTATAGAAAGGACATTTTGTGGCAGTGACTGCTTGCATCCAATAAAAACCACAGACACAGTGTAGTTGCCAGCATCCCTATGGTGAGATGTGGTATTGAGATGGGCAGAATTGAGCTTAGTCCACCATTGTTGTCCCGGCTCATTAAACCTCTCATGTTATACTCCTTCCTACAATTTCCCATCTGTGAGACAGATGCTATTCATCCCAGTCAAAACTCCAGGGTCTAGTGACAGTTGAGTCACAGGTTTAAGGGGAGTCAATGTATCCAAATGAACATGTGGATAGCCACCTGTTAGCCGGAAGCATTTCCAGTGTTTTCCAATGGAGCAAGTGTAGTCATACTTCAGACCTCTGAAGAGAGGATATTTACCAGTAGTACTGATATTTCTGGGAACCTGATGAATCCCGTTCTTGGAATGAAGGAGAGAGGAAGGAAAGTGAACCAGTAGGTACCAACAGGTAAAGTGATACTCAGCTGACCTTGACTGGTAGAACATAACAGCATTTCACAAGAATCCAAACAAGCAAAACAAACCCATGAAGGAGCGTATCTTATATCTTTGGACTGCCCTTGCAATCTCCTTCTAGCACCTGCTACTCACAGGACTTGCAGGAAGCAGCTGTCAAAGATGAATAGAATTTGCAGAATTCTAGCCCCTGCACCAAAAAGCTGAGTGTTAGAAAGGCAGGATTCTCTATGACAGGGGATCGCTTGGTTTCCAACACAGTAAGAAATACAGTTTTGTTGTGGTTATTCACTAAGAGATTTGATCCTTGTGATGAAATCCAATCAAAACAGTTATCAAAATTAATCAAAAGTGGAATAAATGCAGATTTATGGAAACTGACTACAGATTTCCCTTTCCTTCCTTTCTCTTCATCTAATGTTACTGAGGATTTAGTGAAAATTCAGCTTCTGGTACTGTTCTTAGGGAGGTGTGTAGGGATGGCTGGTTCAGATAGATCCACCTTTCCCCCAATTTGTTGTTCATATGCAGATGCTCATAGAATCTTGTGTGTGCACGAAAAGGAGGGCAAACTGTGGTTGAAGCAAGAGGCAGGGGAAGATTGAGGATGAGGTAGATGGCTTAGTGCAGCTTCATTCAGGATCTGAGCACTAGACTTAACTATTTTGGTTGGAAGAGGAGTGAACCTATGGGCTTGGTCTGCATCTATCTTCTAACTGAAAAGTCAGGGACTCATAAGCACTATCTTCCCTCGTTGCACTGGGTTTTCTAAGACACAGTTGGTATGTTTCTGACTGTTTCATATGGGTGAGACGAATCTTGTTTAGTGGTATTGCAAGACACCATCAATAAATAACAAATGGAAAAGACCGGGTGCCATTCAGTATTTTACTTAAGTAGGAGCAAGACCCAGTTTTAAGGCCGATACAAGATGGGTTTAGAACCACAAGACAAACCTTATGTTGTGCTGGGGAGGGTAATAGGGAACCTAGAATTCTTATACTATCATGTCTCAAAGACACTTTTTATGGCAATGGGAAATCTGGAGAATCTCAGCCAGGATGAATATAGGCAGGGCTTGTGTGTCTTGGTAATGAGTATGATCCTGGGATATGGAGATGCAGGACCCTCATGAGAGGCAGTTCACCTGGATCCCAGGTTTGTAAAGATCACTTACCCACTCTTGATTATTTCATCTTTGCTAATAACCTATCCCCTCACAATTATGGCCTCCAGGAATTTCCTGAATGGCCTGAACAATACAGAGTCCATTTTCTAGTAAAATCGTCTCCTTTATTGTTATCAGAATGCCAAGAAGAGTATTGTGATGTCTCAATTTTTTGAGCCAGGTTTATAGAGATTATTGAAATCTCTTCTGCCCTGGAGGAGTCCTGTCTAATAGGAAGATTTTGGATGTTAATAGTATGACAAATCAAAGTATCTTCTAGACTCCTACCAACTAAGACCTTGCATAGCTAAGAAGTATATAAGGCTTCCAGAAGTTCAAACTGTGTACCCTTTACCCATAATAGCAAGAACTGAGCATGATCAGGGCCACATAACAAGTCAACTCTGTATACAGAAAGAATAAAGCAGTTATTTGCAAGATTTTAGGGCAATGAAAAATTCTGCTTGTAACTACCAAATGATGGCTAGAAGGGACATGGGCTACAATTTAATATGCTCCCAAATGACTTTATGGATCAATTCACATCTATATTTTATTCTTCAATTATTCTGGTCTGTTCTTTACCTGTCATACCCATAGCATCTGCAAAACATGGCCAACTTACATTATTCTGCAGGGAACAGAGGAGCATAGGGGTGAGGAGGCTACAGTTGCTGTTGGGCGCAACAGTCTAAACTTCTCATTTCCTACCTAAAAAATGAGTATGAATTTCACTCCCCTCCTTTTTTATGTTTATCTCCACAAGTGTGAATGTGTATGTGGAGGCTAGAGGGCAAGCTCAGATATTCTGTAGATTCCATCAACCATTTATTATTTACTTATTTGTTTTTTTTTTTTTTTTGAGAAAAGTTCTCTCCTTTGCCTGAAGTTCATCAAATATGTTAATCTGGATGGCCAGCAATCCCAGGAATCTGCATAGCATTGCCTCCCTGGCACCAGATTACAACTGTGCACCACTACACCCAGCTTTGTTAGGTACAGTATGGAGTTTGAACTCAAACCTCAATTTGCCAAATGAGCGGTCTCCCCAGCTCAAGAATATCTCTCTTGAATGCTTCCTGATGAAATGATGTATAGTTGGAGTTGTTACAGTCATGTCATACTTCCCACACTAAAATATCCATGGTCTGGGGACAAGAAATGATATCATCAGGTTAGCACGTAACAGATAGCCAATGGTTAATCAAAGAATCAACAGACTGACAAGTTTCCACTGTCATGATCTCAGGCTATACCTATCCCTTAGCTCCCCACTGAAGACAGGAGATTTTCAACTACTTTCAAACATAGTAAAATACATTATGAAATATTTCAAGTCTTTAACATATTATTATTATATACATGGAACTCTTGCTTTCATTGATATAAAAATATTTAAATCTTAGCAATTATGTATCTGTTTTAGCTTGTATGTATACAAAAATCACATAACAGGCTTATTAAAATGTAGAATCCCAGGCCTCATTACTGGAGATTGTAACTGAAGAGGTCTGAAGTAAAGACCAGAATTTTTTTGTTTTAATTTTATTAACATCAAAACTTGCATCCATGTGGGATGAGGAAAGAAGGACTAAATCAGATGGTCCAATTTCCAGGAGACATGTAAAATGGCAGAATGAGGCATGAGTCACTTTTGAGGAAGTGGTCATAAAGGAGAGTTTGAGGTGATGTTTGCCAACTCTGAGAGCCTTACTTCTGTTCTGGGAACTTATTTTTTCTTTGACAATTGTGGGAGCCTTTTCTACTTTGGGAATTACTTGCAAGATCCCAGGATATAACTGACCCATTCACCTTAAACTCTGCTTGAGCTTGGTAACTCCCAATGCTGCACAGTAAAGGCAGAAACACAATGACCAAAACATAATGTGCAATGCCTTATTAATCCAGAGTGTGAGGGAGCCTGTTGCCACAGTGCTGTTCAATAGTACTTTTTGTGGCCCTAACATGGTGCTTCAAGAAGTGTAAGTGCACTGGAGATCTTGGTTTTATGGACAAACAGTAGGTTTTTAATTTGTGATTTCAAAGCAAAGAAATTTTTATTTAAAAGGCTCATTGGATATTTCTTTCTGATGTAAGGGAGTATAAAGCTAAATTTTGGGAAATGTACCAGGTTCAGTGCTGTGCAAGTTGTCTTGTACATAGCAAAAACTATTTCAATGTATCAGTTTTGTTTTATGGAGGACAACGGAACAACTAAGATATTATGGTAACAGCGACTTTAACCATAGAAATCAAAACTATATGGTCTGAGGTAGGAAGAACTGAGCAACTGAATGTCTGGAAAGGACGGTGAAAAAGCTGGAGGGTCACCCAGAGCCCAGCACTGGTGTTAAGTCACCAGGTGCAGGATATCCCACAGCCTCTGCTGAGTGGCGGCTGAGAGGAACTGTAAAGCCAGCTGTTAGCAAGGTCTGGGAAAGCTGCCTACCCCAGATTTTCCTCACAGTTGCTCTTGTTTGGTGGAGCTAGAGTCATAAAGAGCAGCTGGAAGCCACATCTGTACCTGTCATTGTATCTATCACTACACTGACTTCTTAATTACTGATGTAATTTTTGCATTTGGAGAACTCTGATTCAGATCCATGTTGACAAGCCTTCACATATCAGTCAACAGACAGTATATCTTGATGCATCTTAATGCACTGCAAATCACACATTCAGCACACTTTCCAGCCTGCTGCTTCAGGGCTGAGTGCTGGCCATTGGCTCCACTTGAGTTTCTGTGTATTTCAAGTACACTTATGAGAAAATTCTGATGGCTTTATTACTGCGAAGGTTACATCTCTGCAAACCAGCCTCTATTCGTCATGTTGGGAAAATGTGCACTCTAAGATATGTCTTTGAGACAGTCTGTCAGTAATAAACAATTAAAAGACAATACATGTAGATGTGACATAAATGGAATATATTTATGGCCACATCATTAGGCAGCATGGCATTTTCTAGTTCAGCCAATGGGAAAAAGAAACAGTTATATGTATGCTAAAGTTGGATATTCCCAATAAGCCTCAGAAATGGCCTTGGTGATGAAGCATCAGAACTGCTAGCTGTTTTTGTCAGGGAAGGATGGGGGGTGCTTGAGACAGGCTCAACAATGGCCCTTGAGATATTAGCCTTAATGCTCAGAGTTTGTAGATGTTGTCTTATGGATGCAAATGGAATATTTACTAATATTTTGTAATTTTTATATTTATAAAATATGTCATAACTATAAAAGGAGATTGTAGATGTGGTAGTTAATGACCTTGAAATGGGGGGTTGGGTTTCTGGGTGTTTGGGCCTGCCCTAAAAACTCCATTAGTAAAAATCAGATGAGTATTAGATATAGGGATGGGGATGGGGTAGATACTGTAACCACAGAGGCAGAGATGGGAGTGACATGGTCCCAAGTCCCAGAATGCCAGGCAGAGGTTCTCCCTGAGGGCCTCTGCTCACACTTGAAGTTCATTCTGGCGATTCTTAATTTGAACATTTCGTCTCCAAAACTGGGAATGAATTTCTGTCATTGTTAAGTCACCAAGTCTGTGTTGTTACAGCAGCATGGCATATTAAGGTATTCCACCCCCCCACTTCTGTCATCAGTTTCCCCTTCAGTTTGCCTCCATAGTGAGGCAATGGTAACAAGTAGGATGGCAGAGGGACTCTCTGAGTCACAGCAAGGAAAAGTTGGTTTTCCGGCACTTTATGATTTAAGGGGGATCTTGGGATTTGTTTCCTTTGTAAAAACAAGTACTATTGGCAAAATTCCTCCCATTTGGGAAAGAAAACCCCCTTTATATTTCATATTTATCCTGGGGCCTTCAAGTCTTCCAATCCTAGGCAAATGAAACAACTCCATTATCTGATTATGTTTATTATCAGGACTTTGTATCTTTCTTGGGGGGGCGGGTGTTGGTCCTATTCTTGATTTCTTCTTTCTTCTATTCTAGAAGATCTTTTGAAATGGCTTTGTTGCTGCTGTGAACTGTTTCCAGTCCCTTGTTTCTGGGAAAAAACTCAACTCTCCCATCATTTCCAAGGCTTATAAGCTAGAGTTAGGTAACTTTCTTCCTGTTGGAAGACATTATTGCCAATAGTTCTGAGGGCACCAAGTTAGTGAAAGTTGCATAACAAAGCACCACAGACTCAATTCTTTAAATAATACAAATATATTTTCTCATAATTCTTGAGACTAGACATCATGAGGTCAAGGTGTTGTCTGGGCTGAGCTCCTATGAAATGTTTCTCTTTGATTTACAGATGGACTCACTCCTTTTGTCTTTCCATTGACTCCCATTTTGCCCATCTTTTCTTGAGATCTTCATCCTATAAGGAAGCCAATAAATAGGGTTAGGTTTCACTATGATGTTTTTATTTGAACTTAAATACTTCTGTAATGGTCCTTTCTCCAAATGTAGTTACATTCTGGGGTACAGTATGTGGGGCTTTTGCTCTATGATTTTGGAGAAGCACAATTTAACCTTTAACAGCCTTTACCAATCTCAACTTATGTGCAAAGGTAAGTCTTGTAAAGGGCTTGTTAGAGTGGCAAACTCAGTAAACACTGTGTAATAATCAATGTAATACAATTATTGCTGACTTATCACAGGGCTATAAAACTATAACAGTTATACATATACACTATGACTATTATGAAGTTATAAGTGTATGCACATATCTTGATACTTTAGTAAAATGTGACTTAATTCAGGTGATATATCTGGGCCACTTCTTTCTTTTTTCCCCAAACTCAGGAGTTATCTAAAAGGGAATGTACATTTTCACAGTTTCCACTGATTCTTCTATTAAACAATATTTATTGAGGATTTTGTAATAATGTCTGGGTCATAACTCTGTGTTATAATTCAGTTTAAGTGTCATGGTAAGGCAAACAAAGTGTTTCAACTGGATTGTAGGAGGGGCTCTGTTAAAAAAAAAAACTTATCCACACATTCTTTGAAGTCCTTTAGCACTGGAAAAGATATGTGTGTCCCTCCACTTGAGTCTTTACTCTCTGTGACATTGGGTTGGTCAACAGGATATGGCAGAAGTAATGCTTCACTTAAAATTTAACTCCTTTCTTGAACTCTGAAGACAGAGGCCATGCAATGGATCTGACTGCTCTAAATCCACCATGATTTGAGGAAGCGAAAGCTAGCTGTGTGAAGAGGGGGTAAGAAGAATGGAATCCAGAAAGTTTTGACTGTTCCAACTAGTCCAGCCAGGTGTAGATGGCTAAATAAAGAAGCTATCTTGGAAATTTCATTCCTAACTGATGAAAGGAAGACAGAGTCTAGGGATTTGATGGAATTCAGAATCAATACCCCCAACACACAGTCCCAGTCAAACCATCCTGGCTGACTTCAGCTAATCAATCCATTCTTTTCTCATTGTAGTGCTAACTTGAAAGATTGTGAGCTAATGATTATTTTGTGCTGCTATATTTTATAGCGGTTTCCTAGAGAGCAGTAGGTAAGTTAAGCAAGACTCTGATCTAGATATGAGAAATAATTAAGGAATCTTACATATCACTTGCACATTAATGAACAGGATGCCAATAGGTACAGAGTTCTTACATAACACCTGTCTGCAAAATCTATGTTTCCCTATGACTGTTCCTCTTCAGGCTTTAAATCTTGAAGTTCCCAACTCTGGTGATGAATTGTCTATAGAAAGTACCAATTTTTAACCTTCCATAAAACTGTTTCCTGTGTGGTGTTGTTGGTCTCTTGGGGGCTGGCACTGCAATTTGCTACAGTGGCCACCCTCCAATGACTCTATGGGTCATTACCACATTACTGCAGACTGCTTACTCAGCCTTCTCTCAACCCATGGTCCCATGCCAGAGTGCTACCTCATTCTGATACTCAGTTTTCTCTGCTAGAGATCCTGCCCTTCTCTTTTCTTGTTAATTATTTTCTCCACCTTTTTGTATCACTAGAGTCAAAGAATCCCTCAAAATAGCCACCCCTTTCTCCTTCATAATCAGTTGTAGAAAAATAGCATCACAGAGACATTTAGAATGTGGGTCCTAGAGTAGAGGTCTGCATCTGCTACTTAGGGTATGACCTTGGATCTGTCAGGCTCCAGTTTCCTGAACTAATAATGCAGTGATATGGTGGTGCTTATAAAAAGTATCATTGCATTATATGCACAGAATTGTGCTTGGCTTGTAGCAGATATACAATAGATGTCCTTGTGGTTGCATTTTAGTATTTATAACTTGTATCTTGCAGTATAACAACATCCTGCTTATTTATAAGCTTGTTTACTAGGTCCTACGTTCTTTTAAGGATTTGTTTTGAATAACATTACTTTAGTAATGTCCTGCACACTGCATGCCATACACAAGTGGCTCAATTGCATTTTTGAGTGAATGAGTGAATGCAACAAGATCTGAGAGGAATTGGAAGAGTGAATATGGTTAAAATAGCATGCACAAAATCTTCAAGCAGTTAACAAAAGTACTGAAAAAAAAATTAATGATTTTGTTCTGTCTGAAACCATTTCATAACAGAAAGGTAGTGTGTCAGCCTTTAATAATTTCAGTGAACTGACATGATTAACTTAGGAAAAGAAATGAATTCTTTTGGTTTGTAATTCTCAAGCTATCAGCCCATGATTCATTGGATGCCTTGTTTTAGATCTGGGTGAGGCAGCATCCCATGCTGGGGACATAGGTGGAAGCCCAGCTACTCACCTCATGACCAGAAAGCAGAGAGAGAGAAAGAAAGAGCCTGAGGTCCCACAGAACTTTCAGACATACTTTTAAGAAACTAAAAACCTTTTGCCAGATCCCACTCTTAAAAGTTCCACAAAATTCAAGTAGTGTCCCTGTCCTGGGGAATAAACTAGTCACTTATGAAGCCTTGGGAGAAATTAAGCATGTGAACTATAGCAGGGAGGAAAATTTGAAGCAGATTGATTTCCTAGGGTCTTATCTCTATTATTATGAGAAGTAGTAAGATAGGAAGTTGACTGGGAGAACAAGCGTAACTGACTGCATTTTTATGAGTGGGTACCATTTATTGCACATGGTAAGATGAAAAAGCTGTAAGCTAATGGTGCTTGGTGAGGTAGGGCCCTAACAAGCCAGGTCCCGAAGAAATAGGGATGCTGAGATGTCAAACCTGAAACACTAAGTATTCATGGAGGGGCTATATATGTGAATGAAGAGCTATTTATTTATACACAGGATTGACATTGTTTAACAAAGCATTTAAAATGCCATACTTAGAATCATAACAATTTATTACAATGAAATAAAATGAAACAAGGTTTTTGAGTCCTAAAAAAAGTAAAAATGTCTCTGAGGCGAGGAATGAGATTTCTCTCTCAAATGCATACTATACTGCAGTCCTACAAATTTGAAGAAGTAAGACACAGATTTTGATTATCGTTGAATTTACCCATTTTTAATATGAAGGCCTCAAAGCAACTAATTACATGAATCACATATGGGATAACAATGCTTAGCAGCTAGCATTTATCACTGCTTACCTAGTATTTGCTGGCCCTTTAGTATGTGATAATTATTAACTCTATATCCTTACATTGCTCTTATTATGTTGTCTATGGGACACATCCAATACAGTTTTTTTTACATTTTTTAATTTTTCTTTTTTATTTAATAAATATTTTTCATTTCCATACCAACCCCAGTTCCCCCTCTCTCCCTTCTCCTTCCCGCTTCCTCCAACCCTTCCCACTCCCCATCTATTTCTCAGAAGGAATAAGGCCTTCCTTGTGCAGTCAAAAAAGTCTGACATACCAAGTTGAAGATGAGACAGGACCAAGCCCCTAACCCTGTATCAATGCTGAGCAAGGTATCTCACCACAGGGAGTGGACTCCAAAACAGCCAGTTCATACCCCTATGATAGGCTCTGGTGCCACTGCTAGGGTCATCCCCGCAAAACAGATCAAATCACATAACTATCACCCACATTCAGCGGGTCTAGTTCATTCCCATGCAGGCTGCCCAGGTGTCTGTCCATAATTGCTGAGCTCCCTCTAGCTTGGGCTATCTGTCTCTGTGGTATTCCCCATTATGATATTGACCCCTTTTATCATATGATCCCACCATCCCTTTTCATCCTAACTCCAGAATCCCAGCCCAGTGCTTGGTTGTGGGCCACTGCATTTGTTTCCATCAGCCACTTTATGTAGGTTCTATGATGTCAATTAAGGCAGTCACTAATTGGATTAAAGAGGAAGGCCCATTCTTACAGCATCTCCACTAATGCTGGAAGTCTTAGCAGGAATCATCCTTGTGGAATCCTAGTAATTTATTTAGCACCAGGTTTCTCCCCAAATTCATAATGGCTTCCTTTATTAAGATATCTCTTTCATTACTATATTCTTCTGTCTCCCCACAATTCAGTAATGGATTTCTTATGTTCCCACCCCCCATCTCCTCCATTCTACCCCCTCCCAGTTTACTCAGGAGATCTTATCTATTTTCCCTTTCTGGGAGATCTTATCTATTTTCCATGTGTGTCCCTCTTAGGGTCCCCCTTCTAGTCTAGCCTCTCTAGAGTTGTGGATTGTAACCTGATTATCATTTGTTTTACATCTAGCATCTACTTGTGAGTGAATACATACTGTGTTTGTCTTTCTGCTTCTGGGTTACCTCACTGAGGATGTTTTCTTCTCTAGTTCTATCCATTTGCCTACAAATTTCAAGATATCACTGTTTCTTTATGTCTGAGATGTACTCTATTGTGTACATGAACTACATTTTCTATTTTTTCCCATTGATGGGCATCCAGGTTGTTTCCAGGTTCTGGCTATTACAAATAATGCTGCAATGAACATAGTTGAGCAAATGTCATTATGGTATTATTGTGCATACTTTGGGTATATGCACAAGAGTGGTATTGCTGGATTTTGAGGTAAATTGATTCCCAATTTTCTGAGAAGCTGCCATACTGATTTCTAAAGTGACTGTACAAGTTTGCACTTCCACCAGCAGTTGAGGAATTTTTCCCTGACTCCACATCCTGTCTAACATGAGCTGTCATTAGTAATTTTGATCTTAGCCAATCTGACAGGTATAAGATGGTATAGCAGAATCATTTTGATTTGCATTTCCCTGACAACCATTTGAGTTTCTTCTGTTTAGGATTCTGTTTAGATCTGTGCCCCTTTTAAAAATCGGATTATTTCATATTTTGGTGTCTAGTTTCTTGAGTTCTTTATATATTTTGGATATCTGTCAGATGTGAAATTGGTGAAGATCTCTTCCCATTCTGTAGACTGCCACTTTGTCTCATTGACCATATCCTTTGCCTTACAGGAGATTCTCAGTATCAGGAGGTCCCATTTATTGATTGTTGCTCCCAGCTTCAGTACTACTGGTATTCTATTTAGGAAGTGGTCTCCTGTACCTATTCATTCAAGGCTACTTCCCAATACAGTTTTGAAACCACACAGAACAGTAATTGAAATCAGACATCTAGGTTGGTTCCATGCATTAAAAACTTACCAGTTCTTTGAGTATGAACAGCTAAATATCATACTAAGATATGGCTTAGTGTGTAAAGTGATTGCTACAAAAGCATGAGGCCCTGATTTCAGATCCCTAGACCCATATAAAAAGCTGGGTATGGTAGAACATGCTTATAACTCTAAGGCTGTGGGGTTATAGGCAGAGACAAGAGTATCCCTGGAGCTCACTAGCTAGCCTGAGTAGCCGAACAGATAAGCTGAAGTTCAGTGAGAGGACACCTAATGTAGAGGACACCTGTGCTCTCTATGCACACAAATGGATATGTGCGCCTTCCCCTACATTTATACACTTGCATACACTATACACAACAAAAGAAAAAAAAAGAAAGTTCAAGAAATTGTTCTTTTTGTTCCAGACTTTTCTTAGGCCTATTATCCTGAAACAGAGAGGACTCCTTAGACAAGAGAGGAAATTAGATGAATGTCCATCTAAGACAGTTTCAGCATGAACCCAGGCCAGTGCCATCGGCCTTTCCTGGGTTCTTTCTGAATGCAGATTGGTTTTCCATCCAGGGTAGCTGTATCAGAAGTTCTTAGAATGGAACCAATACACTGCATTTTCACAAGTCTCCCAGGTATGCAGGTTACTTTCTTGTCAACTTTGTATGAATTAGGGCCACTGGGAAGAGGGAAATTCAGTAGAGAAATTGGCTTCATCACTTTGTCCTGAAGGCAAATTTGATCAATGGATGAACAAGAATCAAAATGTTTTCTTTTATATTTTAGACACCATCCAGGGTTCTGGGAAAAAGAAAACAAGTCACAAAAAAATCCACAAGGTATAAAGTTTGTCTCATTAATTGTTGCTTCCTTTGTATTTGGCACTGTACCTGGTTTATATATTAGGCATTGTTAAATAAATAAATATGTGTATCAAGACTTTTCAGTGCTCTTGCCATGGTACCAAAGTTGATTACTTGAATGTGACCCTCTAGCCATTTCTCCTGCATCAGCTGTCGCTTGCTGTTCTTACAGCTCTGCCCCCAGGAAACTTGACAAATGCATGTGCACTGGAAGTTTCCAATGTACATCACACACACACACACACACACACACACACACACACACACACACACACACATCCTCAGGTACTTGAAGCAGAACTAAGAGTAGAAGACTGTCTGAAATTCTCTAAGCTCAGGAAAAAAAATGTTGCCAAAGCTGAGAGATTTCTCAACTGTAATATTTAGAATCCTAGAACACATTTAGCTTTCCTTCTCAGGGGAATATGAGGAATTGGAGAAGGAGGGCATGGTAAAAAATCTAAAAATCCATGGAACTCTTCTTAGTGTCCAGAGGTGCTGCAAAAGGGAGCTATGTGAATATTGCCGATACCTGACACGAGGATTGGACTCACAGCCCTTTTCTATGATGGCATCTTGCTTTTTCAGCTTTCTCAGATGTCTGAGATGATTTTTTTCTTGAGGTTTTTTACTTTGGTCAGTGCTTTGCTTGCAAGGGACCTGGACAATTGATTATAAGTGAAGCGATTCCTCTGAATCTATATTTTTGCTTTAAGCTTCCCTCCTGAGTTTTAGACCATTATAGCAGCTGCGTATCACAGATCTCAACCGGCTATGGCACAGCTATTTCAAACTGCACTTTTCCCCAAATAGAATTTATTCTCTGATCTCAGAAATGAGTTCTACCTTCTAAAGTGCCTATTGGGATCAAAGTCACTACTTTCCATGCCGTCACCTGGGCAGAAGTGTAGGCCCACTCCTTGAAGCTTCCCTAGCATTGATGGCTATAAGTGACATTGATTGATAGCATTCTAGGTGCCAGGTGCTATGCTAAGATCTTTATGTTCTTTATCACATCAATCAGCACCATTGCCTTCAATGAAGGTAGTCATTTTTACTTTACAGATGGGGAAAAGGAGGTGATGGCAAAAGTATTCTAATGAGTCTTTTTTTGCCTGGAGTCCCTGTGCAGTCATATGCAGCTTGGATCAACTTTTAATGTGCAGGTTTACATGTGACATGTCCTTACATAGGAAGCTTTGCTGGCTTCCCAATGTCCTTGGAATATAACTGAGATTCTATGCTAGGAGTACAGGACTCTCTGGGATCCAGTCACTCAATGCCTGTCAGTCCTCATTTCTAACTGCTCTTTCTTTGTCCTTCATCTCTATGAAGTAGCTACTTACAATGTCATGGTATTTGCATGTTTCCCCAGCCTCATTAAATTCTCTATTTGTTCCACAAATGGTTCCAGAGAGCCCATCTTGTGTAGGAACAACTCCAGGCACTGGCAATATTGTAGTGAATAAAATAAATCAGATCCCCCACTTTGATGTTATTTGCTTTCTGGTAAGGAGGCCATATTACTATAGGGAAATAACCATGTAATACATTCATGTCATGGTCTTGAGTAGGGTTAAGTTCTAGTTTGGCTTCTGTTGCTGTAATAAACACCATGACCCAATGAAACTTGGTCGCTGTCCATCACTGAGGGAAGTGGCAGGAACTCAGGCAGGAGCTGAAAAAGAGGCTGTAGAGAGGAGCATTGCTTGCTGGATTGCTCCCTCTGCCTAACTCAACTATCTTTCATATAGCCCAGGCCCATCAGCACATGGATGTCACTGCCCACAGTGGACTGGGCTTTATTACATCAACTAGCAATTAGGAAACTGCTTCACAGACATGGCCACAGGCCAATATGAATCGGGCAAGTCTTTGCTTAATGTACCTTTTCTCTGGTTAGTTAAGGTTTGCGTTAAGTTGACAGCAGTAGCTCACAGTGGCAGTAAGAGAGTAGAAAATGACAGTATTTTAAATGTAAGGTATTCATAAGCAGTTTGCAAGGATCTTAAGATAAGAACTTACCGGGAATGTTTGAAGAACACAAGAGAGATCTATGTGGCAGATGTAGTGATCTGGAGGGATGAAGGAAAAAGGAAGTCTGCAACATACTTCAGGAGGTCTTGAGACCATGGCAGAGACACTGGATTTCATTCCACGTGTGCTAGGAGACTATAGAAGTTAGAGATTGGAGAGTGATGGAATTTGATTGACAGTTTCAAAAGATACAAGACCACAATGTGACTGTTAAACAGACCACAGCGGCAGTGAAGATTAGGCTGGGAAACTAGATAGGAGGCTTCTAAGAAGCATTGGTTGCCGTTTTAGAAGTTTCCATTCCCCCATACACCTCTTCACCTCTCCCTGGTGACCATGTTTCTGGAAATATCTGGTGTGAAGTAACAGGTTGCTATAGGTAGAGGCGGCTGTGAGCCAGGCAGATTCA